>NC_064905.1:20050870-20362079 GCF_929443795.1 Astur gentilis | reverse complement strand
AAATAGAGAACATAATTTAATTAATTTTACCACCACATATAGAAATATCAATACTGCAGTGAGAGATGGAGCGTACGGGAAAGCAGGGAGCTAAGGTGCTTTTGCATCCACAGCCACACACAACCAGCACAATAGCAAAATGATTGTGTATATATAAAAATCAAATCCTAGCAGTAATAGAGTACTTTGAAAGAATAAGTAGCTGTTGAGAGCCAGATAACTGGCTCAAGCAGGGAGACACTGTGTACGTGAAATACATTTTGCAAAGCTGAGGGAGAGATAGGAAGGACAGAGCAGGATGAGTTATTTGAGGCAAAATCTTCACAAGCGCTAGATAAGGAGCTGTGCTTATGATCTACTCCTGCCCATGCCGCCACATGGCCTTTCCCGTGTTCCCCATGACCACAGACAAATCCGTAAAGACTTCAGTTTTCTCCCACACCCTACAGGTAAGCATCCAGGAGCAAAATCCTGTACAGTCAGTACTGAAAGTGTTTTGAGCAGATGGGTTTCTGCCATGTCTTCCTGGCTCAAGCATTACTGCATCTACACTAGATGCAGATGCACATGCAAGCTTCTGATGCCTGGCACGCTGTGCACTGGCTCCTGCACCCACAGGATTTGGGGTGTCTTGGTTTAACTGAATAGAAGAGCACTGACAGTCACGAAACGATAGCTTTTTTTCCTGTCTGGATCTCCTATTCATAATCAAAAAGCAAGCGTGCATACCCATATTCTTCTTTCATGACTCTGGATCACACATACACGCATCTGCTTTTCCTTCAGACTAAACCAAAACCTTCAGGGGTGAGTAAGATCTGTTGAAATAAAGAAATACCAAACTGAAAAGATTTTGCAGATGTTAGCTGTAGAGTATTGCCCCAGTACTATGGTATTAACAAAGCCTCCCTCTATTTTAAAAAGTTGCTACAAAATACCAGGGTAACAGTTACCTCAGGCTGTTGAAATGTTTTCTATTTGTTTTTAAGGAAGGTAAGTGCAGACCTTGCAATCTCATCTCTCGCTCAATGTAAAGCACCGCCTTCCCCAGAGAGAGCTGTAAGAAGCTGTTTCACAGAGCTCTGTATCACAACGAGGTACAGAGGAAAGTCATTTGAGGCTGGTCCGTACCACAGAAACATCTATCAAAAATAATTCAGCACAGCTAAACAGAGAAGTCATACTGACTTTGACAGTGGAGTTCTCTAAAGATACTCCACCTCCAGCATATTTGGTGTTATTCATTAAATACAGGAAGGGTGGCTGGAAGGGCACACAATGACGTCCAACAGACAGGAGGGTGCTGGTCCTGGAGGTACCAGCTGAGATGCTGAATTTTGTCACTTTTTCTTTAAGCTTGCCCTTGCTCCAGCAGAGGCTCTGTAATGCAAACACCACAAAGGTTGTCTCCTAAACCTGGCTCAAGCAATAACACAAACCAGGCACTTAATTATTCATTGCACACAACCGCATCCTTCTGTACGTTCTGCATGATCTCTCCAGCCGTCAACAAAACAGGAAACCAAGCAGCTAAAGGCCAAATTTGCAAGCACAGCCAGGCACACAACTCCTGCCGCTGCCACCGGAGGGGCAAGACACGGCAGCGAGCAGCACGGGCTGGGGGGAGCAAAGGCAGGTCTGCGAGCAGGTCTGGCCCACAGCCACGCTGCAGGGTGCTGGGAAGGAGGCCATGTCTTCCAGGGGACTTTGGGGCAGAAGGACAGGTTGCCCATGCAGAAGTGAGGCTGGTAATACCCTGAGGACCAGAGCACACAGCAATCTTTCAGCATTGAAGGGACGCCAACATCTGCCGTGGCACGCCGACGCTAAAATGCCCTGGGCTTCCCCTTAGATTTGCTCCGACGAGAGCACCTACGGATGTCAAGCTTTTTTCTTTTGCAATAGTTGGAGTTCATCAACAGGAAAACCACCTGCTCCGCATATGCACATAGGAAAAACAGTGGAAAAGCACCGATAAGCACCAGCAGCTGCCCAGTAAATAACTTTTGCAGAGAGCAAATCCATCTCCTAGGCTCCTGGCCTCCTGCAGTCACTGCCTCACCTCCATGAATAAGTAATTCAATCAAGGTTTAGATCAGCAAGACAGACTAGACCTGGGGCTTTTTTCTTTCAAAGTATTTGGTTCTCTTTTGTTCCTCTCGATCCTCCCTCTCACCCTTTCTAATTGCCACAGGAGAGAAATTGTATCTCCCTGACCCTCCTGCACCTCTGTCAGGGTTCCCTTCCCAGCAGCAGGCAGGCTCCCCAGCAGCCTTTCCATTCTGCTGCTGCTCCCCCTTTCACAAGTGATCCCATTCAACTTTCCTTTAGCCAATAAATGTACTTCCAGAGAAGACAGCCTTAAAGCTCTTTAAGAGACTTGAAGAATCACTTTCTCTGCCCATCCGCACGTGATGCAATACTGCAGCGCAAGCACAGCAGGAACCAGCACTTTTGAAGGGTCAGGCTCCGCAGTAGATGAAGTGGAGCAGACCCCGCGGCAGAGACCTCTCTGCTCCAGTCTGGGCCAAACCCGACCTCCGCCAGTCCCAATACCCTCCAGCATCACCGACAGGCACAACACAAAGCCAGAAATAAACAGCCTCATTTTTTCATTTTAATTAGATTCCCAAAGACCTAATGTCTCCATATAATTTTACATTTAATGTCTGACATATCAGGGATGCTTCAGTCTGGAACTATGCCAGGGAAAGGAGCTCTGCTGGGTGAAGGACCAGAGGAGCACAGCAGACGATTGCCCTCCAAGCACAGAGGTCCCCACAGGGCAAGGAACCTCTCTGGCCTCCGATGGGCAAACCACGGTCCTGCCACATGCATTTCCTTCTGCACTTCGATCAGTGGGGGACAACAGCCTTAGCCAGAGCCTGCCCAGCCCCTCCTGTCCCAATAACTTAAATAAGAGAGACGCATCCTGCAGATATTGCAAGGGCTGCTGCTGAGGACTATTCAAACCCCAGGTGACAATGTCAGGCAAGTCCTGACCCAAGTATCACAGTGGTCCCCAACCCATCAATAATTGTAGCAGCTTGCTGTAGCTGCCTCTATCTGCCACTGACCCACAAAGCATCATTTCCTGAGCCTGGGCAGAAAGCCGCCGCCTGCCAGAGCAAAGCATATCGCTGGTACACACACACACAGTTTCTTTAACAGCTTTATTTTAAAGATACCAAAATACTTCAACCATCCCACGCAGTGTTTCTAAGTTTACTTAGTGTTATCCCCATTTCACACGAGAAAGAGAAAGGTTACTTGCTGTGATTAAGATAATACAGTGGCTTTTAGGGTAAAAACCTAATATCAATAAAATTCAATAAAAAACCGCTGAAATCCATCTGAGAACATGTATAAAGTCAACATAAAGATACAAGACATTTTTGTTATTTTCAAAACTGTGTGAATAAGAGTTAAGTTATTTCTGAATCTGAGACATTCGGGTACGGGTATTAGGCTCATAACAGTCAAGATACATCTTAGGGCCTCCAAACCCATTAAGACCAAACGATAGGGTTTACTTACTGGTTACAGTCTGACTTGCCAAAGTAAAGCAACTTATCAATGAAATAACTAACACAAATCCAGTAAATCCATACATTTAGCACAAGTAGTGCCAATGCAGGACAAAGTGTTGGAGTACCAGCATCCTCGAGGAGCCAGCATCTCTTTGCTGCTGCTTCCAAAGTAGTGCCCGTTTTTACACTTACAACTTGTATTAGATCAATTGATATTACTTTCCTTTTAAACCTGCCTCACTGAAATCATGACAAAGGCACAAAATAGCAACTGAATGAGGTTTGCACACAGAGAAAGTAAAGCGTACCAAATCACTCAGACTAATATAGCTCCAGGAATCAATAGGAGTATTTTTAACCACTCTCATAAATTTCTTCTTTGCTTCTGCTACTGGAAGTACCAGAATAGATGGAGCCTCTCAGGCACCAACAGAGTCTAATTCACAGTATTTTTGTTTGCTCCCGCAAAAGCTTTAGAAAGACATGGCATGCCAGGGACGGGGTCACAGCTTACAGCCTTCAATGTATCGGCCACTTTCCTGTGCTCCTAATCTTAAAAACAAAATACAAACAACAGCAAGAAATGGTAACAGAAGCTCCTTTCTGTACATTTTCCTCCTCCTGGAGATACACTAAAAACATACCATAGATTAGTCCCACCCAGGGTGAAGAGCTTTCTTCACACCATGTAAAAAAAACCTTCCTTTTTTAGACTAGTAATTACACAATTACACAAGTAATTGTGGGACTGCAAGTCTCCCTAATAATACCAGCCTCTCCCTCGGAGGCTTACATCTTTCTTGCAAACTAAATGACCACAATTACAGGGGAAAATACTCAATGCTACACTCCAGTTTTGGAGGATATTCTGCTACTTAGATTTCTTGCCTTTTTTCTTAATGCAGGCACACAATTTTAATTATTTGGAGCTCATCAGAGTCCATAGGGTTGGATCAGCAATGATAACAGACTGCCACTGGCAGGCAGTGACAAGCTAAACCCTAACTGAGACCTAAAAGATTTGCTACCACTCTGTAATGAAAAAGGCACGTCATGACTATTGGATTACATGAGAGTGACATTTGTGACAGTATTATCAAGTCAAATATGACAATTAAAGTTGATTTTATCTCAGAAATCATACCAGCTCTGTTGATGTTCACACTCCAGTGAACCATGTTTTCATGTGTTTTTTCCTATTAGAGGATGCAGAAGAAGAAAATCTTAGGGGGGAAAAAAATACCCAGGAGCACAACTGAAGAAGTGATTATTACTTTTTAACTTCTTCTATTAGAATTAATTCCTATTAAATCCTGAATGAGGTCTCGGGACACAAAACAAGTACAGAATTGCAGCTAAAACACTTGCAGCTCTGTGCCAGCTGGCAGCACGGGCCAGCCTGGCTACACGCACCACATCTGCAGGCAAAGAGCTGGGATTTGCGAATGCAACACCACCCCCTGACAAACATATTCTGAATATCTGCTCTGTTAATTTTTATTTCTAACAGCCTAACTCTCACGTAAGATCTAACTCAGGGTGAAATAATACCCCAGACAGCTAATGCAGAGATTGTGCTACACGCTGGCCGCTCAGCTGCAGCCCCCACGCTGGCATCCGCACACGGAGCAGCCCCGTTCCGTGTGACAGCAAGAAGTCAGCAGCACTGATTGCTCCTTATGGCACACATCACCCACAGACAGACATGAACCCTGGCCCCATGCTCTAGAGGATGTTATGAACTTATCGCTTGACCCTAGAGGACACTCACAGCAGGGTGACCCTGTCCATGCCATCAGCAAAAAAAAATGTCCAAACTATCAAGTCTAAATTCTAAAACATAAAGTAGAAATATGACAATTTCAGACTCCACTGATGTCCCACCATTACAGTGTACCCCCAAAGCTTTTGCTGCTAGATCACAGTCTTATCTGAAGTCCTACCATCAGTCAGCATCACATTGAACACTCTCCAAAGTTATCTTTATTTTTTCATCCAAAAAGGGAAGATTAAAAAAAACAAACAGACAGACAAGGGAGATAAGGGAGACCTGAAAGGCATTTTTATCATAATAGCTGGCAAACACACATAATTAGATTTTGATAGCAAGTAAAAAGATCGTGTTTACAGTAACTTTAAAATCAGTAAATTCTACTTAAGAATAAAGGGAGTGAATCCAGTATCTGATGATTGGCATTAATGTTCTAGACCTGATGAACAGCTCCAGTGCTCAACAGCTTCCCAGATTTCCTTCTATCTCAGCTGGCCTAATAAAAGATATTACTTCTCCCTACAAACCTTGACTTTCATATTCTAGTGCCTGATAAATAACCAGCACAGAAAACACAGATTTTTATCTGAATTTAAAAAGGGAAGTTTGTGTGTTCTCTCTAAGGACTCAATGAATCTTGTTAAATGAAACCCAACCCTTTGGCTTTAGAGAACTTTCTCAGTAGCTCATGGGTATATTCCTGAAAACCTCACATCTTCTTGCCATACAGCATGCCTGAAGGGAAATGGTGGTGGCACCAGCAATCTTTCCAGTAATTAAAAAGAAATACTAGCATAGGTGGTATTTGTGGAAAATAACACATTTATTTTTCCAGCAGCATGCATAGCACCAAATGGTGAGGAATTTGTTTCACTATGGATCTAGACAATGCATAGCTTCACCTCTGTTCATGAAGATGCAAAATCCGAACTCATCCCTTCTCACCAGAAATTAAAAAAAAACAACAAAAAAACAACTTCATTGTATTTAAGTCAGCACAAGACCCAGTTTTAATAACTGTTAGTTCTATTTGTCCATCTTAGTCTTCCTTATATGGACTTTAGCTATAAGTAAAGTTACCGGGTGCCTCTTTACATGTTGAAGATGACATTTTTAGCTCACCCTTGCAAAATCCCTAGTCTGGGGTTGGTTTTTTTGCTTGTTTGCTTGTTTTTTCAACTGCAAACTCAACAGAGCAGTTCTGACCAACTACCTTTAACTATTTAGTGACCCAAAGCCCTTGGAGCCACCAAGGACACACAGTCCCTTCCCCTCACCCCAGCGGTGACGAGCCAGCATGGGTTATAGCAGGGCTTCAGGGGAGATCTCAGAGCCCTTCCCAAAAGAAGAGATTTGCAGACAAAAGCTCTGTGTCCAAAGCTGCAGAGGAGAATATTAAGCTAGCAAAGGAGCGTTTGTTTGTGCTAAGAAAAAGATTTAACGTCTAAATTAAATAAGTGCACTATGCTTAGCTCCCACTGACAGAGTGGCTGGATATTAATGGCTCTCCCGCTTAGAGCTGCCTCTCTCCGGAGAGCACCATTAACATCAGCCGCTTGCTGATCAGCACATCAGCAAAGGGGACACGCACGCACGGAGCCACGCTCCCCCCTCCGCTCTCTCTTCCCTGCTTCCAGTTAGCTTCTTGAAAGGAATTGTATTGCTGTTTTGACAGAAATCCTGTTGTCCCACGGGGATACACTGAAAGAATGAACAGGTTTGGTTTAAGGAAGGTCTGAAAATTATTGCTACAAAACCAGGAAAGTAAAATGGAAACTCCATCATTAGAGTACTGAGTCAATATTAGTTTCCCCACGCAAAGGAAAATAAGTTGGGTACTTTTAATGATTTTCTTCATGTTCCCATTGTTAAATGAATACAATAAAATGTGTTTCGGTTATGTCATTCCCACTACTAATTGCTGTGGAAAATAATCCCTCGGGTCACCCAAACAGAGAAAAACATGGAAGAAGTCAGTGTTTGTCACATGCATTCAGCAAGGCCAGCAGCACTGTTCTCACAACGAGACCAGTCTCTCACCCTTCAGTGAACAAACATCACCTTGTGAAATAATCACATTAGAGCTTCTGCCTGATGGAAAGGCAGAGGGGTGAAAGACAAGACAGAGGGCTGTAATTATTATTTCTGTTTTAAAATACTAAAGGGAGCTCAGTTAAAGATCTCTGAAAGATGATGGGGTCATCTAATCAGAGGGAATACAGCTCAGCTATAATAAACAAGCCCTGATGAACACACTTCCTTTGAAGGAAGAATTGCAATGCCTGATACACAGATCAGCAAGGATTTGTTCTGGTGATGTTATTTATATTGGGTGAACAGTAAAAGGTGGTAAAGAGTCATTTTCAGCATTGTCTCACATACAAACAGAAATCTTTTTGAAGTTCACTCAAAGCCTGATTACTTCACCAGCACCTCCACACTTCCCAGAGACGCATTAGGACATTCTAGCGATAATTGCAAACTCTGTGACTTAATGAAAATGCTCACTTAGCAATGCCTCTAATCCAGCTGACCTGCTTTGAATATATTTAGAGGTGTCATCCAAATGTGAATCTCCAAATGCAGGAAGCATTTGTTATATTTCCAAAAGGAAAAAAAGAGAGCGCGCTTTCTGCTGTCTCTGCTCCTTTACTGCTACCTCCATGTGAGATTTCCCCCTAATTAAGATGCCTCATAATACTGAGGAGCAGTCAGATCTTCCAGAATAATTTAATGTACTTACAAGGGCTTTGACTTATTCCGCATGCTGTGCCTTACAGTAAGGAGTTGCTCCTTACTGGTTCTGAGACCAACAGACCACTGTAAGCCGTGACTATATCTGTCCTATATCCAGTCCACATTCCGCAGCCCAGGCTGGCCAGTTCACCGTCACAACGGCAAAACAACCTTGTTTTTCCAAGAATGGCATAAGCCTTCTCTCTAACTTTTCTGTGACTCTCCGACTCCCAGCATCAGGAATCCAGCACACTGGTCCAGCCCCCTGAGCAGCGTGTAACAGAGCAGAGAGGCTATGAGCCCTCCTGTCTGACAGACCCGTGCATGGATTCATCCATTAACCTAGCTCAGTTATTGGCTGCTGCTGAGGGTCACTGTTTAAAATATTATATAGTTAGGAAAATACAGTTCTTCATTTATTAGGGTTTTTTATGGGTCATATCGTTATTTCATTGTTGAACAGTGTTGAGACATAGCCCGGATCCCAACTCCTGCGTGCTCAGCAAGTCCCATCAGCATCTTGGGGTACAGAAACGGTCACCTCGCACACTCAGCAGTAAGTCTGCTTTAATTGCAACAACCCTCTGTTTTCACGAACTGTTGTTTTTCCATACAAATGTCTCTGGCAATGGATCATCCCTCATTGACACAGGTGCCAACAGAGTTGGACATGTTGATAACAGCTGAGAAGCTGCATAGGGCTGCTTCGAATTTCTGGCTTCACTGACTCTATTCCCAGGGAATAAGGTTTGCCACAATGTTGATTCTGCTAAAAGCGGTTGATGAACTTCTGTATTTAATGGGCAATAAGAGTTAAAACCTAAATCTAACTATTATATAATTGAAGGAAAACTAATAACTTTTTAAGAATAAGTATGGGTAAAGAAGAAAGAATACAGGAAACAGAAAGGATACTAAAAAAATCTAAAGTAACTGAGAGAAAAGTTATTCTTTAAAACATTAAAATATGAAAAGAAAAAATTGTATTATAGGCAATTCACATCATAGAATTTCAATGGGAGAAGCAAAACAAATAGAAGGGGCATTGCATGCCATTGTCACCTGCTTTGCAGTTGCAATGAGAAACTAAATTGAAATCTTGTAAGAAGTGACATTTTGAAAAACTTCCAATTCTGCAGATGGAAAACACAGCACTTTTTTTCTTGTACTTTTTATTTTCCAAGCAAGAGCATAACTGTATGCTATTATCTGCTGGCTGCACAAGGTGGATTTCAGCTGTGGCCTTTCCACCAACTACTGCGCACAACAAACCACAGGAACAGACACTTACTGATAACTTCGACAGAGCTGGACCAATGTGCTGAACAAATTTAAAAGCCAGAATCCAACTTATGCCTTTGGAAGAAACAGGCTTTAGGTCTTATAAGGTCCAGAATCACTTTTCACACATGCTAACTTCATTCTAGTAAAACATGGTACTAGATGTGTTTCATAATGTGTCCAATAGTTTTACACAATTAGAAAAAGCATTTGGGCTGACATTCAGCCCTACTGAATGTCAAATCTTTAGGGCCACTTTAGCAGACAGAAGGCACATTTTAACCTCATCAAACCTGAAAGAGTAAAAGGAATGACAACGACATACCGCTTGCAAGGGAAAGGCAAGGATGGAAACAAGGAAGAGATGGGGACAAGCTATGAGGACCACTCTCATGCTACCTTATAAACACACACAATGCCCACGCTTCTGTTACATGCAAAACAACAAACTTCTCTAATATTCTTCAAAAGATCTCATCAAACACAACAAACAAGCAGCATAGCATGGATAAATAACTACTGCCTCGTGACAAACAAGGAAATATTTATGGAAGGCTATTAAACTTGGATTACTTATCTCAGACACTGGAGCAGTTGCACAGTCGCCAATCAGCTCTGCTGACTAAATACATATTTATAAACGCTTTAGCTGTTTTATTTACCCAATGGACCAAAATGGCTTATTCATTCTGTTCTGGTTTTATTTTGGTCTATCAAGTACAGTAAATGTGCAGTTAGGTGCATAATAAAAACTCCTTTAGAAAAGTAATTACATTACCTTACACACAGTAGATTTTTCTTTCCCAAACAACAAGAACAACTGGACCATTTCACAGACTCATAAGTTCTTATTAAAAAATATACTGACACACACTAATTACTGAGCTGAAATCTTGCTTGGCAATGTAAAGTCCAAAGGAAACATTTAGAAACAAAGCAGAGCCCCCTGGAAAACCACTAATTTAAGCAGAGCATTTGCTATGGCAGCAGCGAGGGATGGGGCCACGGCACCAACCACCTGAACGGTTCATTCTCCACATCCTGCAGGGTTTGGTGAGAATTGGATGTGGTAGAAGATTATAACGGACCCACAGGTAAGTATTGCAAAGACCACCAATGCTTGCCTCAGCCACTGCCCTGGAAAAGTGAGGCACCTCCAGGAGAAGACAGCAGAGCACCACCAGAGCCTCCCCCACCATAAACCACAACACTCCAGCTGGGCTAATCCAGGCTGACAGCTCAAGACATTGCATCTGCCACAGGTAGAGGCCATGGCCACCTGGTCTTATTTTATCTTGTATCTGGGCAGCGAGTTGAAGCTCTGAAAATATTAACCTAATTGCTCTGCCTTATGGTTAAAGTTCAGTTCAGGAAGAAATGGCATGTTGAAACCTAGTAAGTCGGCAATTGAAAATATACCATACTCTTACACATCACCTAGACCAGCAGCATGTTCAAAAATCATGACTCAAAAACCTGATTGAGTCCATAAGTGATCCTGGACTTTGGGTTTCCTGGCTCAAAGTCCGAGTTACTTATTTTCCTAATTTCTGAGACATGCGGGATAAACTGACTTGTTGGAGATTATTTGCATATTACATTATACTGCCATTATCAGAAACATCTGCTGCCAGTTTTTTTATTCAACCCTTACAAAGAAGTTTTTTACAGCTGGTCTGAAAACTCAGGGTTTCCAATGCATTTGCACCTTTCAATAATATGTGCAAGCAGCATATACCCTCTCCATATGAGAGAGGCTTCCACATCATGCAATGCTCTGCATAACAACAGCATTTCAGCAGAATTATGTGGCTGGACAGTATTTCATACAAATAGCAATGCATCACATGGAACAATGGCCAACACTACTTCAAATCTCACTTTGAATTTCAACCTGGCTGCTGCTAAGGATGCTTAAGTCAACAAAAGCCCGTCCATCTGAAAAATCTCACCTTCTCTTATGCTTAAAGACAGGTTGTCTTAAAAGACCAGTGCAAACCAGTCCTGCTTTACTGCTCTGGGTCAGCTGAAGATAAGGCGGGGAGGTGAAGATGTAGTCAAGATGACAAGGTTTGTAGGATAAAGCGGTATCTTCCAAAAGATTGCCCATTTAGCTGGAAAAAGAGCAGCTTACAGAGTCAAGGGATGTTAAGGAAGGGAAAAATGTTGAAGTGGTTATCTCTCAGGGAAAGACAGGTAATTTACAGGCTGTGGAGCACAGAGAGATTAGAGGGAGAAGTGAAAAAACAGAGGGAGAGACTGCCCTGTGGAATAAGCCTAATGTCTCTATGAAGTCTTCATCAAAATTTGGCATTCAAGCTGGTGAGGAGGCCATCCATCTCAGGCAGGAGCCGGCAGCAGGCAGCACCACCAGCACACCACCATGACCTGTTGGTACTGATCTCCTCTCTGAAAGCATGGAGGATGCCCTTGACATGCCACACTGGGGGACATGGGCATGAGGCAGACACTGCTAGAAGTGCCCAAGAGGTGCAGCGCTTGGTATGTACCAGAAAAAAAAACATCTCCTTTAACTCCAGGACATATGATCATCTATCTTCTAAAGTTTCCAAATAACGTGAACTGATGAGCAGGAGGAATTTACCTTCTAGGTTGGATACTACATGCTTCCTGCTGCCTCCCTCAACACGGCTGTATTTTTTTTTGCATGCTTTTGACTTAAAATTCTTGCATAGCCTGAAGCCAAAAGTCTGTTCAGTAAAGTCTGCCTCGTTGTTAACTGTTCTGAGAAGCTGGGTTGATAAAGTTGGCTTTATGGTGTGTATTTTGGTCACAAGCTTTAAGTCAGCAATTCACGTGTGATGTAATTGGTTGTGAAAAACCCTAAACACCAAGTGATTCAAATTTCCTAGACACAAGTAGTTCAAGGAGCCTTCTGCACCATGCCAGCAGATGAGGCCATTGTATTGCTGCAGGTCAGTGCAGGGTTTCATGCCCCATATTATCTGCTGTAAACGAGCATCACTGAGGGACAACTCCAGCATCTTCCACTATCCTGCAGTGGAGCTAACTGCAGTTTGAGATCACTACATATGTGGTTTTAGGATCTGATACTGCTGTGCAATATCTACTCATGGATACTAAATACAAGGCATGCAGGCAATGGCAGCACCCTGGTTTGGGGGGGGTGGTGCCTTTTTTTTTTCTTTTTTAGTAACTTCCTTTTGTGTGCCAAGAGATCATAAATTTGACTGATCTCCAGCTGTTCCCCACATGCTCAAATTAGGAACTGGGACTTCTTTAAAGGTGGGGCATGGCCAAGCAGGACTGCGGTGCACAGCATGGTGTGGCAGCCAACCCAAGCAGCACAGAAGCCAGCAGCACCAAGTGGCTTTTTCAGCTGCCAAATCAGCACAGTTCATTCTGCTTTCAGATGGAAGAAGAGCAATGCCTTCAGGCACATCCAGCCTCGGCTCTCCCCATGGGGGATAACTATTTATGAAGTATGGTAGAATGGAATATGTATATGTATTATTTTGCATCTCCCTGTAAATCCTCACGAAGTCTCATAGTTTCCTGGCTTATCTCCATCTTCTCCCTCTCCCCACCCAGGGAACTGAAGTCTGGCCACTTCCTAAGCTTGCTTACAAGCTCCTTCCTTGGAGTTGCTGCTGGTAACAGCTGCCTGGTTTCCTGCTGCTGAAGAAGTTTTTGCTTCAACTCCTTCGGGTGCATCAATCTGCTCTAGCAAAGCCACACACTATTATATTTACTTACTAAACATTCATGCCCATTCTGCCATGAACAGAATTCATGCCTCCTCCTGCCCCAAAGTACTTAACTACAGAAACTGATATATCAATTTACAAGAGCCTTAAGTCTGCAAAACCCTTCCGCTTCCAACAGTGAGAGAGCTGGGCATGCAACGGGTTTCCTACGTCTGCAGGCAAAGCTGGGCTAAACCATGGCTGCATTCACATTTTCAGAAGTAATCCATCTGAATGAACAGTCATTTGGAAGCCAAACATGACCACTAGGACCAGCACTGTTTGGTTTAGAAAACAGCTCAGAAACTCCCTGGCTGAGCTGCAGCTCACTGTTCAGTGTTTGCAACTACTCATCCTTGTCCAGAGTCCCATACCCACGTGTGCAATACCAACAGCTATAGTAAGACTGTCCAGGAGTATTCGTATTACTGTTTACTACTGATCCTAACACTGGCTAATGAGTTGATTATTTGGGGTTCTTTCCCCTCCCTCTGTTAACTCTTGTCACTTAGAACCACAAAATATGCCGAGTTACAATTAAACACCATTGCTGACAGATACATAAGAGCAAAAAATTTTGCCCCTTCCCCCGCTCCCCAATTTGGGTTAGCCTGACTAAAATAAAATCCAAGATAAAAAAATGCCTCCAGCAGCTCCTTGAAAATATTTTTACCTTCATTATTTCTCCCTAATTCCCTGCCAACACTGCAAAACTAGGCATCCCTACCGCATCATGTATTTGAAGAATAACGTTCACGTGGGATGAGGTACAAAAAAAATGCTGAGGAACTACAGTTTCTCAAACTTAGAAAAACAGGAGCTAAACATCAGATTAATATTCTGACCCAGTCAAATATCCTTCCCCAGGTAACAGCTTGCCATTCACTGACAATATATGCCCTGAAAAGCCAGAGATAATAAAAATTTCTATGAAAACAAAGCAGCTGAGATGGACAGAGACATGAACCTTTGGTTTGAGATAAAGACTGAGTAATTGTTAAAAATCAGTATAATAAACATGGAAAATACACCAATTTGTGATCCTACAAAACAGGTATTTTTAATGTAAAACCTACTCTCTGAACTTCAGGCATGTCCTGAAGATTCAGCTAGTGTGTTTCTGAACACCCAGCTCTGTACATACACAGCATATACATACAGATATGTATATTTATCATATCACTTGGATGTCACTGAGACAACCAGAAAACCAAGATCCTGGGGGTACCGCTGCTTCTAATGGGCAACACAGACACAGGTACTGATTTTTGGTGGGTTTTGACCAGGTCATAAAGGAGCAAAACCAAATTTCTTGGACTCTAGCAGTAGGAAAAGAACAACAGGATGGGAAATTAATAGGTGATTTACTACAAAAGTAATTACAGCTGATCACTTCATTGTGTTTGTGAAGGGTTTGAGGAGAGAAACTTGCCATTTCTGCCAAGTTTTGAGAGCCTTTCATCTTCCATGGATAGGTGAAAATTTGAAACGTGCAAAAAGAAAGGACGAAGTGAAACGAATTTCTAAAGGGCATTACTGTTTTATAACCATGAGTCAGTTTTTCATCTAGGACATAAGAATTGATGTCAAGTGGCAAATAATTAAATATTTCTTAAGCTGTTGGCTGGATCCTCCACCACTGCTAACTGATGCAGTCCCAGAGATTTTTCAATAAAACTAACAGCAGCTTGGGAAAGCTCAAGGTGTGCTATATTCTATTGTTCCTCGCTGTGATTAGGAGACACACTGTAACAATGAGGATTGTGTATGCTCAATAAATATAAATTCAAACAGGACATCCACAATACAGAGCTTGTGAATACTTCAGAGAGGTTTCAGCCTTTTAATTCAAAGCAGATAGTTAAAGTTCATATCTTTATGGTAGTGTGATGTCATCTGTCTGAGTAAATCTGGAGTTGCATCTCATTTAATAAGATTATATGGTCAAACAGAGTGGAAGCAATCTGCTTGAACATTTCTTGGCTGAATGGTTTCAAAAGCATCTTTTGACACTAATTTGTTGAATGGATGATTGCAAGCAGCATAAAAACAAATTAAAAGTTTTAAGTGCTTGGGCTAGATCCTCAGCTAGTAAAAAGCAAAGGTGGTCCATTAAGTTCAGCATGGCTTTGCTCATTTGTATCTACTGAAGATCTGGCTCTTTATGCTTAATGTGACTATACATACGCTTGGGCACAGAGTTACACTCAGCAGGCAATTTATTCTAGTACTGAGCATCCTTTAGCCCCACACTGCCAACAGGAGTGGGAACATTTGTCAACTCCAGACGTTGCAGAATTAGCTCCTGTGTTCTTGCAACCAAAATAGTTGGGGAAACCACTGGAGGCCCTGTTCTGCTAGACATGGGGAATTTGATGGACATGAATGTATATGGCTTTTACATAAATTGTGTGGTCTAATTTACAGCAACAGGTAAGTATCACACTTTCATCTACACTTATTACACAGTGAAAATTCACCAATCATTAAAATTAAGCCCTGCCACTGTCAAGCCAAATGTTTATAGGTGTCCTTGGTCCAGTGCTTCTTCCAATTTATCACAAACCCTTTAGTCTCCCAATCTTCTGCTGCATGATATTCTCCATCCTTTTCACTAAATGCCTGTTGTGTCCACCTGATCTGCACGAACTGCTCCCTTTCCCAGCTCCGTACTTCTGTTTTGCTCTTCCCCATCTGCTCTCCTGCATTATTTCACTGTCCTGGGCTGCTGATGTAAATGTGCAGGTTATTAATGTTTTTGCTCAGTCTCCCTTTCCTGTACACTAAAGGCAGGTAGTGCATAGGAACCAGCAACAATGCTACCACCTGAAACCATACATAAACGTGAGCAGTAATTAATGGGAAAGTATTTAGAAAGATAAAGGAAAAGAGAGAAAACTAGATAACTGAAAAAAGGTCTGCCTGCTCTAATTTGCCCCTTGATTTTAAAGAGCAATATAAAGAGATAGTATTCAAATCCTGTTCTTGTTTACCACATGCCAGGTTTTCTTGAGTTTGTGGGTTGGGTTTTTTTTTTTAAAGCTAGCAACACAAGATGTGGCACCTCACACCATATTCTGTTTTCCGTTACATGAACATACAACATGGATGGAAGCTGCAGTGGGTCATATGCATGTCCCACTGAGAGCAAAATTAAAATCTGAGCTTAAACTGAATTTAGGAAAATATTCTTGCAGCTTCTAATCAGCTGCCAGAATGAGGTTTTCTGGGTTAAAAGATCATTTTTAGTCAAAAAAGGTAATATTTGAACACCAGTTAGGCACCCCAGGGACAACACAGATCTGCAGCCATTTCCATTTAAATTCAGAAGGAAATCAGTCTTCATGCATCACAGTGGAAGATGGCTGCCAGCTGCAGTCAGGGAAGCATCTCCCCTCCGTACCACAGCAATTAAAAGATCATGTAATTATAGTTGATCTAGCGCCCATGGAAGTCAAAGGAAAGCCATTCATCGACTGTAATGGCCTTTGGAGCAGCTTCAAAATTTCTCCAGCATATGTAGTCCTGATACTTTGGAAACCAAAAGCCTCCCAGTTTAACTACACTTATCCACAGCTAAAAAAGGAAGAAAGTGTTTTCACATCTTTCTTTCATCTAATATAAACACAACCCAGCAAAACTGACCATCAACTCTCTATTAAATGGATTATTTGTTGAAGGAAGTATGACGAGTTACTATTTACCCGTGGACCATTTCACAACAATCAAGGCTTTGCTTCCTTTGAAAGAAAAGTGTCTGCTTTCAATCTAAAGGACTCAAACCTTTTGTCCAAAAAAAAAAAATTCTGAAAAGTGTAAGCCAGCACTGCCCCTCCTTTCACCAAAACCTCTTTTTTAATTATCCTAGTTCATCCATGAGCATGGCGTAATAAAAGCAGGCACAGAGCAATTTTGCTGCAGCTCTCACCTTTGTGGTGGTTTCTATTAGATATTTAAGTTTCAAAGTTTTTCAGCTTTTCAACAGAAAGCCAAATCTTCCACCAAGGGAAGGGAACAAGCACAACCTCCCACCCTCAAAAGTTTCCAATCATCTAATTTCCTCAGGGACAAACCATTATCCACAAAAATTACCATTTTGGGGAAAAAAGCATTAATCTTAAAATCAGATCATACCATATAAAAAAATTTATAATAAATCCTTTTGTGTGCATAACAAACATTTTGACCCCCTGGTTTTGTGGGTTTTTTTCTAGCACTGAGTGGTATCTGCTCTGCACACATTTTAATACTGAAGAGGTTTCTGAAGGAGGCTTTTGTTGAATTATTTTATAGGCAGTATTGAGGACTAACTCCAGAGAGGAAGATACTTAATCATTGCTGAAAATCCCCAGGTAGCTCTGCAAATCCACAGGCTTTTGTGACCAAGATGTATTTACCATGTTTGTTAGCATTTTCTTGACTTCTGAGGAGTCTGCAGTTCTTCAGACATACTTGATTATTCACAGATTGCGTTGCTGGGCATAAGCCAAATTTATCTATAGACCTTAACTCCCCAACTACTGCCCTCCTCTCCCTACTCCATCCATAGATCTATAAGGAGCTTTCTGACAGAGAAGTTCATTATATTGAATTCATTTCTGAAAAAAGGTATGGTTTCACCCCTCCAAATGGAAATCAAGCCTTACCTGTCCTGTGAAGGCAAAAAGAAATCAGCCTAACTGAGCCTGGAAATTTGGTGTCTAGAAGCACTGATCTCAAAATCCTCTTACTGCTCTGAAGTAACATTTTGCAAGCACCCACGTGATCTATAATCTCAGTCATGCTTTCAAAAATTGCTATATTTAAGGTGTGTAGTCGTTGGTTACTTTCACTGGGAAGTAAACATTGGACAAATCAAGTAAACTTTGGACAAAAACCCAAATCATATCTGAAACAAGACTAGGGGTACTTCCACAATATTTTATTCATTAAGTCCATTTTCACAAGACTGGATTCAGTTTCCATGTCTATAATGAATTGCACCACAAACTCTATAGCTAGAGCATGACTGAAATGTTTCCACATCCAGGATGCCAAGACGTTCTTCTGCATCTCAAAGCAGCCTTGAACCACCTAAGAGCCCTCCTCAGTCTGAGATCAAGGGAAGTCTAAAACTGGATTTCTTCACAAAGAGCAGCAGAAATTTGACCAAACACACATAGGCTGGAAACCTGAGGTAAACAGATTTCACTTTTAGCAACAGCCATATATTTAATTTATTTATTCAAGCCTCTCTGCCACTGCAGCCTCAAAGCAAAAAAACCAAAACACACCAACAAAAACACCAGAAAAAAAACAACCACAAAAAAACCCAAAAGGACATTATTTGCCCTGATGACAAGTTACCCTTGGACCCGACCTTTTTCATTTATGCAGTAAAACAGTGGTAGTTACAACCTCTTCCCAATATACTGGATGCCTGAAGCAATTAAAGAAGCTGCTGGAAGAGAACAGAGGAATGCATTGATCTGTTGAACAGGAGAGTGCCACCCGCTTCACGTTCTACTGAAACAGATGAGGCAAGCAACTGCCTGATCCGGAAAACATCTGCTAAACAAAATCAAAATTAATGATAACCAGAATGAGCTCTTTGATGGCCGATTCTCACCCAGCTGCCAGGAACCATCAAAGAGCCACTCACAGAGGCAGCCAATTAGTTACTAATGCAAAAGAGTTTACAGGAGCAGGAACTGAGCTCAGGGCACCGGCATGACTCACATTTAACACTGCTGCACCTTTGGGTGGATTTGCAGTGTGCTGATGTGATGCACAGAAAGCCTTGTCTGGACCTTTTTCTCCTTAAAATGCTCCAAGGTCAGAGTTTAGATCCTCTGCCAGCACCCAACAAATCCTGACTTGCATCCCCAATACCACCATGCAGTTCTGTGCTGAAAGAGCACCTTTTCAATGAAAAAAAAAAATCTACAATTTGTGACACTGAAGACTGTCAGGTGAGCATTAGGAGGCAGTCTCTTTGAAATCCTACAGCAATACACTCTTTCAAGTGTGTAAACTCATGTTTGTGTTAAAAAGTTACTGCAAAAATACTCAACACCAACACACACATTGAAAGAAAACTGTATTTTTTTTCCTACCTTTTCTTCTTGTAACTTCAAACCTTCTGGAGTCCTATAAGGAAAAAGAGAATTTTTTGTGTTTGGGTTTTTTTTTCTTTTTTTAAATACAAGAATTGTTCAAAGGCAGCATGAACAGAAACCCCTAAAAACATTAGTCATTGTCCCAGAGAAGCATCTATGAAGCTCTACACAATAACTGAGGAGTAACTACAAGCATATATTTCAGTTAGTCCACAGATATTTAATGGATCAATATATCACCTAAAGTGATTCATCATTCTGTGGTAAGTTACATTGTAGAGCACAATATCTTTCTTTAAAAAGGATTTTTTTTCTCTATTGATGTTAAAAGGGAGCAGCTAGGAGGGTTATTATTACTATACCAAGGATTTAGGGTTAAGGAGGGAGGAGCCATTACAGGTATTTTTAGCAGAGACTTGTTCAAATACCTGCATAATTTCAAAGCAACCGGACTACTCATGCTTAGAGCCGAGGGCTCGTTTCAATCTTTGCACACCTACATCATTTGCCCTATTTCTTGCAAAGCATCACTACCATCTCTAATAAAGAAATGTCTTTTAAAGATTGCATAAAGTCTGAAGGGGTATTGCATTCCCAGACAACACTATCTACTTTTACTAACGGCACGTCTCCAGAGGAATAAATATTTAACTCCAAGCAGTAACATTATTTATGGGTTAATTACAAATACTTATTTCCATCATTCAAGTTACTTCTTGCAACCGGTAATAAAAACAGTGGAATCACGGAGGACTCTAAAAGACCATCTTGCCTGGAGTCATGTTGACCTGGACAAAGCCCACTCATGGATGATGGAGAATTAACCCCACTGAATGTAAACTTAAACCCGGGACCCAAAAGTGCCATCAGGTCCCAGCACCGTCTCCACTAGACACAGGGAAGAGGAGCAAGCTCTCCAGACCCCTGCCAGAAGCTCCTAAAGCAGGTTTTTACTCTTGTGGAAGTGCTTGTTTAACCCCATTTCATTCCTTTAGTGCTTGCTGTTCTCAGATGTTTGTTTATCAGAGAATGAAATAACAAAAAGGTTTGTTTTCCTCCTTTTGATAGGAAAATAACACATGGCCTCCCCAGACATCTGAGCTTTCTGGCCCACCTGATGCTTATTATAGTTTTATTTGTACTTTTTCACTTTTTTAAAAAAAATTAAGTACCTCCCTGCAGACCATGTTTAGACAAAGAGAAGTATAGTGCTACGCTTCTAATGAAATATATCCACAGTCCCCTTCTGCGGTACGGAGCGCCCTGCCACAGAGTAATTGAAAATACAGAAAGCTGCCACTGGAGCACACAATAAAAAAAATACAGAGCTTTTCAAAGTGAAAGAAGATAGAAAAACAGAAGGAAAAAAAATCAGCTTATGGAAGTAACAACCTGCTCAGCTAACTCCTGAAGGCCTCGCCTCCCTCACCCAAGCACGTCAGACAGCATCAAGTAATTTAGAAGGAGGTATTTTATTCAAGGACGTACTATTACACACACACACCGCACACTACAGCGTTGTAGCTGTTCATTTACTGCCTACCAAAACCGCTCCTTTCTGCCCCCGGCCCCTCACAGGACCCCCGCGAGGCCTCGGCCTGCCCCGGCCCCGCGTTCCTCAGGCCCAAGCGACCAAGCGCCATCGCCCGTTTCCTGGCCCAGCTCCACTCAAACCTGGTGACGGTTTATACTTTGTCCGCTGTCAGCAGCTGTGTAGGCAACAGATGCTGCTTCTCTTTCCTACCAGTGGCCGGCAAGCTGTCTTTCTCAAAAACAAAGCTTTCCCCAAAACCGAGAAGGATCAGAAGCCGTCTTCGTGACACCCTCCAAGTCAATTGAGGGGGATAAACAGAAAACGGGTATTTGCGTATAAAAATACTAAGTCATTATTCCCCGTAGGATGCTACCTCAGTGATCTTGAGAAATATATAAAATGGTATTCAGGATTAGTACAGACTTCAAAGCATTTATCCTCTTTAGGTAGCAAAGCTCTGAGCTGTGTAGACAGTTATACTCCAGGGACCTCTCAGGGCTTTTCAAAATATTAGTTTGAGAGGTGGGGCACAGGATAAAAATTCAGATACAGCCTGCTATCATTAAGCCCGTGTACATGTAATATATGCAAAAGGGAAGAGTACTTTTAAAGTTCCCCTGGAGTCCCTCACTTTAACAAGCTGTTTGAATTCTCTGCAGTTCAAAAGCTTAGAAACACTAAAACTAATTACAACTATTACATTGATCAAAAGAAAAAAGACAATCACACTCTATAAAAAATTCAAGTGTCAGCTCACTTGTATTAAATACCCTTTTGGTATTTCCATGAAAGGAACTGCATAGACATCACGAAAAACAAAGGATGGTCTTCAAAGTTTCTCTTCTTTTAGTCTGTTCCCCTTATAATTATAAGCTCTAATGAATGCAAACTACCCCAAAAACCAGATGCAGGATTCAGAGGAAAAGCTTGTTAGAAATGCAATGGGAGAATGTGAGATCAGGCTGCAAGACATGACTTCTCATTACCTGGGAGAATACCAGCAAAATGTTGTCATCTTCCCCCACAAAATATCCCCTTCCATGGAGAAAAGACCAATGGCATTGAGAACGCTCAACACTTCAGGAGAGCGCGCAGAAAAATGGGAAATGGGAAAAATACCTGGCAACCATGGCAGGGCTTGAAGAGCAGCCACAAAAAGGCATAAGCTCCAGGTAGAAACACAACTAGAGGGATAGAAACCACAGTTAAGTGAAGCTATGGCAAGGGCTCATTTTTCTTAGTTTGCCTCACCCAAATAATTTCTCTCTCCCGTAGCACAGAAAAGAAGAAACGATGCTAATTTTTCTCCTTGAGGGCATGTTGAACATAAGACCTTTCTATTAGTGACCTAATATACCACTAAGAGACATTACCAGCAATTCTGGCCACAGGCACAGCACTGTGCCGCACGCTATGACTTGGGCAATCTCTTCACAAAAAGGAATAGTCGCCCTTTCTTTGAAGTATAAGATACTGCTCTGAAGTAAGAAAAAAAAAATCACACAGAGGTTTTAATAGTGTTACTAGTAGAGAATCAAACTATTTTGATAAAAATGACACTAAAGTTCTCGGATGCATTGCCTGAGGAATACTTTTCTGCAGAAGCCATAAAGCAGATGGTTATAGATGAGACTTATTTCATGGGCACCATTTAATGACTGCAAATTCCTTTAACTAAAAATCTAATTTTATCAGAGCATAAATCATACGCTTTGAAGGGAAAAATTTGTTTCAGATTTCTCATTCCTTCTATAAAGCTACTTCAGGAATACCATTTTAATGCATTTCATTAATGCAAGGCAACAGTTTTATTTGTCAAGGTTTGCTTTTAGCACCTATTTTCCTCCTTTTTAATGTTAGTTAATTGAATGCAGAATAAAAGGTCCTTCGGTTCTGTATCTGAAGTGCCTAATCATTGTTACATGGAAATCAATGTAGTATGTTTGCTTCAGTATTGCTTTTCACCAGACATGTAGTTACTGAAAAAATGCGTCTCCAAAAGACCAACCCAGTGTCAATGCATGACAGCAAATACAGTGTCATCAATTACGATTACTAATCCTACCTGGATTAGGAGGGACAAAAATAAAAATCAAAATCAGAAATACAGTTCACTACCTGCTGTCACACAGCTTCACTCCCCCGTACGTGCCGTGCATTGCACATCAAACACCTGCGTGAACCTTACGCAATTTAACAACTGTTCTGCACAAAGCCCTTTTCTGCTCTTACAAAAAGGGAACGCCAGCCTTTCAGAAGACAGCATCTAGATGTCCTGCCAAGACATAATAGCCGGTTTGTGTTATAGACTCCTGATTAATGCTGAATCATGGGCCCATGGATGAGCAGAGCACTTCTGGAATGAAGAATCAGATTTCATTCAGAACAAACATGGGGTGGGAGGGCAGGGGAAAACTTCATTGTGCAGAGTTAAAATACAGCTACACAGAGGGAATACACAATATAGTACAGTGCTTGGTTGCCAATGTGCTGCAAACAGTTACTGACAGACATTAGTGATGGATCCAAGCAGCAAAACCACTTTCAGGTTGTTTGGCATCAGTATAAATGAAACCTTTAAACACCTCTGTATAAAAACATATCTACATCTGTCCTATACATCAACAAAGAACATACTGTGCACTATACACGGCAATGCTATCTTCTCCCTGTAAATCCCTGTTGCAGGGAGAGCAGGCTACATAAGCTTCTGCTCCTGAAGCAGGAGGCCCCTCGTCTCCTGACTCTGCTGGAGAAGGAGGGCATCATGCTGTTGGCAGGGAGAGCACTGCACCTTCCTAGCTCAGGCTCCAATTTCCACAAAACACTGCACAGTCAAAGGTTTTCTTTCTCAAATATTGTCTTTTATTTCTGTCTCCACTGAATTCATGGGTTTTCTGCACTCTTGGATAACAGCAGATCTGGCTTCAACTCTCCTGTGGCTGAGCAAATTCCAGTTTGCTGGACAGCCCCGTTCGGTGTCTTGGTGTGCAGCCTTTGGGGTGCTGCTTCTGAACATCTTTAACAAGTGAAGCCCAGGAAATGTAGAACCACCACCACTACACTAAGAATACCAATTTCTCCATTAAGATCACTTCAGCTTAGCTTTCCTTCACCAATGCTAACCAGCAGTTGATCATTTTTGCTTTTTAGAGCTGCATTCAAGTAAACTGGGGCAAGGAAGGACCATGTGCATGTTCCTCTTAGCTCTGTAACTACAGGCAAGACCAACACAGTGAAGGGCTAATTTCTTATTAGAAAAGAGTGATCTGTGGAGCCCAAGAAATTGCTGTACCAAACTGTGGGGACTGTTTGTCATGTAGAAACCCAATTCCCACACCTCAGGGGCAATCACCATTAATAACATCCACATACTCTCTCCAGCCAAGAAATGAGCAGGCAGAGCAGAACAGTCGTGTGGATGCTCTAACTACACAAAATTATTATTGCAGCATGAGCAAGGGGAGGTCATTCAGAAACAAAGCTAACCCAGATCTGTCTGCAGGAAGCACAGTATGAAGCAGAGCTTCCCTAAAGCTTTAAAACACCCATGGGCCTGGGGACAAGATGCAGACACACAAACAAACTGCTCTTGAGGTTCTCCTCAACTCTAGAAAAATGACACAGTCCAGCCTTTAGGCAGGCAATGCTGACCACCTAAAGCAGGTTAAAAAAGTGTCCTTAGGTATCTAGAATTTATAACTGCTTGATGCATGCATAAAGTCACATCACTACAAGCTGCGCATGATGAAAAGCAGTCTGTTAACCTAGATCCTACAACCATGGACTATACATCAAGGTGTATGTATAATACATGCCCTTAGCAGTCTTAAATAAAAATATTCCAATCCACTACTAAAATAGCCCATGGTTTGACAACAGTCACAACCACACATGCTTTGCCATACACGATTCCCCAGTTCAGGGCTGGATGTAGTTGTGCTGGACGTTCCTGCCCACGAGGCACTCGCAGGACAGCCCCAGTGCTGCCCCATGGGGCTGCAGACCAGGCACAACAAGAGATGGAGCATGGGACAAGGCTCCCTGCCCCAAAATACTGCTCTGAAATGCATGCAGAGTCTAGTACTGTTACAAATTACAGTAGCCTCACGGTACTTTATACTTGGTTTGTAAGTGACATGCAATGCACATAGACAAGCTACTAACAGGGAGGGGAAGAAAGATTGTTTCCTGATTTTTCTGTAACAGTTGTTCTTCCTTTTGTCCCTGCACATCCACATGAGGCCACATGCACTTGCCTGCATTCTAATCTGAAGAGAAAAAGTGAGCACGCTTTGCAAGGTTAGTAATTAAACAGTCACAATTAGGCTTGAAATCAGGAAAGACAAGTTCCTTCTTGCTATTTGTTCCTAGTTTTCCTTTAACTAAAACCAGAGGATGAGTGCTTATAATCCAGACATGCACAGAGGCACATCACAAGCAGGAATCACTGAGCAATAGCTCAACGTAGCATTTTAAGGTACAAATCTTCACAGCACAGTGTTGTTTTGTAGTTCTCTATTTCCCAATCTCCTCCATTTGCAGACCAGTATTTACAGAGATTTGTATATGGCTGTGCATTTGCCATCCTGTTTTTGTTAGCAGCTGCTGATCCCACAAGCAGGATGCTTAACATGTACCACCAAGTTTGGCACCAACCAGGTACCAACTGCCCTCAAGTATAGCAATTCATAGGATGGATAACCTTGCAGTGTTTTCAGTCTCCTGCCCTTTAACACTGATGTAGATTTAGTCAAAAGGAGTCCCTTTTTTATGACGATAAGCAATGGGTAACATAGGGAACTTTGCCAAAAAAACAAACAAACAAAAAAACAATTAATGCAGCAGATGGAAGAGATGCAGAAGAACAGGTAACGCATTTCAGATCCACAAGTTGGCCGTATTGCTGGACTGTAGCAACCCTCTTACCAGATACCTTGTGGATGAGACTGCAGTGCTTGTGCAAGGGGATAAATCAAATTCAGTACATGCAGCTGGGCTCATGCTGGGTCTATCACTAAATTAGATGTTACCCCTGCACACACCAAGTCTCCAGGGACCTGCTCTCAGGATCAGCCTAACTGCTGTACAATTTCTAAATATACAGCCCTGACTCATTTAGCAAATTAATAAAGAAGCAGCTGCTGCTATTAATAGATTATCATCCCAGGGATTTTAATTTTTTTTCCTCTTCAGAGCATGCTCTTCCTTATCTCAAGTGAGGGGTCAAGAAAATTACACTGACATCCAGTACAGGGCTAGGTGAGACACTGTGCATACCAATTCTAGCATTTGCAGTGGTTATGACTAATACACAGCTTAGTTTGACAATCAGGATTTTCTGTTTACAACCATGAACACAGAATATTTTCAAAAAGACGTTAATGAGGCAGAGAACATCCACTTTATTTTTTTGAGCAGGCATGAGGAAAAAAAAAAATCACGCACTACCATTTAGAGAAAGCTTGCTATCAGTACAGACACTGGCAATTTAGATTTGTCCTGTCTGGTATAAACATTGAGGGAAGCTCTGATGTCTCACATCACACAGTATCATCTGCTCACCCATACGGTAGCTAATTGAGATAATTGCTGCATCTCTGATTTTACTCACCACTATTTCTAGACTTCAGATGAGGAACCCAGGTATAGCTCCATAGATTTCCACATTGTCATAGCTCATGGGATGCCTGTTTTAGAAACCCCAAATTTGCAAATGTACCCTTCCTAATATAAAAAACCCTAAGAATTCCCCTGCTTGATGGTAGAAAGTACTTTAAGAACTGTCTTCCTTTAAAAACCACTGCTACAGCCTTTTTTTTAAAGGGAGAATATGCTGCATTTGGTAAAAAAATAGTCAATATTTAGTCTTTTGAGGTTAAGTAGCTTCTGAACAGAGTATCAGAAAGTATAACCCTCTGCCACATCACAGCCAAGTTAAAATAGCCTTAGATTTTTTTTATTTGCAAGATGTTTTACTCTGGTCTTATTCTCTGCTTCAGGAATATACCAGCATTTCCGCACCTAGGTATGATTTTTTTTTCACAGGTGCTCAACTGTGACATGAGAAAAACTTCCTGAAGTTTGATTCCTGCGGTCAGTTTGTGCCACAGCTCAGCACAGAGCTGGCCACCCTGAGCCCATGGTCCCCGGGGGACAGCATCCAAGCACTAGCTACAGCACCGAAATTCAAGGTCATTAGTATCCAAGGCACCACTTCAACTGCAGGGAGGGCATCCCTGCAGCAGCTGGTGGTCCTGGTTGCTGTCAGCTGGAAGGTGATAGCCCCCAGCAGGCTGGGCAATGCAGGACCACCGAGAAGTATCACACACTGCATCTTGCCAGAAGTTTAAAAAATAATAAAGGGACCAGGGTTTTGTTTCTGTAAGGGACTGCATACAAGAGGGTTTCATCTTTAAGTTGTGCTATAGATGCATCCTGACAATCCATGACACTCTCGCTATCAAACCATAACCATCTATGTAAACTAAAATTCTTCAAATTTTATGCTGCTATTCAAGTATACAGTACCTGCCTTGTTCCACATAACCCAACATTCAAATTTTCTAGTACTTCAAGCATAATAGCATCCCATAAGATACAGCATTTATTAAACCCTCAGGGTACTTGGGAAGGGGTAAAGTGGGGTTTGGGGTACAGAGGAAGGACCCCAACATGTATATCCAAATACTATGAAAATATTCCACAGCATCTTGAACTGCAGATACTCTGATAACCAGCACTCAGCAAAAGCTTCTCATCTCCACAGGGATAATATACTAGTTAAGATTTAGAATGGTCTACAAACAGCAATTACAGCTTGTTAGAGATATCACATAAATGCAGGTAACAAGGAGTGGCTTATGAGTATATAACAAAGTAATACAAAAATAAATTTAAGTCTTGTCTCCCTTTACTTTCATTAATGTTTAAAACAGGAGCAGGCTGTAGCCCAGTATAGATTTTAATTCAAATCTGATTCTTTCCTTCCTTTCTCCAAACTGCCTTACAAGCAGGAAGAGCACACATATGGCAGAGAATACATTCCTAATAATAATTCTTAAAATAAATACCAGGATATTAGATCTTCAACTGCATGCAAAATTGATACCTTGTGCCTGTCTCATTCCAAGCTCATGTTCTGAAACTACGCCTCTATTTGAATTATAAGCAAAAGCTTTTATTAAAAGCCTTTGCAATTTTGTACCTTACTTCCCAAAGCACCCCTTTCGCAGTCTGTCAGATCAGGAAACATGACTTTGCTGGGGGAAGGAGCACAAAATCATCCCCATGACTCCCCTGCTGCCTGGAATAACCAACTATGGTCTTCAGCTGCGGCAGTAAGCGAAACAATATTTAAGAATCCGAAGATAATTAGGAATTTCAGCAATAATTGATACTCCTGGACAAGTGCAGTTGAGGCTGTGAGTGGACTCCAGAGGGATGCTTTATCCTGTTCAGGATGGCGCTGAAAGGCTGGTATGACCCAGCTGTTTGCCGTCATGGTGAAGTTTAAGGTGACATTTACTACTTAGATTTTAAGCAGTTCAGGTGTCATGCAAGTAATAACTAATGAACAAGTCAAACAAAGGGTATCCTGTACAGCCAATACCTTCCAAATGCCAATAAGGAAGTTATGATACCTTAAAGAAATGAGCATGTTTGCTACATTCATTAGCATAAAAACAAGAGCTAGTATAACTACACAGGATACTTTGAGGTTGGCGATATAATTCAAGGCATAACCCAGATAAGGTAACAAACATAATGGGTAAAAATTATCAAGGAACTGAAATAATATTGGCACAGCTGGCCTAGTTTACCCTTCAACTGTGCAGTGGTATATTAATTTGGGCTGTGACAGCACACTAACAGTGCCCCACTCCTTTCAGGAACAGACAGTTAAGGTTCATCAGTGAGGAATGAACATCTTGCAGCACAGAGAAGGGAAAAGCAAACGTGCCAGCGCTTGGATCTGCAAGAGAACCTGGAACATCACTTGCGAGCTCTGCGCTAGAGAAGCTTCTCCAGGGACAGAGCTCTTCTCCCCGCAGGAGCGTGGGGTGCTGTGCACGTGTTTCTGGTGTCTCAGGAGGCTTTTTAAATAGGATGGGTGGCAAAAATAGAGCACTGCATGAAAGCCAAATGAAAGCAATTAACTATTTCTACAAAACCACAGAGCAGCTCTGGTTCTGTAGCCTAGAGCAGACCGCAGGACGCCTGCCAGTCTGTACCGTAACCACTCAGGAGCTATCAGCGACATCCAAATATTTCCTGTAACAATTCAGCACAAAACAACTATACGCGTACCACAACACAGGATTACTCTCCACTTTCACACTATCCAGCTAGGACAATATTGTTCAGGCTACCTGCCAGCAGTGCCCCAGCAAACATAATACAGAATTTAATTTCTGAGATGCAGCGCTGTTTGAGGAGCTCCCTGCAGCAGATGGGAGACCCACTCCTGGAAGAGCTGATGAAGACCTGCGGCGCTGCTCTGCTGCACCACAGGTTGAGAAGAGGAGATGAGAAACTTGCCCCGAGGACCACGGCAAAACCAGCCTGGCTTCGGCACATGCAGAAAAGCAGCCTCTCACACAGAAAGCAGGGAACAGGAGAAGGAAAGCTAGCTGTCAATTTTCAATATTTAATAAGATGCTCTTGTAAAATAGCCCAGTAGGTTGAAAAATCAGTCTGAGCTACTAGTTTGGATTACCTTGTAGAGACTGAGTGGAGTAGTACTGCTGGCTTCCCATCCGAATCTCCTGGCCGAGTTCACCTTCAAATCTGTACTCCAGGTTTATTTTGGATCCAGGTTGTTTATGTCTCTTTTCTGCTATGCTTATGCTGGAAACTCTCTTCACAGCCACTGCCGCTGGCAATGACTCACAGAGCTACATGTTTGAGAATTCCTTTCAAGAGAGGAGAGGTGACCCCAGATCACACCACCTGGTGCTTCATGGGCAACTCAAAGCCCTTCTGAGCCAGCACAGAGCTGCCCATGAAATCTGGTCACCTCTAAAATGTCCAACTTTAGCATGGAATCAGCCTTGCTGAAGGCAGAGGCAAAACTTGTCCAAAAACATCACCCCGGAGTGGTGAGCTCTATATATTTAGGTATTGGGGTATATATTCCACTCAGTAGGATTCAGTGCCATGATGGTTCAACCTTGGGAAGCTGCACCTTCTAGCTCCACAGAAGTCCCTGTGCAGCACCCAGAAGCTTCAAGAGCTTTCCAGCACCCTCTGAACCAGCCTATGAGAAGCTTCACAATGTAAAAGTGACAGCAGGATTCTCCAAAATTAATATGGACCCGGTAAGTTGCAGCTTTTCAGTTAAATAGTAACATTGCCTTTTTTTAATTAGGTTTTCTATTTTAGTTCATTCCACACCCATGGAATTTCAGACTGCATGCACAGGTTTACTAACTATTCTAATCAGGACCAAAAATACTTCAGAAAACAAACCTCTTCTCAGGAACATCCCAGAAATTTGAGAGGTGGAAGGCTGAGCATCAAGAAAACTTACACCATTGCCGTGTTAGAGAGTTAACTTCTCATGCAGAAGGGCTGTATATTGCTGTCTATGGCCTCAAGACTTATTTTTCCTTTATAAATGCAAAGCACAACTGCAATAATTCTACCACAGACCATGAAGAAATCGATTTAGCAATCTGAACATAAATTAAGCAATGTTTTTGATTCAGTAAACTTGTTCCTATGTAGATCAGAACAAGCATTAGTGAAGGTCAGTGACCCATACCCAAGTATTTGCTTTGATGAAGTTCATAGGAATTTTAGATCAGAGCACACTTCCAATTATTTGACCTGTAAATTAACCCTTTACACATTTGTTAAAGCAATTTCAGTGAATTGCTAGGAGCTTTTCTATTTGTGATTCAATGTTTTAAATGCATGTTAATGGAATTACATATTAATGAAACCACGAATTTGGTAACTAACAACCTTCTCATGAATAAGGAGCTCCAAACTGAACAAAGCCCAATATCACTGGAAAAGGATTCCAAGTGATTTTTACTATTAAAAACGTATTATGGCTAAACTATGTTCTGAAAGACAAAATAAACACTTTCTAAGAGAAAACAGCTGTTATCTCAATTTCACTGACCTGAAAGCTATGTTCAAGGCTTCCAGATTCATCTTGGTGTTTGGTGCCACACTGTATAAACACTATTTCTTGTGGAACAAGCCTTCTGTACAGTTACTTTTTTAAAAAAAATCTGCATTATAACTTACATCCCTTGAAGCTATTTTAACTGCATTCTTCATACATTAAAAATTTTAATATTCACACCTGTTAAATTCTGTGCAAATCTGAACAAATACATTTCTAGCTTAGAACCTTTCACCTCAAGCAAGATCAAGTAATTGGTACAATAACTTCATGGGTTTTAAAGGAAGATCAAATGAATTAATGTCTTTCAAGTACTATAATAGCTCTACAATTTATGTTAAAGTAAATCATTTGAGTAATGAATTTAGTTCCTCAGAGTCACTTTTTAAAAAAACCACACTAGTACGCATTAGTGAAGAATGAGGGGTTTTTTAAAATGCAAAAGCATGCAAAATATTTAAGTACTTTTAATAATAAAGCAAAAGTGATCTGAGACAATACAAAAACCTGTTTAAGAGAGTGCCAGTGTACTACTCGAGCCTACACAGCAACAAAATAACAGTGGACATGTGGAGAGGAGATGTTTTTCTTCACTTTTACAGAACAGAGGATGGATACCTCAAGGAAAAAGTACACCTGAGACAGAACTTGCAACTGCAGAATCTCCAACTCCACTGAAATGATCTGAGTGCTGCTAAGTAGCAAAAGGCAGCTTTTTAATTGGCTTAAACTGCTTTATTGAAATAATGCACACAACTGTGGGTACTGGTAGGTGGGACGCGACTGGGAGAAATGGGATTCTCCAACTAGAACAAAATCGTGAGGCTTAAATATAAGATCCAAATGCAGCATGAATCCATTAAGGGGTCATCATTAGCCTGGCAGCGACTAATGTGTCTGCCAGTACATAAGTGTTCTAGGCAATGGCAGTTAGAAAAATAGCAGTCTTCCCTTCCCTTGCCTCCCCCACCATCTCCCACTTTCAGACATTTGAGTAATCATTTAGCAAACCTATGATAATCAGGAACTAATTAAATAACTGAAATTGTTTCAGCATTCATCATTTTCTTTTCACAAAAGTCACATTTCTAGATTTTTATGGCCTCATTCGCATGCCTCAGATTCAGACATTGTGCAGCAAGCCACATGGTGAGCTCTGGTCCAGAAAGCCACTGTCCCTGCTGGGGCAGCCTGCACCAGACACCGATCAGAACGGGGACCTTAATCCACTGCGATGAAAGCCAATGCCGTCACCTCCAGCACCCAAAAGAGGTTCGGTTGCTTCTCCACTCCCACAAGCCCAGGGGCTGAATGCTGACGAGGGCATTACCGTCCTGCATTAATGCACCACGAGTCCCACCTCCCCACCGAGCCAGCAGCAGGGGTCCTCTCCGGTGGATGAAGATCACCATCCCTCGCTACGGCCACCATGCTCCCATGGTCCCTCTCCGATTACTTTGCACTTTGCAGGGTTTCAGCATCAGAAAGTCAGGAGGGAAATGCTCTGGGCAGTAACTTTGCTGGTTCTCTTAGAACCACCTATGGCTCAGTTTTCCTTTTTTTATGCAGCAAAAGGATTTTTTCAGGTTTCACCTGAAGGTCCAGTGACCCAAATGAAGAGCCAGGACAAAGTTTGCTTATTAAATTTAGTTTCATTGGTCCCAGCAGCCCCAGCTGTAAAGAACTTGGAGCAAAGACAGCACCTCCACAATGGCCAGATGCACAATTTCCCTCCCAGAACAATGGCAGCATACTCAAAAAGTGTAAGAGCTTCTGCTTCACTGTTTCTTCACTGACCTCCTCAGCAGGTGTTTAATACAAATATACATGGGTAAGCCCTCACTTGTTTTCTGTTTGCACAGTATGGGGAGCCTGAACACAGCACAAAAATAAAAAGACAAGAGTTGCAGCCACAGCAGCAGCTGGTGTACAGTACCTCTTGATGCAACCTCCCCACATCCGAATACAGCCTCCTGCTCCTGTCCACGTCCATCCATCCCCTTGTGACAGATGGGAAAACCCCAAGCAATACGAGAGATAACCAAAAGCTTCTTGATTTCATCGTTTCACGTCTGTTGAAAACAAGAGAACACTCATCAAACAATCATCTCACAACAAAACCCAGCTCAGATTCAAGAACACGGTGGAAGCTTCAGCTGACGGCACCCATCCACACTCGGTCAGCGTTGATGGAGCTTTGCAGACTCCCACAGCACATGCAGCAAAACATCGATTTTCCTGTTTTGCACCCATCAACGTACTGGCAATGAACTCCCACATTATAGCAGTTTCGCAAAACATTTACCCCAAAACTATCCTCCACAGGACTTGCTGTTCCCAGTCTGTTCTCACACAGCACCTGCAGAACTCGAACCCTAGGATTTCGAAATCTAACTACTGCATCCAAAAGCAGACCACATCAAAACATGACATTATGGTACTGTGGAAGCCAAAGGGTGACTTTATCCCATCTCCAGAACCCCTAGCAGCACACGGTCACTCATAGTCAGGAACTCACACTTGCACCCTCAGCAGATCTTCAGGAAAGCCCCAGACACCCACATTCGGGGTCGGTATTGGGACCGGTGCTGTTTAACACCTTTGTCAGCAACACGGACAGTAGGATTGAGCGCACCCTCAGCAAGTTTGCCAACACCACCAAGCTGTGTGGTGCCACTGGCACACTGAAGGGAAGAGATGCCATCCAGAGAGACCTTGACAGGCTTGAGAGGTGAGCCTGTGAGAACCTCATGAAGTTCAAAAAGTCCAAGCACAAGGTCCTGCCCATGGGCTGGGGCAATCCCAAGCACAAATACAGGCTGGGCGATGAGTGGATTGAGAGCAGCCCTGCGGAGAAGGACTTGGGTTGTTGGTTGATGAGAAGCTCAACATGACCCACCAATGCACGTTTGCAGCCCAGAAAGCCAACTGTACCCTGGGCCGCATCAAAATCACATCGAGGGAGATGATCCTCCCCCTCTACTCCCCTCTCAAGACCCCACCTGCAGTACTGTGTCCAGCTCTGGGGCCCCAACATTAGAAGGCCATGGACCTGTTGGAGCAAGTCCAGAGGAGGACCACAAAAACAATCAGAGGGCTGGAGCACCTCTGCTATGAGGACAGGCTGAGAGACTTGGGTTTGTTCAGCCTGGGGAAGAGAAGGCTCCGGGGAGACCTTATGGCAGCCTGCCAGCGCCTAAAGGGGACCTATGGGAAAGCTGGAGAGGGACTTTGTACAAGAGCGTGTAGTGATGGGACAAGGGGTAATGGCTTTAAACTGAAAGAGGGTAGATTTAGATCAGATGGAAGGAAGAAGTTCTTCCCTGTGAGGGTGGTGAGGCGCTGGGACAGGCTGCCCAGAGAGGCTGTGGCTGCCCCATCCCTGGAAGTGTTCAAGGCTGGATGGGGCTTTGGTAAGCCCCACCTGGGGCTGCAACTTCTCCACTCATTTGCCTCTGTCCCAAAGAGAGACATTTCCAATCCCTCCCAGACCCGCCCTACTCAACAGCAGCACCATCTCCCTGGCAGTGCCCCACCACAGCCCCGCATCAGCTGCAGGGGACTGGGAAGATGCAAGCAAGGATTTCCACCACGATTGCATCCTCTTTGACCAGCAGTCCTTGTCTTGTGTGTGGTTTGGTTTTGGTTTGGTTGGGTTTTTTTAATTAATTTGGAAATAAAACCAATGCAGTTACTCAAAGCGTTGTCAGATGGAACTACCATGTGTTTCATACATGCATAACCCTGCGCTGGTGCCCTGGAAGCTCAGCCAGGAGAGCTCTGTACTTCATCTGAACTTTTGGGGGAACAGGACACCAGATTGTGTCATTACTTTTCACAATAAAAATACCAAAGGAGTCTTCAGGCGTGGTACCATTTCCATGGTAGCTGAGGGAAGTGTTGACCTTTCACGGCAGCTGCAGAGGATGCTAACGCGGACCCGTAACGAAACATAATGACCACTTAATGAGGCAAGCGATGGCATTTCTATAGCATGCAAGTGACAGGCTGCTGCTTGGTTTGAGCAATATACATTAACAAGGCAAGTTACCTGCTAATGGCAAAATTAAGCCTAGCTGAATTAAGTCACCGTGACATCCCTTGTCTTGACAAGACTCATTTTACAGTGTTTTCATGCCATGTATTTGCTGCAGGGTATACCCAAGCCTTGGCGCATCGCTATTAATTTTGGAGCCACGACCATTTACACCAGCACTGACTCGGTTTCAGGTATTCTGTGTGCCCAAAGACACACTATCAACAGAACGAGCGCAGCCTACAGCCGCCGCACACCGCGCACCCACGGAGTTCAGGCATTCCTTTTTCTCAGCACTAATGTAAACACCCTGGATTGAGAGCACTCAGGATGAAATCAAAATTTATTAGGCTTTCTAAATTCCAATTAGAAACCTCAGATGTAATGTTACTGGGGCTACAAATAAATGTTTAATAAACCAAAGTCACTATATCAATAAGCGACAAAGTACATTGTTACATTACGAATTGCTCTTGCACAGCAATACTGTTTCTCACATTTTTAATAGAGGTATTTTGTATGCTCAGTTGATACCATCTCAGCAAATACAACTATTTCACTTTGCAGTTCTAGAGACCTCTGACTCATGTGCTGCTTGAAATTACAATCCTAGAGCAAAACAGGGTGCTAGCTAGTTTAATGTGTATTTAGTAAATAACTAACTGCTCGAAAACATGATGGTGTTTGGATTAGGATGCCCATAACACTGATGAAAGTGAAAAGGCAGCCTCTACCTGCTAGAAACTCCGGTTGTTTTATAAATGGAATTTGTAGAACATCTTTCTCTAGAGTCAGTTTTATTGCATACTGGACTGACAGTACACTAATTGCTCTCACTCATAGTACGAGGAGGACACACTAATATACATTATGTATCTGAATAGCCTAAGCCAAGCAACAAATATGCACCATAAATATCAGGTGAGGGTTAACTCTGAAATCGTACAGCATTTTCATGTCACTTGGCATCCTGAACCACAGCTCAGCACCGCCTTACCCTGAGCTAAGTGGAAGGCTCCTTGCAGAATCTGGTCTGCAGCTGCATCATGCAATACAGCTACCGGATTGCTGCCTAAAGTGCCCCAAAGTCAAGAGAAAAATTCAAATCGATTGAAATGATCCAGACCACCACTGTAAACTCAGACAAGTTTTACTACCAATTTCCTTTCCTCACTTGAAAGAGGGACAGATTTGCAGGATGTGAGCCTGTATGGACATCACTACCCAGGTCAATCAAAGCTTGCATACGGAAATGTCTGCATAAAACAAGCAGTTGTACTCAAAAGAAAAAAATAAATGAACATTTGTGGCTGAACACTGGAAGTCTCTCAAGAGCTGGGGGTGGAGGGGGGAGTCTATCACACACCTGCTCTTGGCAATGCGTGTGAGCAGAGAGACAGATTTTAATCTACTGTGTAATGCAGAAATTAGTAATTGTAATGCAGATGCTAGAATTAAACCAGACTAAAGTAAATAAAGTTGAGCATCACACCCAGTTGTGACACATTTCCTTTGGTTTCAGAACTACTTCCGAAGCAATTTTGGCTCTTATCTTAAAGAAGATACTATGCAAAGCCTAGAAGTTTACCTAAAGGTTGCAGTTTCTGCCTCTGAGCTAGAACAGCATTACAGCCTTCCTTGCAGCTGCTCTTGCTTTACCAAGAAATACTACCTCAAGCACAGCAGGACCACGCCACGCGCCATTACGCGAAGAAGCTCGAACACGATGGCTCACTTGCGCAAGCGGTGCCCAGCCTGGCAGGACAGCGCGCCGTGGCCAAGCCCTGCAGGTGCTGTCGTAGGACCCGCAACTGCAGAACGCCCATCCTGAGCTCGGATGGGTTTGTGCAGACACCAACACCCAGGGAGGGTCTCAACTCGCAAGAAAACTGGTGCAACGCCTCTGAACGAAGAGGAATAACAGCAAGCAGATGCAAGCCAAAGATAAAATCGCAGGTTTTAGGGGACAGGTTTTAGAGCTGCTCAAGCAAAAAGGGTCACCTTGAAAAAGGAGGAGAACTAGTCACACTGGCCATCTGAGTGGAGAACGCCACAGATTGTTTAAAGCATTTCTGTGACGTGGAATACGAGCTGTCAAACAGCTAGATTGCTGCAGAGATCCCACAGTTTCTTCCTCCACAACACAGAAGCTTTAAGAATTCAATTATGGTGACTGTAACAAGATTAAAGACTTTTCCAAAAGCAGCTATTGGCTTTGTTTTCAGGGCTACTTAAATTGTGGCGCTTTTTTTATAGTATTGAGAAATTAAAGAGTTCAAAATAGCTTTTAATGATTTCCAACATGCTTCACGTTATAAAGAAAGAGGTTGAACTTAATTACCTGAAGTTATGACTGTTGCTATAGCAAAAGGAAAGCACTCGGACTAAACCGTTACCTCTCTATAAATTGGCTCTATTAACACCAGATAAGAATCTGGTCCTCAGTTCCTCTGCCATCAACTGCTCCAATTGCTTCAGCCTTATCTAAACAGCATTTCTATGGCCTGCAAAATAATTTTGATGCCCATAATTTCTCAGTGAGCACTACAAGCGCTACAAAATTAAGGAGAAAATCCGTTCTAAGATAACCTTTCCACGAGACATAATGAAGCCAACTAACCATTTCAGTCAGCTATCAGCACCATCTCAGATAAATACTTAAAGTTTTGATGCATTACGAACTCATTGGAACCAGCTACAATGTTTAAGTACAAACCAGAGGTTCCATCTGAGCAAAAGCATACTTAAGAATATTTCGTTTGATCCTTAAATTCTCCAAGACACTTCAATGCTCCCAGAAGAAATCTGGGGGACATCAATCCACCAGGGATGAAGGGCTGCCGAGCAGCTCCTAAACCTCACAGGTATCTAACCTTTGTTTTCGAGGCTGCCTCCGTGACACTTTGCTACGTTTCAATCACAGGCTTGCTCCGAGGTTACGCTCAGAGAAATCCCGTACCATCCCCTCCATCACCCTCCGGCCGGGCACCCAGCGCTCAGCACCACCGGAAAGCCATTTATTCCCACCGGGCAGAAGCATTTTAAACAAGTTGGGAAGGGAGCCCTGTATCACTCATAAATAAAAAAATAAAAAAATAAAAAAATAAAAAAATCATCACTCTGTTTGCTGGCTAACAAACTCAAGCCGCTGGCCGTCGACGGAGGCACCGGAGGCTGAAGGTCTTACCGGGGGGGGGGGGGGGGGGGGGGGGGCTGCGTTGGCAGCGGGCAGGCAGCGGGCCCCGACGGGGCGCTCCGCGGGGACGGCCGCCGGCACCACGGCGCCACCTAGGGGCCGCGGAGGGAAAACGCCGGCCCCACTCGCGATCGCGGCGGGACGCGCCGCCCGACCCCGCGCCCCACCGACGGCGGCAACCCCGTAACTTCGGCACGGGGAGCTGGGGAGGGGGGGGGGGAAGAACCGCTGCCTCTCCCCCACCCGCTCCTCTCCCTCCGCTCCCGAGGGGAGAGAACCGCGTCCATCCCACGGGCGACACCTCCACCTCTTGCTCCCCACGCTGTGGAATTCGGGCTGGGGAAGGGGCGACACCCTCCAAAGCCGTCCCACCGCCCGCTCCCCACCCCGCTGCGGCCGCCCACCTGTTACCGCGCCCAACGGGCGGACGGGGAATCCGCGTGGGGCGGCGGCGGCGGCGGCATCGGGAGGCTGCCCGGCCCCCGAGCGCACCGCCCGCGGAGCGAAGCGGAGGGGCCCCGGCGGCCGCTCTCCCCTCGGCCCGGGCGGGAAGGGCAGCGCTGCGCCGGGCGCGCAGAGGCGGAGGAGGAGGTTGGAGGCAACGGCGGGGCGAGGGGTGGAAGCGGAGCGAAGAGCAGCGGAACCCCGCGGGCCGGGGGCGGGCGGTGCCGCGCACCCCCGCTACGGGGGCGCTCCGCCGCCACAACTCACCTTGGGGAAGCGGAACGAGTCGGTGAAAGGGGACGGTGGCCGGGGTCGGCGGTACCGGGACGGGAAAGGCGACGACCGAGTACGCGGCGCGGGCCGGGCCGGCCCTATTTCAGCTCTCTGGGCCGGAGCCGCCTGACGTCACCGCGGCATTTGCATATTCCACCCAATCGCCGGCACCTGTGCGGGGACGGTGGGACCGCCCCCTCGGGGCACGCGGGGCCGGGGGTGGGGGGGGGGAGGCCCCGTCGGGGGGCGATGCCCGGGGGGGGGGGGGGGGCGTAAAAACACGGAGCTTTTGGTGGGTCAGAAACACGGGGGGACCCCCCCCGTGGCAGCGAGAGTCTCTGGGGGGTCATGCGGGAGTCTGGGGGGGGGCGAAAGGAGACGGTGGACCCCCTTGGGATGTAAAACGGGGCGGGGGGGGGGGGGCTGTACCGGTTTTTTTCCCCGGTGGGACTCGGTAACCGGGCAGGAGGTTGCGTGGCACAAGATAGAAGCAGGTTGTTCGGTGAAGCGCACCGTTTCCACATCCCCGTGGTTATACGGGAAGGCAAACATTGAGATTCATTCATTCTCCCTCTTCACCATCGCAAAACAAAAAAAAAAAAAAAAAAAATCAATAAAGGCATTTCTCATTTATTTTTTAAAAGGGGTTGGGTGTTTACAGGAGAGGAAGGCACAGCGGGACTGCAGAAGCAAAGGGGATTTAAGGTGTTCGGCTTCGAAGGCTGCAAGGAGGGTTGGGCGCAAACTGGACACGTCACAAAGGCGACGTAACGCCCACAATTAACAACGGGAGGAGATGAGCGGCCTAAGAGACCTGATAAAACATGCCAAATTTTGTGTTTCTTCCTACAAAGCAACTTACTACTGGACCCTGCTGAATGAAATTAGGTTTGTCATTGGCTTCAGCGTGAAAAGGATGGGACCCCCCCCAGTTCAGATGGTTAAAAAGACACACGCTACTCTTGGAAAATGGGTCTAGTCCGGAAGAAAATCTGCTCATTAAAAAAAGTCATTCCACAAAATTAGGCGCGAGGTTGCAGAGGAGGCTATTTCATGGGAGTAAGCTATTTTTTATTTTCTTTGCAGGAAATACCAAGTGATCAAACAGGTTGGTTTTCCGGAATTTTTCACACCTTTAGTTCCGGCCTGTTAAATGCAGCACCTCTGAAATACTTTCAGTGTTTACAAAAAAAATTGAGATTATTCTACCCAAACCGTGCACAAGGGCTTGTAGGGACTCTTGGTTTTTTTCTGGTTTCCTTCTCTGGGAAGGAAATGATCTGAAATTGCTGATTTCGGGTTTGGATTAAAAAAGAAATCACAAATATAATAAAACGAGGAGTATCCACTGTGAATTGTGCATGGGCAATATAAAGGAGGTCTTTGCGGAGCATCCTAAAAGAAGAAATGAGTGCCTATTTCGCAGTTGGCCTATAGGTTTAAGAGGTCTGGGGTTTTTAAAAAATAAAGCTGAAATCTAATCAGAAACAAATACATTATCTGTAGTGAGATCTTCTTCTCTTTCCTGAGGGGAAAAAAAAAAATCAGGAATAATAGCAGTGGAGACAACTCTTCCCCATTTCCTGAAGGGAAGCAAGAAAAGCCTTCCCGCTCACCAACATCATTCTATGAAAATACGTCTGTGCTGTCAATTTGAAGTATTTAGTAATCTCTCCGTATCTCTTAAAGACGGACATAAACGCGAGATCCATTAGCAGACATCTGAAGTACCCGCGCAGCCCCTATTTATTTATATCCGCACGCACTGGAGGACACGGAGGAGGGTGGCAATCGCGGTTCTTCACCACCAACAGCTTGCCGGGGTGATCCTTGCCACCACGCCTTTGAGGCAGTAGGCGCATTTTGCTCATTTTTACATCATCCGATGGGGTTTTAAACACGGCCGGAGCCCCCGTGTTTCTGCGTGACCCCGGTAGCCGCGGCGGACGGGCGAGCGTGGCGTGGCGGTGCCGTAAGACGTGAAGCGGACGCCGTCCCCGACCCCCAGCGAGGGGCCGCCGGGTGTCCCCCACCCCCTGCTGGTCCCTGCTCTTTCCATGCCTGAACCCGAGCATCTCGACGGCTGGATAAGGAGCGGATCTACCCTGCGTGGCGGGTGCGGTGGGCAATTCGGCTCACGTAAAGCGTCCGCCTGCTCTTCCACCAATTTTCGGGTGCCGAACATGACCGTGTTCCTAGCCCAGGTATCTCAGGATGCCCAGATTTCTCTGTCCCGCCGCTGGCACGGTGAGGTACCAACAGTCATTTTCAGTGTCTTCTCTTGCACGCTTGGGTCCTATGCAATTCTCTGATATTGTGGTTCAAAATCTTTTGAAGTTTTCCCAACCTTTTCAAAATACGATTTATAACAAGCCACTGGCAGGCACCCCTCCTCGCGCCCTCATCCTCCGGCCAGCTCCATCCCCCACCTTTTCAAACACTTTCAATCTATCCTGAGACCTTTTGAAAACCCCGTGGAATCCTGGCTGCATCCCAAGGGGCGTTTTTGAAAGGATGCTGTGGGAGCTTTGCTGGGGAGGGGGGAGTCTGCTGTCCCCCTGCGCTGGTTCACCCCCCCGCAAACAGCTCTCTTCTAGAGCAGGAGAAATAAACCGCTGCTTGCTCCAGAGCGAGCTGGCAATGAAAAACTGATAAATTCCTCATCTTCAGGCCTGGGTGAGTTTGAAGCAAAATAATTGTTGCTTTCCTTAGAACAGGGAATTGGAGAGGCCCAAAAAACAGTGACTGGAGTTCGAAGGAAAAGAAAAATGGATTATTTTAAAGACAGTCCTGGGGGGGGGGGAGATTCCTATGCAGAGAAAGGAGAAAAACAAGTTTAAAATTTTTAAGTTTTTTAAAAATTTTCAATTTTTTTAATTTTTTTTTTCTTCAAATACAGGTTAACCAGTTCACTGAAATGAGAATTAAGCATCCTCCCCTCCACTCGTTTTTTTTTTTTAAAAAAAAAGTCAAAACCAGAAAACAAGCAAGCAAGTAAAAGCACTCTGGAAGTTCAGGGGAGTTGAAGCTGCAAGTGACAGTATGTTTAATATAATGTGGGCAAATCTGAGGACTGTGAAGAAGGAGAGACCTGGGCCAGTCCTGGTCTCACGTACTTTGGTGAGAGGAGCTGGAAATGTGCAACCTGTTGTCAGCTTTGACTGATGTGACTTCAGGAATTTGATGAGAAATTTTAAACAACAGATTGGCGAGGCAGAGCTCCGTGTCACTGAAGATACGATAGCATTCAAGGGTGACCATGGCAGTTAGTTTAAGGGAAAGAGTTTTGAAGAACAGATGGTCTTCTCTTATTGGGCTTTTTTTTTTAATTAAAAAAAAAAAAAAAAGTCACAACAGAGCAATGCACATAGCCAAGACTCCCTGATTTCCACCAGCAAAGGAATTAATGGATAACCATCTGAGCCATCTGAAGTACTTCCAAAATCCAGGAAATGATGTTCAGAAGAGAAAGATAAGGTTTCCTCTCTGAAAATTCAAACTTTGAACAACAGCAAATCACCCACCTACCCCCCTTGTCCAGCCTTGCTAGCTAAATGCAGTAATTAAACATGAGTTTTTAAAAGAACATTGTATTCACTGGAAACAAGAAGCTGAGGAGGTAATAGGACAACAGGATTCATGCTCATCACTTCTAGTTATTTGAACCAAAAGCCTAAATCAGGCCTGATTAAAATAGGGACTCAAAACCAGATTCAACAAAAACTAGATATATTAAACAAATACAAATGTGACAAGAGTCACGATTCAATTATTAGGAGTCCATCTTTTAATTGCTCATTAAGATGACAGTGTGTATCTTTGTCTACATACATTTAGCAAAGCCTTTTTACTTTGACAGCGCATAAAATTATCCTTGCCAACTGTATATCTCTTACTTTTTATGTCAACTTTAGAGTTGCCAGTTTTTCATTATCCTCTTGGTCACAAATTAATAAGGAGGAACAAATTTAATAGCAGCCTCAAACCTTCAGAGATTATGTCAGCCTTGTGTATCTGCGCCAGTTAAATTACCATTTACTTCTGCTTAAATTTAATGTGGTCATCTTCATACAAACACACACATATTTAAAGCCTGCTCTCAGCGTACAGCATTAGCACACCGAGAGGCTGCTCTGAAAAGCTGACATGGAGCTCAGACTTGAACTTTTCGAACCACAGCACTCCAGTCAAGATGCAGCAAATGGAGAGGGCCAAGGTCAAGAGCTGCAGACACGCAGGGGTTTTCTGCGGGTGCCGTTCTCCCGTGTCGTTACCGGCTGGGATGTCTATGGACGAGCCTCCGCAGTAGTGGCAAGTCCTTCGGGTGGTCAAAATGGGTCGAGGCCCGCATCTAGGTAGGTGCTGCCCTTGGCGACCCGTCCTTCTCCGTCTTCGTCGTGTTTTAGTCAACGATTGCTCTGTTTGGTAAGTGCCCGCAAACGCTGGGTGCTGGATTGCAGCGCTTCGCCCCTGCCTTCGTAGCTGTAAGCCCCAAATAATAAAAAAATAAATTGTAAAAGATGTTTTATACCAAAGGAAATACTAAACGCAGAAACAGTGGTTTGATTCATTTCACAGCTGTAGTCTTTTTTGATTTGTTCGTAATTTTCTACACTACTGCTTCCAATTTGATACTGTCTGGGCCTCGGATGACAATGAGAATGGGATAACAGATGATGAGCTCAAAATACTGAACACAATCATACTCGCCCTACGTGTACTCACAATCAATATGTCACTTTGAGGAAGGAACCATCAGCCACTGGGCAAAGTTTGGAATATAAAATGTCACAGGAACTCAAGGCACATTTCTTATTTCTCAGGAGTTGTCAGAGCAGCTGGCTTGTTGCTGGGTAGGGGATATGGGGAGGGTTCAAATAAATAGCCCCAGATACCTGAATTAAAACAGACGTGGCGACTTTCAGCAGCTCCCTCCATCTCCACTGCCCTGGGAAACCAGACGCACAAGGCTGACGGTAGGGCTAACGGCGGGACCGGCGGGAACAGGTCCCATGGCCGTTGACCGAACTTGCAGCTTTGGGAATGGCACCTGTTTTCCTCAATTTACCCATCTCTGGATATTTTGTTGGTCTCTTCTCCCAGCTGCACAGGAGAGATCATCAAAGCCAGTGGACAGTGTTTATCTGAAGACAAGAAAGCACTTTGATCCATGGGCGCGGATAATAATAAGGTGCTTAGATTTTATCCCAAGCTCCTCGGCTATTTGCACGTACAGTCGAGTCATAGGAAAGTCTTGGTGCACAGTCTGGAGCATATGGTGATCTTTCTTTCAAGCTTGTTTTCAAGAGGAAGTTTAAAGTGAGGAGCTTTAGCAGAGCTGTTATGACGCAGGCTGCACAGCAGAGAAGTAGGCAGCCGGTCAGAGGTACGGGACTCCTAATCCACGTCGTCAAAACTCCCCGTGTCAGAGAGAAAGAGGCAGATGAACGGAACAGGTGACGATGAAAATATATGCACCAAAAAAAGAAGAAAAACCAGCAAGAAATGTGAGCCTGCCTCATCTGAAACATTTGAAAAAGTTTTCTAAAGCATCTTTGTGTTTTATCTCATCGCTTAATAGGTTTTACTTTACGCCTGTGCATATCTACGCTGTATATCGAGTTCAAGAAATACATATGAGCAAGGGTGAATTGGCTACAGATTCCTTAAATTGCCTCTGCAGACAGATGGCCAGCAAGCAGGCTGGGAGGGAGAGTACAAGCAAGGAGGATGTCGTTCTTCAAGAAAAATTAAGAAATGTAAATGACACCATCAGTGCTAAGAAAGACAAACCCCTGCAAAGCATGAGCCAGGCTCAGTTCAAACAGCAATTAAATGATTTAGAGCAAGACTCTGATCATTTACAATTTTTAAAGGTGAAAGGTGTGATTTTGGTAATACCTTAAAATTAAAAGGCCAGCCACTCCATCTTTAAAATGATGGTTTCCCTCCTGGAAGACTTATCTCATTGTCACTCCATTACCAGCCAGCCAGAACCCATCCATACAAAAATAATTGGCTATTGATATACGGTAATGCTGAAAAGTTATTCTTATTTTTGTTCGTTGCTACAGAAAGATGTCCTCTCTAGCCTACACTTTCAATCATTATAAATGCTACTGTGAAAAACTAAAAACACTTTTCTGAGATAGATTAAGATCTACTTCACAAATAAATGTATTTTATCACTAAGAGAAGAGGCAAATGTCACCGATACTGAGTGTTTTATACACAGTAGAGACCACTTACGCTGGAATTTTCCCCTCATGGTGAATTAATGTCACTGGCTATGCAGTCCCCTCCGCACGAGCAGGCTCCAATGCCGGGTTTATACCTGCTGGACACACGTGAAGAATTGTCTCTGAACCACCACAGCAGCCCCTCCTTTTCCCTTGCCTGTCGTGAGCCAGGAGAGGGTAAAAAGGATGGTTTACCTTGAAAAAGGATGGTTTACCGGAGAGGGGCAGGCACCACTGCTCTCCACGGGGACCGAGGTCCCATATTCCCCTTTGCACAGAAAAGGGTCGCATCCTGCACACAGCTGCAGCGCTTGGGTCCCGGAGGAACCGGCAGCCTGGGAACAGCAAAACCCACCACCACCACCAGCCGTCAGGCCCCGTAAAATGTTATTTGTGCGCAGGCTGGGAAGTTTGCGCTCCGGCTGTTAAAGCTGTGACGAGCCGGTGGCAGATGCTGCACTTGCCAGCTAAGCACCCCTCAAGAATAGCTAATAAAACCGGAGGACATTAGGCTTCGCAATGCTGTATTTTAAAGATAAAGAGTCTCTGGTTGGAATCGTGCTAAGATTTTTACCTTCTTGCGGACAGCTCTTTGGCTGCGCTGTAACGCAATCTTGAGCTGAACTAAAACAACGCCTTATAAAATCCTGGCTGGGACAACACGCAGGGAGATGTACACGGCAGAACGGAGAAAGTGGGGAAATAATGGAGCCTGACAGAGAATTTTTGGGACCATAGTTTGAGGCAGTAGTCGAAATTTCTCATGCTTAAGGCTCAAACACACACCAATACAAAAGCAAGGTGTTGAATGGCTTCAACAAATCTGTCTTGGGACCTTGTGTAGGCATTGATTTTTGGTTGTTTTGCCTTACTTATGGCTGTTCACTTATAGCAGTTGTTGATGAAATGTTTAAAGAAGTAAGAATTTAATTTTACATTTGTTTCAGCTGCTTATAGAATTATTTTTCGTTCTATATTTTTCTTGTTTGGACAAATTTCTACTGTCACTCTTTGCAACACAAACAGTTTCGGTTGCTTTTGTGTTGCTATTAGAAGCATATCACTCCTAGTAATTGCTTGTCCTGGTTTTGGCTGGGATAGAGTTAATTTTCTTTTTAGTAGTTGGTATAGTGTTATGTCCTGCATTCAGTATGAGAAGAACGTTGATAACACACTGATGGTTTCAGTTGTTGCTCAGTAGTGTTTAGACCGAGTCAAGGATTTTTCAGCTTCTCCTGCCCAGCCAGCGAGAAGGCTGGAGGGGCACAAGGAGTTGGGAGGGGACACAGCCAGGGCAGCTGACCCAAACTGGCCAGAGGGGTATTCCGTACCATGGGACGTCATGCCCAGTATATAAACTGGGGGGAGTTGGGCAGGAGAGGTGCATCGCTGCTCAGAAACTAACTGGGCATTGGTTGGCAAGTGGTGAGCAATTGCATTGCGCATCACTTGTTTTGTATATAACAATTCCTTCATTATTATTATTGTCATTTTATAATTGCTATTATCATTATTATTAGTTTCTTCCTTTCTGTCCTATTAAGCTGTCTTTATCTCAGCCCATGAGTTTTACTTTTTTTCGATTCTCTCCCCCATCCCCCTGGGTGGGGGGAAGCGAGTGAGCGGCTGTGTGGTGCTGAGTTGCCGGCTGGAGTTAAATCACGACATTTCTGTACTGAGTCTCTGTTATCCCTTTAGCAACACTCTCTCCCACAGTAAAAGGAAATGCATTTTTTCTCTTGTCTCTTATTGTCCAGAATTACTCTTGGATATTACAGTCGTCTATGTTTAGTATTAAATCATTTCCCTGCCAATTCATTGTAATCAAATCTTCCACAAAGTCAATAGCAATAACATTTTTATAAGGCATTGTCTCTCTCAACCTATTAGGTCCTTTCAGATCTTTGAATTTTTCCATTCTGAAAATAATAGATAGTGACCTGGAAGAAAACTTAAAATCTGTGAAAGTCACACGAGCAACCATGTAATTGCTCATACCGACCAAACCTTTGGGTCAGAGCTTTGACTAGTTCAGACAGGTTACTCAATCATATGAGTGACTTTTATCTCTGTAGAAAAAAATGCAAAATAAATAAATGAGCTACCAGGCCCACTGGAACCAGTAGCAATATTTCTATCGCATTTAATGGGACGAGATGTTGGCTTTGCAGAGTTATGTGTGGTGTTACACCGGGTACAGCTGTGCCGCAATGCAAATATGCCCCTACAACTCCCAGGGAGGCACCTGAGCTGGTTTAAAGGAGGCACTGACAGCCACAGCAGATAAGAGCAGGGGGCTGCAACCCCCCCCTGCCCAGCCCCGAGTATTTCCTTGCACTGTGAACCTGCAGCTGAGGATGCTGCAGAGTCCCACGTGCCTCCTGGATGCACCACCCAATGCAGCGGGTGCTTCGCATCCCGTGGGGAAATACTGAGATAAAGATCACTTCCTTCAGCATCCTTTCAACTGAAAGCAGCTTTCGCCTGCCTTTTAATCATGTCTTCAGGATAAACTTCGGTTTCATCTTCTCCTGTCTTTAGGAGAGGCAGAATCAGACTGCCGGGGGTTACTCTGCCTTAGAAGGAATCAAGACGGGTCACAGACAAAGTCAAAACACGACGGGCCATCTTAATTGTAAGCGTACAGCTTGCACAGAAGCCAACGGAAGTTTTGTATGAAAAGAAACAGCACAGTTACGGCTCCCTGTCATAGCTATTTACAAACGCAGATGGAGAAAATATTACAATGAACGAAAAAAAACAAATTTCTCTATAGTTCTGCTGTGCCAATGACACTTGCTATGCTGTAACTCCATAAACGAAAGAAAAAAGGCTTAGCTAAATGAGTGTGTTCAGCCTTAAGAGGAAAAGGCTCAGGAGGGCACCTCACTGCACTTGCAGCTACAGAGAGGGAGGGCAGCGAGATGGAGCCTGATGCTCCTCACGGGCACACAGCAAATGTGCATAGCCAAGGGCGCAACAGGGGATGTTCTGGTTAGATAGAAGGTGGGGGAAAAAAATCACCCTGAGGGCAGTTAAACATTGGAACAGGGGCCCGGACACGTTGTGGGATCTTTCCTTCTAGATATTTAAAATCCGAGCGGACGAGGCTCTGAGCAGCCTGCTCCAGCAGACCCTGCCTTGAGCGGAAGGTTGGACTCGGTGACCTCCGGAGGTCCCGTCCACCTAAGCTTGTCTACAATTCTGTGATTTTAGAAATAGCTTTTGACATCAGCCTCTAGAAAGAGAAGCATCACTTAGTGAATGTAAACAGCTAATCCCATGATCACTTTCAGGCAACCATGCTAGTGTATGTGTATTTCAATGCCATTGGAAGTAAAAAGTGTCCAGCTGACTTCTAAATAAAAGAACAAGAGCAGAGTCTCAGACTCCAAGTCAATAGTGAAAACTGATGTAGAAAGTCTTATTTTCTGTCTAGAAGCAGAAGTTCTGTTGAAAATTACATACGGGGTATTATGATGAGTAGTTACTGCTGTGATATTAAATAACATTAACACATGCAAAAAATCTATTATTTCATTCTCACCCTTGTGAAAACTCCTAATGAGGTCTGACCTGAGATCTTTCACCTACACCAATGTCTGCTCTGTTGCGGTCATGTGTGTTTTGGGTGGCGCTGCTCCATGTGATTGCTGCCACATCAGGAGGGATTTCCAAAGTACCAACTTGGCGTCTTCAAGAGTTTTCTTTCTTGAACATACAGCTCTCTTCAGCCTGAGGTTACTTGACTTAGCTTTAAATATTACTAGTGCTGCTGTTGAATTGTTGAATCCCTTCCACAACTTAATGGCACACTCTCAGTATATACATCCTTTTTCTCTGGATTTTAATGGTACCAGAAGGTCTCTCAAAGTCACGAGGCAGTTGCCCATTAGGTGACTTAGTTCTTCTTTCACTCACACACCGATCCTGCAGTCAGTGAGTGATCTACATCTGGCAGCTTATAGCTAATGAGCTAAACTCACTAAAAGTCAAGGTGTACCAGGCACAACGCAGGCTGTGAAGTAGTTGTGCTCTTGCAGTTTAATTTGAGCTTTGGGGGCAGTGCAATAACCTCAGCGTCCCTGAGACATCAGCATCACGACCCTCAATTAACTTAGTATTTTGCTTCCATACCAAGGAGCAAAAGCAATGCTGATTTTGAGGACACCTTAATTTGACTTGCCCAACAGTCCTGCGAAGCAACAGCAATGATCCAGAAGTGACCATACGCCGATGAGCGGGTTTCTTCCGAGGGTGGCTTGCACGTACGTCCTTACACACTCAGAAGATGAAGTATGGAAGTAATCTGCAAGCACTTACGACTCGCAGGTATGGGTGACAGAGCTACATCTGTGTAAGCCACAGTCCTGAGTTTCATTGATTCTGATGGGTAATTTATTTCTGACTCTGCAAGGCAAACCCATAGAGACCAGCAGTCAATACCGGAAGAAGTGGATTAGCGCAATAACACACTTCTTTGGGGTCAGTGGGCAGGCAGAATAGTTATTTTTCCTATTAGCTCAGATTCAGGTGGAAAAGGAAGGAAAAAGTTAGTGTCAACTGCAGGCTGTATATATATCTTGGTTCTCCTTTTTCTTTGACAGGATTACAAAATCTGCCGCTATTCTGGGGTTTTTTTCTTTCTTTTTTTTTTTAACATATTGATGCATTTTAAACAGAAAGAAATAGAGAATGGGGACATCTCTAGTCCCTATTCTCATCTCACCTTCTTCATGTATTGTGTAATTCCCTAATGTCTGGGAACCTGTTCAAAACTCCTCATTGTCAGTGCGTTCAGACCTCGAGGGACTAGACCCACAGCTAATATTCAAGACAATGTATTCCTGTCTATGAATAATATGAAGAGCTGAATCCTTTTTTCTTCATTTTTTTGCCTCTCACATGTCCTTAATGAAGATTTTGCAATCCTGTCTCCTCAGGGGCACATCAGTACCATCTAGTATCTGCATTTAAATATCCTTTCCCTGCCTCAAACCCTGAACTGAAATCTGAAAACTAGGAAATAGTTTGTTCCAGGCTTCCTGAGCAACATACAAACAAGTCTCTGCAAATAAATCGAGCTTTAAACCTAAAAAGAGCCACAGCATAAAGAGGAATTACAGCCAAGCTTAGAGGTCTTTGCGTTTCTAAGGGTGCTGGAGTCAAGGCATGAACCTGATGAAACCTGAAATAAAAGACTTCTACAACCAGGACAAAACCCATTTTTACAGCAGCATTCCCATGAGAAGTGGATAAAATATCCCATTTTCCTCCTGCCCCATTCTCCATGCCCCCAAATGTCTTTTCACCTCACGGAAGAGATTATTTGCTCCATACTGGATATATATGAGCTTTATGGGGAGCTGTGTTAGCTCCATGTGCAGAGCTGCTCTCCTGGGAAGGAAGGAAGAGCTTTAGATTAGCTGCCCCATTTTGCTCTCATTCACTTAAAGAAGTGACAAGATTATGGAAAATACAGCTGGCCTTGAAATATTTTGAAAATCTGGCAACTTCTGTGCCCTAAAGCCTATCTTGAATCTAGTTTTGAAAATCCCACTGGGGACTATGAGCAGCCCCTGTGCCAGCAGCGTTCGACCTCTACATCTCAGGTGACCAAATTCTTTCCAGATAATTTCTAGACGTTTGTATCATTCCTGCATCGCCGAGAAACAGAATGACCAGGACAGCGTGCATGGGTGAGGCTTTATTTGGGGCAGCTGGGTTTATCGGTGCTGCTGTGGGGGCAGTTCCTCCAAATTCTTGCTGAGAGCAGGGACATGAGCCTTGCTCCTCACATAAGTAGAAACCTTCAAGTCGTTATGCCTTTTCTGATGAAAATAACAACAATGACATATACTTCAAGCATGTATCGACAGATCATTTCGATCTCTAACTGGCATTTTTGCTTTGTTAGTTAATAGATTTGAGTCCTAAATTCTCATATTCAGATAAAACTCCCAATCTTTGTTGGAGTGAAAATGAATAACTGGACCAAGATTTGGCCCCCAGTTAGACTGGTCTAACTGGAGTTTTTGTGTGATTCAATTTTAAGAAGCGAGTGAAGCCAGCGATAATAGAGCTGGTGCAGAGAAAGGAAAAGCGGACAAGAATTACAAAGATGTGCATGAATAAATTAACCTTTTGCTCCTGTTACTTAGAAGGTTACAAATATTTAGTGTCATCATCATCAGAGCTCAAACTGGCCAGGTGCTAAACGTTACTCTCCCACTGGAAAAGCCATAGGCATCCAGGTAGAAATGATGCTGTGTGACCTCGGAGACCAGGCACTGCTCCTGCTAGACTACCAGGAAGTAATCAAAATGGGAAGACTATAAAAAACTAACCTGCTGGCTGAAAATTATTTATCCAAGCAACTTGGTGAATACTTATAAATAAGAAATACAAGAGCACTGACTGGGGTTGGCTCAAAAATTATCCACAATTAATAAATTGACCCATCCTACATACTGTGTTATTTTCCCTGACATTTTCACAAGCTACAAATCTGTTAATACAATTAAATGACAAGTTCAATAACTTCTTTATTTCATGTATATGTATATTATAATATTTTATAGCTGTATTACAGAAAAGACTGTTTACTCACGTTGTATCTTCCCTAGCATAATTCAGAGCTTTGCTTGCCTAAGAAATTACTTGTCTGCATTTTGATTAAAAAAGCAAAACCTCATTGTTCCCGTGGCAAATGAATTCAGTCTTTAAATGAAACTCATTGTCACATCCTTTTCTATGCAGCAAAGGCATTCAGCTCCTGGAATGGTTTTAACCTCTAACACAGCACTTTTGTGTCTGTATCTGATCCAGCCATGATTCATTTTTCTTCCAAAGCTTCGTCAGTGTTTGGGCTCTGTACTTAGTTCTCAATGAACTGGCTATAACGCAGTAGTTACAGCTCCTGGAAAATGACACACAGTAACTCTGTCAAGTTTTTTATTAGCTTGATAGGTCTTTTATTTTAGCAAGGTCCTTTATTACCTTGGATAGCGTTGAACTAGTTCTGAAGTGGATGAGTGAAGACCTGGAGATCCAATTTTATATTGAGAGCCATTAATTTTTTTTAACCACAGCTCCTTGATTATTGATAGGCTTTTGTTCTTTACTGTCATTGCACAACACATTGTTTGAAGTGAATCAGAGTGCACAAACTTTCACAATTACTTACTGGAGTTTGGATGGGTCATGGCAACCAGCCGGCAGAAGTCCTCTGACTTTCAGGATGCAAAAAGCATCTGCTCTAGATCAGAAGTTAATCTGATCCTTAAGAAAATGTCACAAGAATGTTCGGGACAAAAGAAGCATCTGTAAGTCTCAGGTGGTGGTTATTCTTTCGTCCATTAATCCACATGTATACACAAACCCAGCTAATTTAGGGTAGTTTAGCAGTCTACCTCAATATCTCCATAAATCAAAATGGACTCAATTGAAATAAATAAGCCTGAATGAGGCAGTAAGACCAGGATCAAGCCGTAGAAGTGCAGAAACTTGAAAAAAATTACAAACAAATAGAATTTCATTGAAAATGTCAGTCTCAAAAATGGTGTAAAACCTTGCCAAAATAGCATGCAATTCACCCTAATCCCACTTCCCTTGAGCTTGGTAACCATTCTCTTCATTTGCATGCTTTGAGTTACACTTCTATGGCTTCAACATTTGTTAAGTTTGAACTGATCTCATAATCTGGATTCCTTGTCCAGAGTAAAATAATAAAATGTGTGTTTGAAGAAATTTTGGAAAACTACCAAGAAATTAATTTGCTGCCTTTTCCTAATGGAGAATTCTTTACTTTATCAAAGCCCTTAAACAATCTAAAGCTTTAAAGTTAAAACACATTGCAAAATTTTTTTATTTTTTTTTTTTCTTTTTAAAAAAGTGCTGGGAATACAAAATTTCCTTAATGAACCATGGTACAATTTCCTGACAAGTTCAGTTGTTCAAAGATGCTTTCTTTTTAAATTCAAACTTAAAAACCAACAGCATTTAATGCTTGAGTCAATGCAGACTTTCAGGTAACTGAAATCAGCCTATGACTATTACTTGATAAAGTTTAATCCTTTTATATGAATAACTCTTATTTATGAATCAAGTATAACTGGTATCAATCAAAGATTTCTTTCATATTTAGGCTCTTTTGCCTTAGAATTATTCTTGCATTGGGCTACGGCATGTGATATTTTGCTGTGTTGTTCCTTGGATTATTTATGCCGTTATAGCCTCCAGAGGTCCACGTCACAGAGTAAACGCTCCCAGTATTGCTAATATAACAATCAGTTGCAATGATCCCCAGATGTTGTCAAGCAGGCGGATAAATGGAAATCCATGTCGCCGCAAGGATCTGCTTGGCAAGGATCCAGCTGTAGACTTGGCAACAACGACAACAAAAATCACATTTTCCCTTTAGCGTTACGGACCCACTCCTGTTTCTCGGTCTCCACATCGGTACGGCACCCACGGCTGAGCAGCGGGGCTGGGAGCCGGACCCAGCACCTGCAGAAGGTCTACGAGGAGCTGGCGGTGATGGTAAGTGTCCAGATGATCCCAAGCATTTTCCTTTCTCGGGAGCAAAAGTCACTGGTGCTTGGCAGGATTTGGTCCTCTCTGCGCAGTACCTATGACCACAACACCTTCTCATGGGTTTGCATTTAAATCGCAAGTTTGAGAAGTCTCCATTTTCCTTAGGACCCTGTTGTCAAGATCTCACAGACAGATTACACTGGCCTGCTAAAAAATTCATAATGTAGGGATCAGCTAAAGTTAAATCTAAGAGGAATAGTACATTACCCTGTGATTAGACTCATATTTCAAACGGACTGTTAGCTGAATAAGATCTCACAGTGTGATTAAAGAAAGCAGAATCGGGACCAAAGGCACTAGGCGTGCGATGGGCTGGAGAGGGGACGAGGAGCATCCCGGGAGCTGCAGGTGCCCTGTGGGATGGGGCTGGGGTGCTCCAGGGATATCTGCTCCTCTGCTCCACCTAAAGGGAGAGACAGTAGGCTGCTTTGGAAGTGTTATGGTTTTCTACAAAATATCCCTTAGAAAAAATCTGGAAGCAAATTATAAAAGATGAGAAAAGAGTCTGGAGACTGGAAAGTTTCCATAGTTTTTTTTGAAACCGCACATTATGTATGTAAGTTGCAATGCGAAGGGAAAAAAACCCCATCCTTGTGCAATCCTTGATGGATCCACGGTCATTCCCCCTGGGCTGTGAAGAGAAGGTCTCAGAGCATCACCAATACGGCTCATGAAGACCCCTCACTGCTTTTTCTACCCCAGCCCACAAGCCAGCGTTCTTGATATTTTCACTGGAGTAGAGCCTAGAGGGGCTCAGCCAGCACCCTTAAACGTGGCACAAAGGCAGGAGGGGTAAAACTCAGCAGGCAGCTGGTGCTGAGCCCCGAGAACACCCATCCCTGCTCGTGCCCCTCTTCCTCCCATGGCTCTTTCATGGCATGGGGATCTCGCGCCTTGTTTGGTCCCGTTATTGGGTCAGTGGAAGAGTGCATTTGTCAGGTTATCAACAGGGTGATAAGCTGCCACCTGATAAGAAGTCGGAAATTTCTGGAAAATTTCACAATGGAAATCGCTGCTCGCATTCATTTTTTTTTTACACAGCCAGCCAGCCACAAAGCCCTTAATTTCAATGTTAAGAAACTGTCTTTACAAATCATAGCTAATATCTGATGGATTAAGAATTTATGTACACATTTCTCCTTTTTGTTTTTGGCAAAAACAAAAATATTCTGTAGATGTTAGTGTTAGTTTACTTTTTCCAATCCCTCATATATTTGCCATCTGGAAACACCTAAACGCCAGCAGGTTTTGGCCTCAGGTTAGAAAATGTTTGCAATTTATTTCTCAGAATTGCTAATAAGTTTCCCTGCCAAAAAAAGGAACAAACAATGATTCAGCAAAGCCTTTGAAGATCAAAAAGAAATAGAATTAATTTGTTAAAGTGGAAAAATACCCCAAATATCTGTTAACAAAATTGTACTTGACCTTCTGCATTTTTCTGCTGAGAAGACAAACTTTTTACTTTATGCCAGCAGGATCCTTCCCGCTGAGAGAAGTGAAAACCCCACACCACGGAGTTTATGAGACTGTGTTTTATGGCACTATATAAGATAATGCACATATACCTGTGCTTGCCCCTGCCACTTACTCACCAGATCTCATTTAATGGCAAAGGTACTAACGACTGCCATAAATACATATGGCAGGGGATCGTCTTGCTCAATGTGCCAGGCACACAAGGCTGTTCAGGGATGGGAATATCAGGCGGGTGAAGGTACCACCCATTTGTGGTGCAAAGATACCCATCATCTGCCCTCAACACGAGAAAAAAAAACCAAAAACAACAAAACCAATCTGAGCAAATTCTGCTGCTGGATGCTCTGGGGAAATCCAAACTGAAGAAATGGCTGACGCTGGCTGGTTCTGAGCAGTCATGTCCTAATTAAGTTTAATTTAACAGGAAAAACCACATTTTCAGCAGTTTACATGACCATAAAAAGCATTTAGGGCTGGTTTAACCAAACTACAACTGCAGCTCCCATGACAAACATCTTAAAAGTTCTGTGATTTCCCTTCCACCCCACTGAAAAAGTATGATAAGGTGCCCTGATATGGCAGTCACTGATTAGAGTTAAATATTAATACATTATGTGAATTAAAATTTTTAGTGGCTATAATACTCTTTACATGGGATGTAATGCTTTACAAAGCATATAATAACATGAAAAAACCTGAGGTGGTCTGAAATTTTGCAAGTAATGCAGACAACTGAAATATAGGTGGATCTATCATGTTGGCAAGACTTATTTAGAATGAAAGAAGTTGAAATAGCTTGTGTTAATGTTAGAAGATAGATGTAATATTTTAGATACGACCACTGGATGAATTCCATTTCATCAACAATTCTGTAGAAACAGCAGCTAAAAATGGATTACATTTGTTTTTAGGGAACTAACTGTGGAAATAAACTCAATTTAATTCTTACATTACTGTGAGAACTTTAAAGTGAGACTCACAGTTTTTCTGTACCGTGGTAACAGTGATATTAGCAAACAGAGACTCTGAAACTGGTTTAATATTGCTAAATTAATTGTTTTTGCTGGTGTGCTTGTCTTAATCCAAAGAGAAATGAAAGCAAGGCAGAGTAAATCAAAAGTGAATGCAATATTGTAGAGCGACCTGTGCCTACACAACATATGTTTCAAAGACCATCAGTCCACACAAGTTGCGCTGTGAGTTTTATGAGACCTGAAGCAAAGGGCAGAGCGATGAAGCAGGTTTTTCTGTCCCAGAATTCCAGCTGCTAATTTCATTTTCACTCTGACCTTAATGAGCAAAAAGTCAATCTGAAGAGTATGGGGACTTCAGAAGGAGGAATCAGACACTCGCATGCATCCTTGAGTAAAAACAATAACAACCCCTCCCAACAACTAAATTACAACCAAACCCAGGTGCCTGCTTAGTTTTCATCTTTGCCGAAACCCTTTAGCATTAGGTTAGAGCAGCTTTGCCTTCCCGAGTCTGCCGGAGCCTCTGAGACCGTGGGGTGGTGGTGCATGGGGACCCGGCTCCTTGGTCCTGCCGGGAGCAAGCAGCATCGTAATCCTGCGTAATCCCGTGTAATCCATCCTGGCGAGAGGCTGCTGTGTGCCACGACTCGAGCCTGAGGGTAATTCCTTAGTCTGTGTCGTGGGTTCACATCAAAATCCACAATTCATTCCTAAGCAGCTGACTCCCCTCTTCCTACCAACATTTCCTTCATTTTTGTTCAAGACTCGCAACAGAATGAAAACAACGGGCTGACGGGAGTTACTAGTTTCAAAAATTCATCCAAAACCCTGCAATGTCACCAACGTGTGCTGGAACTAAACATGTCTGGGAAGACAAATTCCTTAACTGTTCGGTACTGAAGGACAGGGTAGGTAACATTAACTTGACTAATTGTTTACTTGCTTAGCTAATCTAACATAATCTGCATTGATTAAATTTTGATTTCATGGTGGATGGGTATACTGCTTCTGTGCGCCTTTTGGTTAATTTGTGGACCGTACCAAAAAGTCATTTTTATAACATGTTTAACGCTCCAAAGCTATGAGGGAACAGCAGAGAGAGAGAAGGCGGCCAACTCTACTGGTATTAAAAGGGTCATTAAACTCGGCATTAGGTAAAGGTCTTGTTTTGGGTTGCATTCAACTCGCTTGATTAAAAATGAAGTGTAAGCAAAAGGCATTCAAGAGAAATATTCAAATGCAAAGTACGGTGTAGATTCTCGTGTATGTAACTATATAGCGCTTATGGGCGCTCACTGTCTCTTACTCAAACTCCTTCCACAAGAAGTCTTTAAAGTTCACAGAGCCTCAGTTGATGGGCTCCATACTCCAACGGTTTAAGGGTGAATATGTTATAGTGAGCATAATGAGACTGCCATTTGCTTGATAAATCCTAAACGTTCGCATGAGAAGAACAGAGGTAATTTTAAGCCTAATGAAATGTTATAAGTACATAATTTTGTGATCACTTTGGGGGGTTTTACTGCCATGGGGCCAGAGACGTCCCCCACAATTTATTTAAAGCATTTATTGCTTTGAACAGGAGAAGGAGGGGAGAGCAGAATTTGGCCTGAAGAAATTAGATCTCAACTTTGATGGAGGTAGTTTCCTGAAATACAGGATTTATTGCATTTAATGCTATGGAGTTTGGGCATATAAACAATACTTTCTGCAGCACAGGAGTATAGAAATACTTTTCTAGCTAAAAATGAAAAAGCTTGGATGGCTTCATGGGCCTTTAATAGGTAACAAAGTTCACAGCCTTCACCTTGAAGTCTCCAGTTGAAATTTAGATTGATTGTGACTAAAAGTAATTTCTGTCTGACAGCTCCTGTGAAGAGAGCTACTTCATTTCATAACAAATGTGTGGCCAACAGCCTAAAAATTATTATCACAATTTAACAAGTCCATTGGCAGTCCCAGAGGCACCACGGACTGGTGGAAGTCAATCCTGCCTGTCTGGGTCTGAGAGAAGCCGAGGTGGGGTGGGGGGAAAAAACAGAGGCAAATCTATGAGCATTATAACACTTCTGTGGAAGAGCTCACAAATTTAATTGCTTGAGCCTCTCTGTAGGAGCAAAATTTACCTACTTCCTCAGAAACAGCTGCTGGCTGGCTAATGTATGATTTTTGTTCCATAGAACTCTGTTTTCTGGTTTGTGGAAAAGGAAAATGAGCATTTTATGTCACGACCACTTGGGAAGGAGACGATTTTCTTCAGACAATAATATATGCCCTTTTGTGTCCTAGGAGGGAGACACACGTCATAGGGCAATTCTGGCAAATGCCAAAACCAAGGTTTTAGTTGTATGCCTCAGTTAAATCCCCAAATTAGGTGGGATGAGCCAAGCCACATTGACTCAGCTTGCTCTTCTGCATCTGCTGCATGACAAAGACTTTCCAGTACAGCTCCTATTACCTAATTCAATATACATTTTTCTATTTCAAATAAAACTGAAGAAGCAATGAAGCAATGAAATAAGCCTATATTCATCCAAATTTTAAATTATTCTTGCTCATATCTGAGAAATGTTCACTGCCTTTCCCGGAGCAATTGACGTGTTTGTAGAAAAGGAATTTAAAGGACTCAGAAAACATGTTCATGAAATGTGGTTTTCAACTCTTCCTAAATAAATGTGCCAGGCAAAATGTTTGCAAATATATCTATTCAGGAACCTGAAATGTGAAGTGATTTCTCTGACCAACCACAGCTAAAAGTATTCGTATCATTAAGCAATAATAATCAGCTATTAAACTTAGATAATAATTAAGAAGTAGTCATTGCCTACTAGTGACAATCCTAGGAACTGAAAGTGAGGGTGAATTAAGGCTACTGGCAAAGGACGCCTTCAGTTTTATTGTTTTAGTTAAATCTCATGTTGGTACTGCTTCATGCATCTGTACGATACATACAGAATATGAGAGTAAATCCAATGAAGTCACACTTGAAAACCCTTATTTTACTGCTTGGGTTATTGTAGATCATATAGCACAAAGAACCCAGCAAGATAACCATCCACAGACAAAAAGCAAATCTTGATAAATCTAAGTAAATTACTACCATGACATGAGATTTTATATACATATATTTATCTATCTATCTATTTACACGTGCATATATGATAAGGGTCTATGGACTGATTTTTTACAAAATTCTGGGGAGATAGTTCTATGTTAAGGAGAAACTGCATATAATTGAGGACTGAATCATTTATTATGACCTGGGGCAGCTTTAAATTATGAACTTTTCACATTTGATTTTTATGGCAGGGGATATCAACCTTATTCTCTACGCAACTCCCATCATTTCTTGATCAGCTCAGTTTTTCCAGTTGGTGCACGGGACGAATTCTGTCCTTAGGTGAGCAAAATGGCATTGATTTCAGTCAGTGAGTGATGTATGTGTACATCCAAGGACTATGTTTTGTTCTATATGGAACAACCTCTCTCACTGATTTATGCCCTATATTTTAAAAAGTGCAATAACCGCATTGCATCATTCAAATCAGAAACATGTACATTATCCAAAAAGCTAAGGTATGCAATTCGTGCAGGAGAGCAGAACACCACCTTTGTTAGGTCAAGAAAAGTGATTATTTCCATGGTTACCAGGAACTCTTAATTGCCGTAATAGGCTCTTATTCAGGGAGAAGTTGTTAGGTTTGCAAAGTACAGTGAATATGTACTTTGTACAAAACCATTAACTACAGAGAAACGTTTTCAAAGTACAACTGAAGCAGGGAACAAAATATAAAGAGCTGCTCAGCATTTCCAAGAATGGTACATGCAATGTTCTTAGACATCCATGTCTTCTGCAGTGAAAGCAACACAAACATCTTGTTAAAATCTATTAATTCCCATAATCTTCCTGGTTACCAACACTACATAAATAGAATTACTAGATCTCCAGTTCCCCTTCTTGTGGTTCCTATTGATTTTTCCTAGTTTACTACAAAAATTCCAGATTATCAACACAATATTATATAAAAACAAGCCACCTTTGCTGGTGAGACTCTCTACTGATTCCCAATTTGTCATTACTGGAAAGCTATTCCATTGAGGACATGTCAAAACAACGTATGTCTAAGACTGTGACACTGGAAAGAATGATAGCTGATCTTCATAATACATAATGCAAAGCATGAGCTCATTTGGCCTATCCTAGATGATGATTAATTTTGAATCTCCCCCCCCTCCCCGCGCCGCCCAAGGCTAAAAGTGTTCTAACTTTAGGTAACATGCATTTTTTTAATGTTTTATAGTGTTGAAGGTACTTTCAGATATTTAAATTTGTTACCTGAGCAATGCATTTTGACAGATGCTTTGTTTTGCTGGTCCCATTCTTCTTGTTGCTTCTAATGAACTAAACCTCCAGAATTACAGTCGGTCTGCAGCTATTAAGGTGAGAAATACTCAGAAATGACTCAACTTGAAGAGGACTGCGCCGGCATCAAAGTCAGGTGTAAGTTCATCTGAGATCCCTCCATGGCCAGTCCCAAGCTAAGTCCCTGCTGAAGTCTTGGTCAAGTCAGATAACACCTAGCAAATATTGCAGTAACAGCACATACCTCCTGCAAGTGTGAATATTGGGAATGTTTCGTGAAAAGGCCAGTCATTTACAGAAGTACTTTGTGGTGTGATTTAAACCTGTGCTAGAAAGCCCTAGTTTCTCACCATAGGGGCAGCAGCAATCTGAGGACCCATGGCTGTGGTGTTCAGCTTTGGAGGCTTACAGGAGAAGTTGAGTTGTTTTTTGCTGGCTAGGCTATGTATGTAGAAATGCTCACTGCATCACTGATTTATTTTTGTCAAGAAAATAGAGTTTTGAAGACTAAGAAGATATTAAGTTGTACAGGGAATCATAACATTTGAAGACTGCATTCCATCATTCTTAAAAAAAACCCATAGGTTGATGTGAGATTATTGAAAAACACAGTTATACTTCTAACCCCAGCCCAAGGCTGTCTTGTCTTTTTAGACTGTGGGCTCATCAGAGCATAAAGCGTCTACTCTTCTGAATTTATGTAGTTCCTGGTATAACACAGCCCAGTTTCTGATAGTCACTCAAGTTTTCCCATAATGAAAATAATGAATAACTCCAGCAGCAGTTGGAGTTTATTCTGTGAAGGTGGAGGTTATGGTGAATGTTTCTGAGCTATTTACTTGTTGGGAAGGTCAACTGTGGGCAACATCAGTGACCAACTCTTACGTAACTATAAGCTTAAACTTTACAGTTTCTCTACACCTAATTTCACACCACCAAGTGGCTTTGAAGACAGATTAAAAAACCAGTAATTTTCATCATTGCAGAACAAAAGCACTAACGCACCTTGTGATTGTAATATAGAGAAAAGATGCTATTGAGTGACACATCTGTCTCCCAGGTCCGGAAAGGAAATACACTGTGCTTTGACTTACCTGGTGCTCATTTCAGGCATTCAATCTAAACAGTCACTTTAGAGTTTTACAGAAGACAATACAAAATACCGTGCAATCATGGACAACAGCTTTTGATGACAAAGAGCAAATAGACAGGGAATCCTTTCAGTTTAACAATGTAGAGAAAAGGACATTTCTGTATGTCCAAATGATACTCAAGGCTCAGGTGTTGCAGACAATACAAAAATAATGCAATATTGCTTCTCTCCAATGCACTTTTACTTCTGGAGTTAGTTCACCTATATTGATTCACTGCTGGTGCTTATTCTCTATCAGCTCCACGCACCCTTTTTTGTATGAGGTCAGTGCACAATATAAAAATAATACTAAACCTAGGAGGAAAAAAGTAAGGGTGTTTATGAGGCTAGAGTTGAAATTGCCTCCTTGCTCCATTTAGTCCTTTAAGAACAAGAAAGCAGAATTCTTTCAGGCCTTGTTTCCATTGTCTGTCATATTTGATGACTTTTTTTCCAAAGCAAATAAAGACAACACACCTGTTACCAAATTCCAATCAAGTATTTTGCATATTGGCTGTGGAAGAGGAGAAAATTGAGGGAAGGAGAAAAAAGCATAGGTATACCTGGTCCTCCAATGTAATAGGCAACTACAATTTCCAACATTTTTATTTATGTACAATTTCCAATGGCTTCAGTGGAAATCCTATTGAAGCATAAATTCTGATACCTAAGACTCAGGAAGTTTATACCAACAAAGGTGGCTTCTCCAGGCAACACACACTGCTTCATATTAAGTTGTGCACAGTATGAAGGACCCCAGCGCTGTGAGTTAGAGCTGATACAAAGCACTCCGACATCGATGGGGCTCTTTACATTGACTTCAGTGAGCCTTTGATCAGCCTTTAGCACGTGAGTGACCCAGGAGACAGCAGCTGCAGACCGATATTCATTATTCAAATGCTACAGGGGATGCAGAACACATGACAAAAGCTGGCATATTAATTCTGATGCTACACCAGAATTTGAAAAACACTAGTATATAATCTTAAAGGTTGCTCCCTTGGGAGTTTCCTATCTACCTGCTTACCACGTTGAGTCCTCCATGAATAAATTATTAGGATCATTCTTTTAAAAACAGATTTTATTTACTTTCTTTATAAAGTCAATTGGAATGGAAAGTGTTCAATAGCTCTTAAGCTGAGCCCTAGAACTGGATGCCCGCTTGCAACTGGATCAACAGAATGAAATACAATAGTACCATCTAGTCAATCATAAAGAGCAGAACAGGGAGAGAGATTGCTAAATGAAGGCAAATGAAAAAAATAAAGGTTTGGTGTATTTTTTAGTAGTATATTCATTTTTCAGGTTGTACATTGATAAACGTCACTGGTGACTGACTATTGACTGATCTAAGGCCATTAAAGTCAACAGAAGAAGTCTCCAAGGAGCCTCATTCGATCTCTGTTGCCAGATGTATGTCAGCTATTTCATTTCGTAGACTTCCTCAGTGTGAGAAACTGCTTAGGCTGTGGTGAGTGTGAATAGCAGCCCACAAGACTCCTCATCGTTCGTTCCTTCAGCCCAGGCTCTTGGATGTAGGAGAAGGCATCTTTCAGGAGTGTGAAGCAAGAGAAGACAAGTATCAGAAAATAGATCAACTTGGTAGAAAGACTAGGAGGTCTTAGGGGCAGGTGAGTGGGTAAAGCGTGAGACAAATATGCACTCAAAGTGAAAATACATATTTCCCTTTTAATTGAAGGAGGGTAAACATGCCACCAGAACACAAGGGAACTGCAGCCATCTGATTTAGCAGTGGCCTTTCATAGCACCAACACTACCCTCCTGCTCGTAAAAAGCATGACGCTTCTGTTCCTTTGACCTCCAATGGAAAACAGCAAAAATGGACCTGAAATTTGCCTTGAGTTGGGCAAATATAACCCTGATCCTAAGTGGGAATTTTGGCCAAATATCTGCATATAGCCAATAGACACAAAGGATTGCAACATTGTTCCTTCAGCTTTTCCTGTCTCTTTCTCCTCTAAATGCCAACATTTTATAGGCTCTTTTCCCTTTTTTATTCTTCACAAAAACACTTTCAGTCCAGCATAATTTTCCAGGCAAATTGCACACTTGTCAGATCACCTGATTAAGAGCCCTGTATTCATTACTATAAAAACCAACATGCTCGCTGAATCATTAAAAAGCAGATTGGTCAGTAATAATAATCAGTTTTCTGCTAATAAATACAGCTAGGCATGCCTAATTCTGCGTCCTACTCAAATACCAATGATGAAGAATTTAACTTTTAAAAAGTACATTACTGAATGTAATATTAGTGCATTGGTCTTAGTAAGGAGCATTACTACTGTCTTTAAAGGGCAGTCAGTTCATGTATTAATTATGTCACTCGAAGAGTGCATTGATTTCTTGAAAATCTCTTCATGCATAAAAGCAATTTGAATATTGTATATGGTTAAACCCTCTCAATCAACTTGAACACAAAGAAAGACCAAAGACGTACTTGAATTCAAGAGCTAGCATCAGAAACGGAAGCAGTTAAGTGAGTTCAGTGCTTTATTCATCACCGTGTGTCCATGTGACAAACACATTGCAGGGACACACAGCAATCCTGACCAACTCTCCGGTGGCCAGGAAGAAGGAGCTACAATGGAGAAAGTGTGGGTCACAGAAGAAGGCTGCAGAGGGATATTAGGTGGCAGCAGGATAGATTTTGAGAACTTAATAGGGAAAATGGCAGAGAAAGATTTGTAAGGAGAGGTGGGATAGCACCATAGGGTTCATCAGCTACAGTAGCCACATATGGTTGATGCCCAGTGGTGCAGGATTGGGCTCTGTAACTTGCTACTCCGCTTGCACCAGCGCTTGTAGGGAAACTGGTTTGCGTTCTCATTTCAGAGTCTCATGTTAAAATTCCATACACATTTAGACTGTTGTCAGCTTTTGGTTGCATCCTAAATAAAATCTAGACCTGGGTTTTTTTTGATTGAATAAGAATTATTGGACATTAATTCTTCTTTCTATTGCTTTCAACCTCTATTTTCTTAGAAGATAATTTTATCCTCCAGGCACAATCCTCCTGCCCTTATACAAGGAAAGCTCTGAATCCCATAAAGATGTCTCCAAGGAAAGAACTGTATCATCCTCTCCTGCCTTTCCGATGAACTTCTATTTATGCAACAATATTTACAAAGAAATCCATCTATAATAATGTCTGATGGCACTCAACACGGGTCAAGAGAATTTCACATTCTTGAAATAAAGAACTTCACACTGCTAGAGGTTCAACTGAAAGTACCTGGAGTTCAGGAGTGCTACCAACAATTATTCTGTAGAACAGGCATGCTCAGTGAAAATCCTCTGAAGAGGAAAAAGGTCAGGGAATCTGTCATTTTACAAGGATGATCTTAGTAGTATACAAAGTTCTTGAAAATGTGAACTAACATCTGTTTGAACAAAGCAATAGGAGTACAATTACTGAAATGCTACCAACCTCTAATTGCTCATTATTGCCATAATGCAGATTATTTTTTTCAAAAGAAGAGTTCTCATTTTGATTTGAAAGATTTAAAGTGTTTTTCTCCCTCCACACCATTACGAGTCCTTAACTCACAGGCTAAAGAAATTAAAGGGAGAAGGAAGAAACAAGAGTATACAGGCAGATAGGGAAGAGTATACTAAAGCATGGATTCAGTGTGATAGCTCTCAGAGATACAGTTTGAAATAGCAATATGGAATTTCATATGGGCTTGTAAACTAAGAAAAAACACAGAAGTGAAAGAAAAAAACCCAACCTCTTACTAGTAAAACGCATTGTTGAAAGCAAATCCCTTGATGAGAAATTCAACATTTGAAACAGTGATTTGTTTGTCTCAGCCCAATTCATTAGATCTGAGCAAGTGCTAGAGTTAAGAATATAAATTCCAAGAATGTTCTTGGTTGGTGATAGGTGCTGCCGAATGGCAGGAAGTCATTTCCCTGTTCAGAAGAAGCTCCTGGTTTCCATGTGATTTAAAATGCCACCAGAAATAAAGGAATTATCAAGGCTTGGCCTTGATGTACGAGCCTATTTAAATCCCTGGGGTGAGACGCTGAGGACTACTCTTCCAAAACAGCCTGCACGGGATCATTAAGCAGTGTAATAATAGCTTGGAATTGGTTCCTGCAGTATAAGGATGAAGCTGTAGCGGGTGTGCTGGAAAGAGCTGCTCAATTACAGACAGCTGAATAGAAAGGCTAAATAGGACACGGGATACAGCGAACATTTCAAGCTGCTGAAATGCTGCAGGTGGAACCAAGTATGCACAAAACGCTCCTCCTTACAGATTCAGGCCAGGATGAAAGTTAGGATACGTGACACGTGTTGAAGGAATTTGGCTTCCTAAAGGCGTCCTTTGGGAAGAAGTAGTCCTTCTACGGCTGATAGTCCAAACTCGCATGTCTAAAGCTAGGGATCACGGTCCATGACTACTCTGTACCTCTGAAAATGAAATCACCTGCACCTTCGGAATTCAGGAAATGTGGGTTGTTTGTTTGTTTGTTCTTACCTACATGGAAATAGAAAGGAGGAGAGTCAATGTCCAATGGGGCTGGAAGGATGAACACTGTACCATAAAGCTGCTTCGTCCCCCGGAAAAGCCGCTGCTTGCTGGGTGCTCGTGTGTACAGAAGCTGAGCAGGAAAAGGGACAGTGGTGACAGGTCTCTTCCAGATACACCAGACACTAGTGCTGAGCTACTCCAGAGGACTTGAAGGCTGACATAAATTATTTAATCACAAAGGAGAGAAAAAAGGTTCCAAGACTATCTGGTCTCTAGCTGTTTTCACGCAACATTTTGCCATTTATTTTGTGCATTTCTTGAGATTTCTGGTAAAATTCCCAGTGTAAACCACAGTAAACTCAGCTCTGTCCTAAATCATCAGAACTCTGATAATTTTCTTTCAATGGTGTCTCCTTGGACTTGGTCCTGTGAGCGTGACACTAGTCACTCACTTGTCATTAACAAGTTTCACTGTACAAATACTGAAATCCAGGGCGCCCGTCTTACAAACATACACATGGACTTGTTACTTTATCACGTGCACCATGGTAACAGGACTGCCCAGGTATGAAAAGGTGAGCAAGCAAATAAGGTTTTGCAGAGCCTAGAGCTGAATTTAAGCAAGCATATCTAATATTCTGAGATAAAAATCCAAAAGAAGGGGTAGGAGAACCACAGCTGGCCACCTGAATGCAATACTTGTTAGTCAAATTGCTGCTCTCTCTGTGTCTGGTCTCAGAGGTGTGCTCTGATTCACTCTGCTCTCTCACTGGGTAGCTGAAACCTTTTAATAAAAGCTTGATAAATAACCAATAGTAAATATTGTTCTTCTGCTTTGCATTCTTGGCTTGTTTGGGCTCCCACTGGTAAAGCTTATGAGCAATTGTCCAAGGCATTGTGAAAAGCTCTCTGTCCAGCCCCACTAAAGACAACGGAGAACTTGGGACAGTCTTCAAGCATCTCCTCCATTTTCTCTCCTAATACATGAGACCAACTGAATAGTTTTTAAGAGATACCTCTTCTGATAGGTCTTTCTCTTCTTGAACAATTACTATGTAATAAACTATTTTATCGGTTTTGCTTACATACTGTATTTCTGAAAACAAAACAATAAATGGCTGTAAAACCAATAAAATGTACTAGGCTAGTGTTTTATTACAAACAAGCCAATACCATACACTGCAGCATATTTTTCAGCTCAATGCACCAGGATTCTTATTGTCCAGGTGAATGTTCCTGGCTGTAAATCGCAGCACTATAGCTCTTTTCCAGCGCACTCTAAAACTTCTTTAGGTTGATGTGCCTTAAAACACTCCTAGTCCTTGGGCAAATTTATGGGAAGGATAAAGCTTGACGGTTTTATGCCAAGGTGTTTTTAACTTTGCTAGCCACCCTGGAAGCACTCGGAGATGCTGCACTGGGAGCACAGACCGCACAGTTCAGCTGTAAGAAGTCCTTCAGGACCCCGGGTAGACCTTGCAGACGCAGCCCTGGGCTGCCTGTAGTAAAGCTGGAGTTGGCAGCAATCGATCCAGCCGATGGACTATTTACTAACTTTGAGTGATGGTTCCCAAAGCAGGAACTCTGCATATCTTTCTGGCGATTATCATGCTTACTGCAGCTATGGATAAAACTAATATTGAATTAAAAAATCCTTCAGTAAGACTCTTCAGTATGGTTCCTCTAACTTTTCCTATTCATTTTCTTCAGTCATCACTCACTGTCCCAGAAGCAAACCTCTTTGGCAAGGACCTCTCGGAGCAGCTATCCTGCGTAACTAGATGGAACACTTCTAATGTGGAACTATATCACACTGTAGGGCCACAGTCCTCTACACCAGCCAGCAACTTCTTCACAAGGAGGGAGGGTCACCTAAGGCTGGCGGTCGGGGGCCTGAGACTCAGCTGTGTTTGATTCTGCCGGTGTGAGACCCCACAGTGCAAACCAAGGTATGAGCATACGACTGAAATCAGGATTTCTTAAGATGCCTTTTTTTGTGAACTCAATGTCTGCATCTGTGAAATGGGCAGAATAGTGATACACACACATACAAAAAAAAAAATAGTATGTCCATTAATTACAGCAATTCAGTTTTCTGACTGCTGAATAAAGCAAGTGGTTGATTTTTGACGATTTTACACAGTATTAATGCAGATGTTATTTTTCGCTGAAGCAATCTCCAGTTTTCTGCAGTACACATGAAGTGGCAGTAGATTACTGGAATACATTTCCTTAGCAACTGTCGGAATAATTTCATGCCCAGGAGAAAGCAGTTTTCCTAATACACCTTCAATCTTGTCAGCAGCACTTTGAGCCAGCAAGACTTGTCCGTCAGTCTCTGACAAGCGCAGTAGGGCAAGAAGAAGTTTAAAACAATCCTTTCCAGAGCTCTGTGTCACACTTTATCATGCTATGATAAAGACCAGCTCCTTTTCCTTGGCTGTTTGCTGCAACAGCTGATCATTTCCAAATAAGGAATTCTACATATTTTTTTCTGACAACTGTCACTCACAATAACCATTGACTAAAACCAATGCTAAGCACAGAAGCCAAAAGTACTTCAAGGTTGGAGATGACCTTTGAGACCAGACACTAATATGATTTAAGTCAATATTATAATCTATGAAGGAAGCGTATGTCTTCCTCTTGCACCCTGCCACAAATCGCTTCCCTATGTATAATTGCTGCTTTGCTTAGCATATGGCCAACCCAACCTGTGAAGTCCTTGGTGTTCAGTTCCTGCTCCCACAGCATGTTATAAATACACAGATGGACACTAGAAAACGGGTCACACGTTTACAAGAAGAAAGTTCCATTAAGAGAAAATGCTTTTGGTTTAAATTTAGGCAATAATTTTCATGATCTTTTACAACTCTTACCTTTCATTTTGTCTTCTTGTTGAAAAAGGCTTAAGATCAAATACAACTTGTTCCTATTATACAGAAATCCATCATAGGCTTGCAAGTGATCTCAGTGGAGTGCAATTAGGAAGACATAGATATGAGAATGAAGCTGTTACTTCACACCTTTCTAGTTTGATACTGTATGAACTTACTTTACTCATCTGTTTATATACTTTGATGCATATGTCAATGTAGGAAGATGCATTTACTCCTTGCCTTGGCTGATATAGCAGGAATAGTTCCCCTACCTTTTCTAAGCATTCCCATCAGCCATGCTATAGGTAACTCCCGCAAATGCCACACCGGCCAGCGTGTCCTGAAAGCCAGCAAAGCTGTTGAGGCAAACCCATTTCAGAGCTAAAGATCCTCCCCAGTCTCTACCATTGCCTTGATCTGGGAAGTCAGTCCGATTCCCCTTTGGCAAGAACTGCTGGTTCGGTGTGGGACAATGTCATGGATTCTCAGACAGGGCAACCCCTGAGCTGAGGACTCTACAGCTTGACATCAGGATCTTAGCTTTGATCAAGTGGCCAGCAGAAAACTAGCTCAAGTCTTGGGACAGTCATAACATTTGCTGTCACTGAAAAGCCCTGCTTGACTGATGCCTGTGACACTGATGGAAATGCAGTCCTGCAGTGGGAAGATCCTCCCTGCATGGCTCTTTACAAAACTTCAAGTAAAGTGCATGCAGTTCTGCAAAGGAGGAGAGAAATCCTCAAGGGCAAAAATGTCACTGAAGTCAACTTAAATCACATGAGTGATAACTCCGCTGGGAGAACAGCAGACATCAGTCATCAGTGTGCTTGCTTAATATCCCCTGGTTTGGAATATTTCTGGTGTCAGTCATTTTGCTCGTCTGCTGGGCAGCTGGGAGGATGAACAGAATTACTCTTAGCAGACTAAAGCTACGGACCACGGTCTCTAACAAGAACGCTTAACAAGCACCTGAGACTGATGATTCATTGTTTTCCCCACTTTTTATAGATACCTGGTTAAAGGTGCTTGATTAACAGCCCTAGCAACTAAACCCCTCCGTCCCTCTGAGAGGCATGGCATGCAGAGGGCAGATCTGCGCTGCAGCCTTCCAGCTTGCAACTCTCCTCGCACTGACGAGAGAGGTGCTCAGTGGCCAGCCTCCTTGGATGACTGACCTTTTCTCCCCATTGGTTATAGCTACTGGAAAAGCTTTTTCTGGGTGCAACAAATAGTGCTAAACTTTTATTACACACTTTAATGAAATATGTAGTGAAGTACGCTATAAAGGGAGATAGCACCATGCATGCCTTCTTCCAGCATGCGAAACTGAGGCTGAGAGTGATAAGATGACTTGCTTAAGGTTAAAAAAAGAGTTGCAAAGCCAGAAATAAACCCAAAATCTCCTGATCTCAGTCCTTTGTTGACAAGGCTGACTGTTTAGATTAGTGCTTGATAAAAGACTGGAAGCTTTTCCCCTGTCATCTGCACTGCAGCCTTTTTTCCCTTCTGTCTCCTGAGATGTTGCCCCTAAAATCATCTTGCCTTATTGCTCTTTGCACAGCACGTTCCTCTTGGAGTACTTCCAGTGTTACCTGCTTCAAATCTACATTAAATACCATAATCTTGTCTTTAAATAGGAAACTGTTCATAACTTAGACTTCAGCACAGCCAACATATACAGCACCCTGCAGTGATTCCAGTGCCAAACTGATCCATAGGCATCAGCTTTTCTCTCCCACGTCCCTGGGATTCCTTCCACTTAACCTTTTACGTGTAGGGAGAAACCTCAGTAAAATCCCAGCAATATTTGCTTGATCTTCCTTTAAAATTTGCTTTAATATCTCTGCTATGATGGTTGGAAAGTCTAGTCCTGATCCTAGGTTCACAAGGGACAAACTCTGCTTTAGACCTCTTTAAAAACCACCAACAATAAAAACCCCTATATTTTTCCTTACCTTCACTTCTACCTAAAATGAAACAAAACAAACCCAGACCAGACCCATGCTACTTGAACACTGACCAAACCAAGCAGTTGCTCAACAGATTTCCGAGGAAAACAGCTGTGAAGTTTTGACCAGTTTCTCTGAGTGTTGGAAATAACTGCAGTGAGTGGTTCTGATAAAAAGCAAGAACACAAACCTGACATTTAATCTCGGCATGTAGTTGAGCACAAAACACAACCATGGCCCGAAGGACGCTGCCTGTGCTCATTCAGGAGCATCCCTCTGAGAGCCTCAGAGTCCTGCATTTGGAAGCTCAACGGCTTCAGAGTGCCAGATCGTAACACCCTGGTAAGTATCTGTTACAAAAGGAGGAAAAAACCCGACACACTCCTGAATTAATATTGATTTCATGTCAATTGCTTTATATTCCCACTTATACAGACTTCGGGTCATTGATGGAGAGGATCCTCAGAAAGCAAAATTAAAACGAACTGTCATCCAGCAGCAGTGAAAATGAAAGTTTTCCTAATAAGCAATAATGATTTAGAAGACTGCAGCATCTCTAGTTACTCTGTAGTGTGGTAGAAATAGAACTCTGCTGCTCTTTCTTTCAGCAGCTCATAAATCTAGCAGGTGCTACACTTAACTTGAAGATCAAACAATCACCAGATACTGGTAAACACTGAAGCATCTTCAAAGTTCATGATAAAAAACCAACCTGGGCTAAGAGTGGCTTTTTTTCCTTGCAAGATCTGATATTTGAAGTATAATGATAGATCTCCAGAATAGGCAGCTCTCATAATTTTTTTAGCCCTATTTTTCTTATATCCTGCTATTAGTTGACAAGTGCTCTCAGAATACAGCTTCTTCCCTCACACACACACGCATAAACCACATCAAAGTTGGGTGTAACCCAGGAGAGCATCAAACCCAACACACCAAAAGTACATTCAGCAATGCCCTTCTATATCCAAAGTAGCTGGATCCATCTGGTAGAGTTGCTCCGCAATCTACACTGAACAAACTAATTGCACGACAGACATAGTACTCTGTTTTTTCCTTTATAGATGCAATTTACATTATGTTTGTGTTCTACATCGTCTCTTTGGGTCCTCTGTTCTTTTCATCCTATGTTCCTCTTCTATTTTTCATTTTTTTCCTACCCTTCTATTTTCTCTTAGCTGTATCCCTGATTACCTTTACGCAACAGAGAGCGAGACTGCCTGTCTTGCTGCAGCTCAGATGTGATCTCTCTGCCGTGCTTATAAATTAGATCAAAGTATAGCTTTACGGATCACTTTGGCTTCCTTATTTCCAAGTACTCCAAACAGATTTAACTGCATTTAACTTTCTGGTTCTTTTCTTTACACCTGAATTCATTATTTTCTCCCTCACCTCGGTCTCAAACTAATAGGAGAATAACGAGGAGGCCCTTTCGGGATTCAAGTTATACCTCAGAGTTTCCTGAGGGGCAACCTCAAGCAAGCCCACACCTATCCGCAACCAAAACAGGGACTGACCTGTCAAAATCCCTTTGACAAGTTGAGCTCGGTTGCTGCTTTCTGAGTGCCAGTGTACGCCATTAGAAATATGACCGTACTTCATGGGGAACACATAACGGAACGTGAGTAACTGTCCAGCTAAATGAGGCACAGCATCTGAAAGTGATTAACATGTCCAACTTTGATAAAATGATTGATGTTAAAATTCAGAGCACTACTGTTTGAGGAACCATCCTGTGTATACACAGGATAAAAGCACCTAAGGTCTCTCCGTCAATCCTTTTCAAGTGATAAGTCCCTTGATTCTTCCAAATCTGGACTTAGAAATCAAATCCAAATTTCAATGCAGCTGAAAGCCCAGACCACTGCGTTAACGCAGACATGTCTTAATACCGTATTGGAGCAGGAAGAAAGAGATGAGCTGGCCATCATGTTTGCAACCTTCTCCTTTGCCCTCATTAATATTTTATTAATATTTCATATTACATGAAAGCAGATTCTCCTTTGTGTCTGGCATTAAATGCTGATCAATATTAATGTTTGATTCATATCTCTGGGAAAGGGACAGCAAGAGAGAGCAGGAGCGAGATTGGAGATATGATTTACATGAACTTCAATAAGGCTGTTAAAACAGCAAGGCTAGTGAAATAATCAATTGGACAAGGAACTGGCTAACAAATGAGGCCTGGGCTGTGACAGCAGCTGGTTAAAGTTCGGTTAGGGCTGTGGAAGGAGGAACTGTGAGTTTGTGTGAATTTTTTCGTGATCTGAAAACACACTGGGCGGCGAGGCAGGGAAACGTGCAGCTGACAAACAGGGTTACAGCTGCAAGAAGGGGCCAGGAGACACTTTTTCTGCTGTGGCAGTAGAGACGAGGTCAGCGAAGGAGGAACGAGGAAGAGGCGTTGCAAGGCAAGGAAAAAACTTGGCCATGTGTGGTCTGGAGACGTGCAGGTTGTGACCCGAGGTCTAGAAAGAGACTTTTGCATTGTGAGACAGGAGAGAGCTTGGGCAGAAAGAGAAGCCCCAGTTGGAGTGAATAAGCTTTCAAAGGAAGCAACAGCAGAGAGCTGGAGGAGGTAAAAGTGAAGCTGCTGGGCAGGGGACACACACAAGGCATGCCTTGAGTCACAGGGCTCTGGGATCAAAGTCTGCCACTGCCTTGTAAAAGTGAACCTCCAGCGAGGCTCCCTGGGTGAGGTGATGCGCAAGCAGACCAAGAGGTGGGACTGGGTCAACTGGGATAGTTTGGAAAAGCAAAGGAAGTTTGAGACGTGATGGTAAGGTGATAGCTCAGGGGAGGAAGGACTCTGCACAGCACTGAAAACCCCCCAGTCTGATAAATAAGTGAAAGACAGGTCCCAAAGACGCCATGTTTTTAGTTGCTTGATGATAGAACCTGCATTTCAACATAGCAGTAGAACCAAGGAGCAAGTGCCTTCTGCCAGCCTCCGTAATAAAAACAGGACCTGGCTGAGAGGAGACATCCAGAGAATTTATGCTCCAAAGTTATTCTCAATTTGCTCCTTCGTTTTCCAATAGCATTAACCAAAGGAAGAGCTGTTCATACAACTGGTATTTCTGGTGAGTACCTATAGATGTCTCTAACTGTTGCCAAAAGCAGGGGTTACGCAATCCCTCGTGCTTGAACAGATCAGCATATTCTGTGCAGCAAAGGGAAATGGAAAAACAAGAGTGGGAGGTAAGAAATGCTCCACAATGCGTTATTGGTCAGATACTATATGCCTCCTTGGTTGCTCGCAGCATTTTGCAGACTTCATCTGGGCATTCGCTGGGTCAGACTTATGCCTTAATGCCTTTTCTGCTCTGGAATATCCACGCTCAGTCCCCAGGAGCCAGCTCCCAGATGCCCATTAAAGACAACGAGCGCAGTAATATTAAAAGCTCTCTAAGTTGGTGGCTCTACCCTACTGACAACGGATTGGCAATATCTGACAAATGATTAGAGCAAAACTGTCTTGCAAAATGCAAATACGCCTATGCAGAAATGGAAAATTACCATAAAATCTTTAGGACTGCAGGAAACTTCAAAGCTAATTTGTGCATTCAACTAAAACTTCAGTCTCCCTGTTAGCGGTGTCATGCTGTTCCGTTAGTTATCCTTCTAATTAGAACAGCATGGACAGGGGCACACCACAGATAATAGCTCAAATAACAAAATTACGTAGGTTAGAGAGCTGGTGTCTAGTTGATCCAGGACAACTTTGATTTAGACTCTTCCTTTACTAGGCAAATCTTTTCTGTACCAGGAGAAGACTTATCTACTCTATATCAGGTTATTTTTTGGGTACTTAACAGTTAGAGCCAGGGTGGGTATTATCATTTCCGCTCTGTGTCTACAACTGCAGCTGCACTGTTCTCATTTTCCGGTACTAAAGTTCAAGTGTAAACCACTTTATTCTCCATGTAGACATTAACAAAGGGTACAGATGCATTAGCAGAACTTAAATCCTAAAATTGATGGAAATATGTTACAGTATTTTTGCTGCTTTCTTCACAAGACTCTTTAATGTAGCGAACCACTTCACTTTCAAGGTAAGATTCGTGAGTCACTTCAGAATAATTTAAAGCTGAGGCAAATGCAACCTTTCCTTTGCAGATGGAGAAAACTCTCGTGTCACAGAGAAGCATGCTTTTCTTTTTCAGGAAAGGGTTGAAGAAAATACGTGAAGAAAGAGACTCTTAGGAGAGAAATTCAGGTATAGTTTTTTGTATGCGGCATATCAGCAATTAGACAAAACAGTGACTAACATTTAGTAACTGCTAGTAAAAGCTAGCCCTCTCACAGCATATTTCAGTGCACTTCAGCAAATGTTGGTCTATGCAAAGAATGCATTTTCTCAAGTAAATGCTTCAGCAAATTTGCTCTTCAAAAACATGGATATTCAGGATTACTTCCTAAGGTTATGAAAATTACTGCTCGGTTGACTAGAACTGCTCTAGTTCGTACAAGCTGAGATCAAGCCCTGAGTATCCAGACCAGTAAGACGGAGTTCCTCATGCTCGTCATATTGGATCTTCCCTGACAAAGAATGGCTTTATTAATGACTACAGAGGAATGCCATTTAAGTAAGATCCTCGCTGTTCTTTAAAACCCAGACTCTCTTAAGATGAAGCTGTTGGAACAATTTTCCGAATCATTAGTTTAGGCAACTATGAATTGCCAGTAATACTCTTCCCATTCTCCTCCAGGAAAAACACCAGCCATTGAAATACAGAGCAATTCCAGTTGCTTCCCTGCCAGGGAGAGTACCACTCCTGGGGCAATCCCAGTTCTGGGGCAATCCCAGCCACTGGGGCAAGTAAGGACAATTTGGTAGGATGATTTTCGATATCCAGACCGGCGATTTTATGTCCCTCTGTGTCCTCTTTGTGCTGCCCCAGAGCGTGGGAGCTCCAAGCATCTCTGAACAGAAAAAGGGACAGCCCCTCCCAAAAGTTAACCCTCTCTAGGAGGCTCAGAGCTGACCACTAATAGTTGCAAAGGCTCCAAATTTGCATTTACAATTCCTGATTTAGCTCAGTAATTTCAGCTCATCACATAATCCCTTCTGCTCATTATGTCTGCTGTGTGCAAGGAAAAAAAAAAAATCACACAAAATTGCTGCCCGTATAATCATCTGAGAGAGATGGTAACCTGACAAGCTGCAGTTGTGGAGAGCGTTGTTGGAGCTTTATATTCAAACTAGGAAGTAGTAAAATACTATACAAGTTGTTTGCTTGCAGTGCATGTCAAAGCAAGAGGGCCTGGGCTAACCCTTGGAGAGAAGAAAAGGGAGAATAAATAGATCATCGGCCCCTGCAGAAAATGTCCTGCCAGTGATCGTGGATTTATGAATTCATACGGAGGCACATCTCCACACAGAGCTGAATTGTCTAGTCATTTTAAAGATAAATATTGCAGATGGGTGAATAATTCACTCGTACAAATGTTCACTGAAAACAAATTAACTGGCTTGTGTGTACAGGTGATGTGAAATCGTAATAGTTATTTCACAGAATGTTTGAGAAGGCAGTTTCTAAAATTCATCCAGCCTATCTCAGTAAGTACCTAAGCTACCCAAATCTCCAAAAACCAGCTTTAGAGACTTGTCCAATGTTAACTTCCCGGTACCAAAGGGGATGTTAATTAGATTATCGCTGTGCGCATACAGAAGGCTGCAGCTATGACAGCTGGCGGTGATCTTTCCAGAAGTAAACACACAGCTGTATTTCATGCCGAAATGTCAACACCAACACCTCTTTAAAGTCAGATTGGAATAGAAGGGATTTTAAGATACAGACAGGAGGGGTGTTCTCGGCTTGCCCTGGAACAGCTCACGCTGTGCCCCCACCGCCAAAGGGAAGATGCTACGCTGACTCCGTAGACATTTATTACCAGCCAGATTAAGCCTATAAAAAGGGGATTACAGACAGTCCATTTGCAGCACAACACAGACATAAAACTAGAATAAGTTACTGAGATAATGAGGCAGCGGGACATAAAAACTCCTGCACACAAAGAGAGCCCGCGTTTTCAGAACCAACAATTCACTTCGAAGCCCACCATCCCCGCGAGCGCCGGGGAGCAGCTCTTCATAACCGCTCGTGCTGTTTCCTCCATCTCATTTAGGAGTATTCCCAGAGGTTGGAAGTGAAAAATATGATTATCCTCTAAGCTGTCTGGGCGTTTTTCCTCTAAAATCCTATTGCCTTCCCCGTAGCAGTCCTAGCTCCTGCTCAGGACAGGCGAACCAAACACAGCTCCCCAAAGAGAACCTCAGCATAGGTTTGAGTCTGTTGATTTTACTAATGACCTAAGGGGACACAGACCTCCATAAACGTACAAATAGTAATTTGCTCCTCTTAATTCAGTTGGGAAAAGCAGCAAAACGCATTGAAGAAGGAGAGCCTTACCCAACAAACACTCGTTCCTGAAGTTTGATCCTACTATAAATAACCCTTCGGGAAAATGTTGTTTAAAATATTCTGCATAATGCAGCACAAATTTGATCAAAGGAAAATGGGTCATATCGCTAAAAATTCCCCCCCCCCCCAATGGAGTCGCATCCATCTGCTCCTAACCAATATCCACAACCATTAGGCAGGCTACACTAGAAATGTCTCATGTTATTTTCCAGCCTCCCTTTCTTTTTTCTTTCCTCTTGCTCTTTGAATTTGTCTTTGCCCTGATCCAAGGAGGAAAACCCTTAATCAAACTTAGCCTTTGCTAAAGGAATATTTCCAAGACAGACCTGTGTAAATATACAGTATCTCAATTACCCTCCAATAGCTGTAACATTTTCGGTTTGAAATGTTGCCTTCCGATGGTCTCCACCGTCCTATTCATCACGGTGACCCTTCAAAGGCCTGCAACGCGCTAATAACAGGAACGGCATTTCGGGAGCACAGCGGAGCTGCCCGTGATATACACCAAATGCCGAACGGAAATATTTTATTTTCACGCCAGCCAATATATGAGATGCAGTTACAGGGATTTAAATATGATACTCAGGCTCATTAGTAAAGCAAGCATAGATAACAAGGATTTACTGGATGTTACTGTCTGACTTGGCCAGCTTTTCCAAAGGGACCATTAAGATGCTAAGGAGGTTTTTTGTCTGCATTTTGGGGGGAATTAAGTCTACATTCAGGAGTTCCTGCAAGTTCAGCAAAAAAACCTTGGATATTTGAGTTTTCCTTGTGCAAAACTCAGACGAGTAGCACTTTTGCATGAAGGGCTCTTTAAAAAATTGGCCTGTAAGTACTTTGCCTGGCTCGGTCTGCGGCCGGGAGCAACCCACATTGCTTCTACTAAAGGCAGGGCAACGGCACGGCTCACTCGAAAACCAGCTGCTATCAAAAACTGCACGGCCAGCAAGCTATTCCACATACTTTCCTTATAGACATCAAAAACCCCCCAAATGTTTCAGCGCATGCTGTCTTTGCTGACCAACACTACATTATTTTGCTGCTGTTGCGTATCAGCTCACAGCTTAGGTTATTTTTACGCTAATATAATCCCTGAAGGTGGCATCAGCTGAATTTTGGCAACTAACCGTGAGATATGAGATTAGCTTGGGGTACAATTTTCTATTTTTTTCAACACATAAGCACAGATCTTCTCTATCACTGTAAGTCCAAATTCATTGAGCTTTGCAAGGTCCTTTCAAACTGTATTTTTATACTGCCCCTTCTCCTTCCCCCACATTAGTATAATGTCCAAATGACAGGGCACATAATAGCCACTTGTGATACTTTGTTAATGGACCTGCAGCAGATGGAAGGTCCAAAATTTTTTTTTTCCTCAAGCCCTGGACAAGCAATGAGGGGTTTTTTTGTGCTTGAACTGCAGCGTGTTCCTCATTGCCTTTAATCTGCCTTTGCAGGTCAGTTCAGGAAAGGTTGATATTAGAGAAATGTTTACTTCAGCTTAATTCATTAATGTTTATGAAGTGCTGTCAAAATACAAAGTGGTGTATGTTTAGTGAGGGTGACTTTAATATTATTGTGACTTCAACTAATACATAAATAACAATGGGACAAAGCGCTGTCCAGTAACTGTCATTGTGGCCCTATCGCATCTACCTCAAGCTAATTTTTGGCCTTTGATTATATTACAAAACTTTGTTTGCCTGTGTATGAGTAAAACATGATACAACCTGGTTTTATATATCTTCTTCAGTTTGCCTAATGTTAACATGTTTTCAAGGTTTTTAAGGTCAACATCAAGTCCTTTTGGACGTAGGAGTTTAATTCATGGTATAGACACCGAGGTTTGCATGGAGAGCAACCATCTTTTATTAAACCAGTGAATGCGGTTGGAGAACAAAAAAGCTTTGGGGCACACAAGCTCTTCTTTAGGTCAGAAACTTTGCATTGTGAAGAGCCGCACAGCACAGCTACAGCTGCATCACTAGTGCATTTGTACTGGGTAAAACTTTAGCAGAAACCATTTTATTTCTGAAAAGCGGCCATTTTCTCCCAGAATTGCATTAAAAAGAGAGCAGCTTTCTTTATCGCTCCGTTAGGTCAGCGAGGGCACATCTTCACGGTGCCATGGAAGACGGTATAGAGACGTCAGAAATAGCGTTGACCCAAGGTGACAAGGACAGCTTGACACTGTGCAAATATCAGCCTGGGTCCCAAATTATATGCCTGTATTGGTGCACTGATACAATCAGCCTAGCTTTTTATGTGGTTCTCCTGCTCCGCTCCCAGTTTTAAAATGATCTTGTCCTTTTGGAAGGACAGACATGTCCTAAATTTGATAGCTGGTAAGGATGGTGCAGTGTCAGCAAGCTTTGCTTTGGGTCAGTGACACAGCCTGGCGTTGGGACAGAGCACGGTGGTTGCACAGGGGCTGTCCATCCAGACTCTGTGCCGTGGTCCTAGCTAGAGGATAAAAAACTATTGCCCTCCTATAACACACATCCTCATCTTGGGGTTTCTTCCATCACGACAAACCTTTGAAGATGCACCTAACCATTTTTTCATTGGTTAAAGAATTTCATCAGAAATTTACACTCCTTATAACTCCCATTTCAAACTAAATGGATCTTCCGTTGCAGTCACTTGGGGAAAAAAGTCAGTTTTCTGCCTAACCAAGACTCCATATCAATCAGGTTAATAGGAGTGTTAGCACATTTCCTAATTATAACTACAAACACTTGTAGGCTTCCTAGTGATGAAAGCTCATCCCATCATGTTAAATCACCCCTGGGCTGCCTAATGAGTGAAGCGCAAACCCAATGGGATGGCACTTCAGCCTGCCCTACGCAAGGTGCAGCAATAGCAGCCTCTAACGCGGGGCTCCCAGTCCTCAGGCTGATAACGTATAGACATAACGCGCGTAGGCAGAGAGGTGGTGCCCCAGGGCAGATTCACAGGGGTGTCACTCCCATATAAAGCTCTTTCCTTGTTCCATTTAATAACCTGACACCAGTTCCAGGGCAGCCCCTTGTTGGGCTTTTCCAGCCTCAGGCTACGGCGATGAGCTTACAGCAAGAGCAGGCGAGAGAGGTCAGGCTAGAAAAGAAGAGTACTTGCTAGCTTCGAGGCCAGCAAGGAAATACTAGAGAGCCCTAAGTCTCTAGACTATTAAAAAAAAAAAAAAAAAAAAAAAAAAAGATAGCAAAGGCACTTGAAAAGCAATATGATTAATCTGAGTCATTCCGCTCCAACCAAACACTCAAGTGTATAAAAAAAACATTAACGTGGTCATAAGCCCGCATTCACAGTAAAAGCACAGGCAAATATACCCCAGCACACTCCCAATACGCACATATGAAGGTCTTTGGTGGGAAGAAATACAATTACTTCACTCCCCAGATTTATTTCAGAATTTGCTTAACCTCATAGAAAAGTGGCATTGCCACTGTTATATATATTGCTGCACTGCCCTATGTATTGGTTGTGTCCATCTGATAAATTCAGTCGTCAGGTTTTTTCAGTGCTTAGCAATAATTTTCTAACACAAAATGCATAATCGTCACATATGCCTTTAAGGTATATATTCTCGTGTCTTTCTATAGGATTCACCCACTTTTCTCTCATTAATACAAACTGAGCTAAGTGATTAAAATTAATGTATCCGTTCCAAACTGCCCCATATCCATTAATCTCATAATAGTCAAAAGAATCTTGAAGAATAGCTATACTGCAGATCTGGAGTTGGGTTTTTTAAAGTGCTATTAATAGCATATACTTATCAAGAAGTAACTAGCTGGCACATACACTTGCACCTTCTTAAAGTTTAATAACTTCAATAACTTTGTTTCAATTTAGCTTTCAAAGCGTTGGAGGAACCTCTCTGGTTTGAGCCCTTGCCTGAGGCGTTGCACTGGGGAGGAGTTGGCCGAGCAGGCGAACGCCATCAACAACATCAAAGACAGGCGAACAGCTCCACAGGGCACTCCTGGTTTGAATGAAGTCCCCAAACAAGCTCACTTCGGTTTTTCTTCCTCAAAACTATTACAAGAGCATGCCTCGCTGCAGCGACCGGCTCACACGGGATTGTCTCCGACGGTAACCACGGCGCTCGTGCAGGTGGACCCCGGGTCCGGCCGTAGCCTCTGGACAAAAGGCATCCCTTGCCTATGTTGGCCTTGGGTTGAGCCAGCTGGGCAAGCAAGATGCTCTGCTGGCTACCAAAAGCAAGCGGGCAGGGTCAGCTATTTAGGCACGGGGGCTGATGGGTTCAGGACTGGGTGATGCAGTTACGAGCACCAAGAGGCAACCGGGCACACGTCGTGGTTCAACCCCAGCCAGCAACTCGGCACCGTGCGGCCGCTCGCTTGCTCCCACACACACAGAGGAGATGGGGGAGAGAACTGGGGCGGGAAGTAAAACTTGTGGGTTGAGATAAGAACAGTTCCATAGAACAGAAAGGAAGAAACTAATAACGATAATGATAACACTAATAAAATTACAATAATAATAATAAAAGGATTAGAATATACAAGTGATGCACAGTGCAATTGCTCACCATCTGCCCGCTGATGCCCAATTAGTCCCTGAGCGACAATTCCCCCCAGCCCCACTCCCCCCAGTTTATATACTGGGCACGACGTCCCATGGTACGGAATACCTCTTTGGCCAGTTTGGGTCAGCTGTCCTGGCTGTGTCCCCTCCCAACTCCTTGCGCCCCTCCAGCCTTCTCGCTGGCTGGGCAGGAGAAGCTGAAAAATCCTTGACTCGGTCTAAACACTACTGAGCAACAGCTGAAACCATCAGTGTGCTATCAACATTCTTCTCCTACTGAACCCAAAACATAGCACTGTACCAGCTACTAGAAAGACAATTAACTCTATTCCAGCCGAAACCAGGACAGCACATAAGACATGGTGATGGCACTACGTGCGCTTTTGTGCTCTAAACACAGCTTGCGGGAAGGTGGAATTTAAGTAACTGCTTAGCACCGACCTCACCGTGCTTCCGCAGGAGTCAATTCATTTTCATTACCAAAAGCAGCGACACCAATGCCTAGTCCTTTGAAACAGCCCACTCTAGGTGTTTAGAGAAGCCAGAGCAGGCTTTAGCCTGAGTATTTATATAGGTAATGGAAATTTCTCTGCCAAAGCTGACTCCTGAATGTCTAATAAATATTACAGTCGGGGTCTAATTGCTTGCAGCCTCCCTCTGTCCTCTGGCAGGCAATGGGAGGCTCAGCCAAATTTCTTACATTTGCAAAGGATTGCACACAGTTGTGGGAAGGATGGAATCTCACTTGCCTTTTTTTTTTTTTTTTTTTTTTTTTTTTTTAACTGAGATGTATTTACCCAAGACAAAATTTGTTCACAGAATCTGTGGGTATATTCTTGAAAGAAATAATAGATCAGAAAACACAGGACAGGTTCTTGAGCCACTTGCAAATAGGAGGGGGAAAAAAAGGCAGTATCCAAACCAAACAACCCAAAAGGCTCCGTCGTCGAGCTAGGTTATTTTCTTCAGCTTCTCCCCAAACCAAAATCGTTTGTTTCCTACTACATTTACCTACTGAGATATTTGCATTGAAAGTAGCACCTTTAATTCCTGAGATCCTCTCTATTGCCTGCTCCTCGATTAAAATCTGTCTGACTTGCCTCAGAAATTGTTCGGTCGTATCACAGAGAATGAGGATTTCAGGAGCAGATGGAGCAGGGAATGGGAAATAAGCAGGAAGATCAGATAAACTCTTAAGAAACAAGGATTCTCTTTTCATGCAGATTCCCTTTAATAAGAAAGGTTGAGAAGAAATCAGAACAGAAAACACTGTATGTGAAGAGATGCTCAAAACATAATTGCTTCTAAATCTAATACTTCTGAATCTTTTCCAGTAACTATAAACATTTCCTTAAATATTCTCTTCCCCGCCCCCCCCCCCCCCGACTTTTGCAGTATTTCCCACAGACTTTATTAAAGTGCTGTATAACCATCTGAGTTTGGGAAGCATTTGAACAACAAACAGAAGTTATGGGAGGGGAAAAAAAAGTTTTCCATTGCTGGCAGGTGTTTCTAAGAGCTTTTACAAAGTTTAATTTGGTAGGTTTTCAAGCTGACTCACATTCATGTGTAATAGATATCTCTGATGCTGTTCTTAGTCTTTTACATGTACAAATGTGCATGTGCAAGGGGGAGTGCATACCCACAAAATTGCATTTTGCTTCTCAGATGAGAAAAGCTTCTGAATTTGTGAAAGGAAATTGCATTAATATTATCTTTAAACAACTGAGTCCTTCCCATTTTTCTATTTTCTCAGACATACCAAAATAATAAACTGAGACATTAATTGGGAGGGCACTGGAAATCATCATATACCTTTTGGTCTTTGGAAGCTATGAACTAAATTACTGTAATTGGCAGTTTATTAACAGGAAAATTATGCTAAACAGCTTCATGTTGCTGTCAGGAATTATATTCGGTAAGCTATGTAGATGGGGCCCTTGGTGTAACATTTGCATTTTCTCATTTAGAAAGAACAATGATAATAGATGAGTGAAGCATGTACAAATTATATACCAAAGAACATTTGCATGGCTGTAAAAAGGCTATCTTGATACCAGAGTGACTAAGCCTGTTATTCATTAAGTTACAGTATAGACTAAGGGAGAAGGGGAAGTAGGGAACACATTAACTTTATTTAGAGGCATATATAAAATGAACTCCAGTCCAAACCACTTGAATTTCAAGCAGAACTAGATTATAATAGGTTCTGATTATATTGCATTTATTATGCAGCGCTAGTATCAGGGGTTTTTTTCCTGTCTTGGATAAGGTCCAAAGATGTGATGATGACAACCTCTGTTGTTACCCACATCTTTATTTCAGCTGCCACCTTCCCGAACCGTTTGCCTGTTCATGCACAGTTTCTGCCTGGAAAGCAGTGAGCCCTGTGCATCACGGCACGGACGTGAGCAAAGCAGGCTACCTACACAAATCTGCATCACTGAGGCCAGAAACCCTTTTTTGGATGCTTTTCCCTATCAGAAATTTCCACTACCTGTCCTGATGTCTTGGCAGTTGACATTCTGTGAAGAAGGATGACTTTAAATATCACCAATACCTATAAGTGAGGGAGGATAATAGCAAAGCAGGAGAAAATTGGGTCATTTTAATGCCCTGATGAAAACCAACAGGGACAGTGCACTAAGTGACATGGGCTGCCTCTATGAAACCAGGACACAGTGTCCTGCTCTCCATTTCTACACAGCTGTCTTGTCTACCAGGAATCTCTGAAGCACAGAGAGTTCAAATAAGTTACTCAGTAACTCCAAAATTTGACTGGTTTGAGAATAAATTTGTTGGCTTAAATGAAAAAAGTCATCAAGATGTGAAGAGTCTCTTGTAAAATGGCAGTTTCAGAAGTTATCATTCTGTACCACAGCCTGCAGGCAAGACCCATGCAAAACTGCCCTTCTTAAAGCATTGTTACTTATTTACGAAGATGATCTATGGGAAATTTGTTTAAGGACACGGGGCTTTTGAGGGTGGAGCAGGTACAGCCACAGCGCAGGAGGAGGAGTTGCAGTAGCAAGACTGTTTCCGTGGCTGTCACAGGGTTATAGTCCCAGATGTTTGTCTAACCTAGTTTTGAAGCCTTTTAAAATGTATTGCATGGAGAGGGTGATGTCTAGTTTTCCTGTCTTTAACATCAGAAAAGCTGTTCCCTAACGTCTAATCCGGTTCTCCTTCAGTATAAGCCTGTTGCCTCTTGACATGAGGGAAAGGAGATTATACCCATCGTTTCTGCAGCAGCCTTTCACGTCCTTAAAGACACTCATAATTTCCATTCTGGCTTTCTGTCCTTTGGCTTAAGCGATGCCAGTTGAGACCTACTCATCAATTCAGTGGAACCAGCCACTGGTGTCCGTGGGAGCAAGAACAGCCATTAAATGCTGCTTCTCAGAAAACTTTTGTTGTGGCTCAACGTAGGACATTTGGCGCATTTGTACGACAGGAGCAGCATCGCCGAAATGTAAATAGGTGTTGTAAGCTGGAGGAAGGACGGTTAGAAGGGGTACCTTTCAAAGCATTTCAATACCCTGCCGTGCTAGTGGTGCTGGGAGCGGTGCTGGTGCGATGCAGAAGGCGGCTGCGCTCTGAGGCCGCTCAGCAGAACGGCTGCAGGGTGCCCTCGCCGCGCAGCTACGGCAGAGTGAATTATTTACAACGAACACGGCATCTGGCGAATTTGGCCTCATTCTTCCCTTGGGGAATATCCTCCAGCAGACCACTGCGTCCTCAAAAATAAGTCACTTTTCAATTAGCTTTTGCGACTCTAAGTGACTGGGGCTGCCTCAGCCTCTTTGCTCCTCGCTGCTCAGTTCAAGCCGGGTGGTTGGTCTGAATTCAGCACAACGCGTGCATTATGGATCGCGTCTCCTTCCACTGCCCGAATCAGCGTGCATTACCTTTGTGTGCAACAACTTGCACGTAATGATGTAGAGCTCGGTTTCCCTGCATAATTAGTTTAGAATCCGATACCAACATCTTAATTAGGCCTGACCCCTGGAGTATTCGACTTAACATCATTCGCCAGCTCCAAAATATGGTTACATCCACACTGCAAATAAGTATCCTCCTAGCAGCTGTAGTCTCTGTAGGACTAATTCAACACTGTTCTCCTTCTCTTATACTGCAGCCAATGCCGAAATCCCTGGGATGCTACCGCAGCCCCACACCCCTGACTGCAGCTCCCTGCCCACCCTACCTGCGGCTGCACTCGCGTTGCATCCCTCCATCAGGAGCAAAGCTGTGGTTACCCTCATTTAAGATAACCTACTTAGTTAAACTAGGCTGACTGCAGCAGCATGCAACTCACCCTGGACTCGCCACCTAATTATATTCCCAGCAGATTTCCCGGGGAAGATTTCCCAGTCCGTGCCGAGCTCCCTGCAGTCACTACTAGCCAAGCTGAGCAACCTCACGGCTCCCTGGGATCCGTCTGCAAGGGCTTCAGTCACACCTTTATCTCTAGGAAAGACACCAAAAGAAGCAGCTGGGGAGCAGTCGAGATCATAGGCTGAGTGTGGACCACATAAAACATCACCACATTTATAGACATGAAACGCTTCATCAGGGAGAGACAGATTGGGTTTGCGAGCGGGGCTGTATCACCGAGCGGCAGGCAGAGGCTGTTCCCTGAAGCATAGAACAGTTTTACTCCAAGGAAAGCATCCCATACATTATGCAAAGAATTTACTGTTGGTTTTTTGAAATACTGCATGATAGGAAGAATGAAACACGTGTCAGATGTTGGCCACGACACTTAAAGCGCTACTGGGAAGAAATGCAGATAGCGCAGCAAGGGAGGTGATATAAAAGAAGGGTAGACTGGAATCTGTGCTTTCCAGTTAAAAAAAAAAAAAAAAAAAAAAAAAAGCTTTTAAATGCACTTTGTTTCATTTTGAAGACCTGATTTCAACCTATAACTGTATAATGCAGTACCCTCATTTTTGAAGCTAAGGCTCATAAAAAAACCCAAGCTCAGCATCCAAAAACCTCCCTAAATTGCTTTGGTAAAATTAGCATTCAACCCAGGGAGCAGATACAAGCCTGCCTTGCTGGCAAGCTGCAGTACAGCTCCTGGTTCCCCTGTGCTCCGGGGAGACCGAAGAAGAAACTCTCCTCCACCTCGTTGCTAGATTTAATTTGTTTTCCCCTCTCTGGCAAATCGTGGCAGTCGGGAATTGGTCCCAGCCCTCGTGTTCCTCATTCACTCCCCGGCCGAGGGAGAGGGACCGACTCATTCGGCTATTTCATCTCACCCTGAAACTCGTCCTCTTCCCCTGAATTCCTCCCTATTACTGTGCTTGTAATAAACTAACCTCACCAACCTTCTCGGAAACAGCAGCGGTAATTTAGCGGCAACTGAGTTATGGCCAGACCCTCACGGTGTTTGAGACTGTGGGAGTCCTGCCATTAGTTTCAACAGGTATTTAGCTGCCATTTCACTCCCATGGAAATTCCTCTATTTCCTTAATACACTGAATTGCCTGGGAACGTAGGGGCTGCGATTCATTTTTTATCTGATGTCCTCTCTCTTGACCCCGTAATGTAATGCTTTGTAGCAAAGGCTATACTGTACGAGAGGAGTTCAATAACCACCTTTAACAGGGAAGAGCGTTTTTACACTTGGAAGAGTGCACAGACAAAATAGAGCCAAATAGCCACAAAGATCTTTTCATAAGCTGAAAAGTAGCCCCAATTTCAAGCGTTGCAGTCGAAGGGATGGCAACATCCCCCATTTACTAGACCAAAAATGAAAAGGAAAAAGGTGTGTTTGTTACATTACTGAAAAGACTGTTTGAAAGTCTTCCATTTGCCTAAGTCTCCGATTTTCCTTTATTAATGAACATTTCAGCTATTAGAAGGCTCCACGTTAAAGCCTGACCTACACACAGACCACAAATACGTTGATGTGCTTGCACATACAAGTACAATTTTAGACACTATGGCATTATTTTAAAAAAACCTTTGTGCATTAGAAAATTTGTGATAAATCATGTTTTACTTAACTTTATATTAAAACTTGATGACACAAAGGTCCTGGAAGTAGTCTATGAAGCCTGTTAGCCTCCAGCATAGGACACCTGGAACTAGTGCGACGCTTATCTTCTCCAAAAAAGAACTGACCTTGCTCCCAGCATGATACTGGATGGAACCCAACAGCCCACGAGCGCTCTGCCCAGCCCCGTTCTGCCCCAGTTTACACCAGTCCCATCCTGAGCACCACCAGCCAGAGAACAGAGAAACCCCCGTTGCTTTTCCAATTTTGCCCCTGCCCCACTGAAACCTTTCAGAGCTGATGCTGTTTTATGGCACACCACAACAGGCACAACCTACCGCACTGAAAGGCAAAATGTCTGTTGACTTAAGGAAGAGCAGGATTAGGACCTGTGGTTTTTCATTTTATTTTGAATGTTTGCAGACGTCTCTTGTTATAGTTACAATATTTGTGCATGTATTAGCCCTGAGACTGGGTGTGTAATTAGTTTCTCTCAATAATAGTAGCTGATGAGCCTATTCAAATCCACACTGCATTGGTCTTAATGTTTCATATATACACAAGCATCTTCTATCATCCAAGAGGAAGAAAAAGTTGGCTTACTCGGAAAACCTTCAAATACAGCCAGCCACACACCTCCACTGATTCTCAGCTTGGATTTACACAGACCCGTAAAACAAAAGGAGAAACAATAAAATGAGATGAAAATGCTTATACAGTATTTCAATCCTTCTCACTAAAGCTGAGCAGTGCACTGCCTTTGCATGGGGAACTTTAAAAGCTCTGCAGTGACTTTGACTTTGCCAGCAGATTGCAGCGGCTGGCCATGAGCTCAGACCCAGCTAGCCACAACATCTCGGGTTTGATTTGTGACACTGATCATACAAAGTTATGGAAATGTGAAATTTTAAAAACACTCTGAAACTATAAAGAATTTAACCATGTCCTTAATTTTACGCAGTGTCAGTGCAGGAGATTTAAAAAGCAATAAACAAACTTGTTACTGCAATAGAATCGAAGAGGAATCATAAACTTACTAAAGTTACAGAGCTAAAATATGGTGTGGAGAATGGACAATGGCAACATTTATTCAATAAAACTCATTTATATGTAAAAGATTGAATAAAAATGTATACTATTATGCAGGCACAACAAATTATGTAAGAGAAAAAAATTGGTCTATGGGCAAGATGTTTTATATTATGCATGCAAACATCATAGCTGTACAGGCAAAGGTGTTAACCACATCTGCAATCGAACTCTAAACTGCCAGAGAGGTGATGGGAATTGTGGCACTAGCCATACAAAGGATGACATCTTAATAGTTTTCTGTAATAAGCCAACTGCTAGAGCTACTGCTATTTACTATTAGTCTCTTTCTCTTGAGATATAAACCCAGTCCTCTATCTGCTTATGAAATCTAAATATCCAAAGGCATTTTCTTCAAGAATGATGTCATATTAATCCTCACGGCTGGGTCAAGTTTCAGCCTGGGTAATTGCTTTCTGCCAAGAGATAGTTAAACTTACAGTTTTAATTTAAAGATGCTCCTCTACAGTCTGTTGCCTGTGCTGTACACAGTTACTGTACACTCTCAAACAATCTCCAGTATGGGAATTGGTATTTTAATAGGTTACTCATGTCCTGCTAAGGTTTACCTTAGCTACTAAAATTACAAAGGCTTTATCGAATAGGAAAGGTCACCTTTAGTTGCCCTGCCACAAATTTGGCCCTAATATTTGTGATATCTAAAAATCATTTGTGGATATTATACTGATGCAGACCAACAGGTAGAAAGATGCTACAGGTTTTTCTATTCAAATATGTCCCCAGGGTTAATAGTGGGACTTGGCTCAGGGTAACACTGCAACAAATGTTTGGGGAGCAGCCAGACGGGCTTGCAATTGTGTTAACTACCTACCTCGTGGCAATCAATCAATTAACTCAAGGTGAAAAACTAGTGAAGACAAGTCCCCAGATAAGAGTAAACAATCTGGGCTGGACTTGTGGACGAGAAAGTGAAATTCCATTTCCAGGGCTGTCAGAGGGGTTTAAACGATCACTCAGGAGAAGAGTTTTCTTTTTTTCCCCTTTGTTTTTCTTTATTTTCTCCAGGCTGAGGGTTTCCATAGATCTTCTCATTGATCTGAAGTGGCCAGGGGCAGAAAAAGCCAATTTTGGCTGCATTATCCTGTCTCCCTTCCACTATAGCTTAACACAAAGAGAAATGCCACCCGGACCCCAGAATGAATCCGTGCCAAAGGCTTGCCTCGGAAAGCAGGATTCAAGCCAGGCACTTCAAATCTGAAAGTCAAATGCTCCCAAAACCAGTGGAGGGAGAGATCCTGAACTGGTACCAGCCTGTGCACTCCCACAGGCAGAGGCTCTAGGTGATGCCCATGTCCAAATCAGGGAACAACTCATCCATGCATAAATGGAGTTGGGGTCTGGATTTTTTTTTTTTTTTCCCCTGCCTTTATTTTTCAATCTGCAAAGGCATTTATTTCCCCTTTCCATCCAGACTTTTATTCCATTATGTGACAGAGAAAAATAAAAATCCACCTTATATAAGGCACCCTGGAAGGCTGGGACACACGGCCCTGCAGGCGGGCCAGCAGCTATGCGCATATAGGGGATCTTGCAGAAAAGTGTTTAGTTCTCTGCTTGTAAAGTCTCCGGCAGCAGCCGCTGAGGGAGTGGCACTTGTCCAATTACATTTAGAAAATGCCTCTAAACCAGGACTTTCTTTTTTTTTTTTTTTTTTTTTTTAACGCAGAAACTCTCCTTTCCCCCTCCAGCCCTCCCTCCTTCAAATGAGCTAAAGAGCCCTTCTCCTGGACCGTGGAACTGAATTTGCCTTTATGAGACAAGTTCAAACATTTTGCAGCCGAGGAGCACTCTCCTGCTGCCTTCCAGCTCCCACAGAACCCCAGTGACAGGGACAATATTTTTGTGGGAGAGGATCCCAAACCCACGCTGATGATCAGCGTACCTGATCCCCACAGAAAAGAGGGGTTCAGGACTGCTGCCTTCTGTGCCCCAAATTCCGTGGGAGCTGGAATAAGAAACACCATTTATAAATCTCTCCCTGCTTGTACCCTACCCAGAGGTTATCTGGTTTCCCTTTCTCTGGCTCTGTATACAAGTAACACAAAGTGTATCAGTGTCATTTTTGTAATTAAAGCTCCTGACATAGACTTTCCTATTTAACCTGCTGTACTGGAACTGCTCTCTGTTCTTCCTTTAATGTAGCTGCTGATCTTTCAAAGATCTTGGTTGTGTCTCAAAAGCCAGCTGGAGTTGGACTCTTCAAATAGAGTCAAAGAAAAAAAATCGACATGGGGAAAGTTAACTAAACTTTAACTCAAAGAAAAGTTACCTCTTTGGTTTGGAACAAATATTGAGACCTGCTTTATTACAAAGGAACTGCCATATTGCCGAGGGCTTATTGCTGGCTTAACACATACACAATTAATCTCTTAGCCAAAAAGTTAAAACCTGGGAAAAAGAGAAAAATTATCATCATAAATGTCATATTAAATTGGAAGATCATAAGTTGCAAAGTAGATCGGATTTCTCCTGTATCTTTATTTAATCACAGCAACTGCATTCATGCTGTAGACTGCAACACAATGGGGCCATCCATGTTCAAACAGGAATGACTATAAAAATATCAGACCAACCAGATCAAGAGACACTTCAGTAGGAAAGTAAATTCAGATGAAATGAAATCTATAGTACGCTTTGCCCGCTGAGTATTCACACGTACAAAAATTGACGTTCAGGCTCAACCATACATAAATGCCATTGCACAAACGATCCTGGCAATTTCTTACTGAATTATGATAAAAAGGTATTCTTCTGCCGATATGTTTGCAGGCACTGGCGTTAATAGTTCAGCAGAGTTAGGTGCTTAGGGCAGGAATTTCCCAAGGAGTTTTGCACTGTGGGAGACCGCAGGGTGCTGGTGTACGGAAGGGTTTTAGGAGCATCCGAGAGCGTCTGTCCTCAGAGGGCAGCTCTCTGCTAGAAACGATGCCAGGTCTGTCCCGGAGTCATATTTAATGGCATAAATCTCTAGGTTCTTGCTGAGCCTTGAGATAGAAGATACCAGAAACAGGACTACCCAAAAATCATTTCTGCAAAGAGAAGAGGCATCTACAGGATAAGAAAACCCTTGATCTTTGCTCTTGTTGACATAAATTACATGTCTTCGGGCTGCATATGTTCAAGTAGTTTTAGACAAATAATAGGCACTCTGGGTTGGTTTTCGTAGCTCTATTTGCTTTTAAATTTAGAGTAATGAACAAACTCTTGGGTACTAATTCTGGAAACAAGAGACTGCCTTATGAGATTATCTGCAGCTCAATAGTCAGGGGACAAGGGAAATAAAAGGATTCACATTACGAATTTTATAATGACTTACTGCTCACTTATCTGAAAAATAGTTGGAGTCATAATTAGCCAGCCTTTTCAGGGCTTTAAGGTGCAGAGATTTCTATCTGCTGCACACCTTAAAATTTGCATTTTAATGGGCTAAAGATATATATCAGTAATAGCACCAACAGATGCTCTCTTATCACTAGTAATAATACAATATATAGCTTAGGGGACTAACCTATCCACAGTACAGCAGATTTGATCAATAAAGAGCAAACAGTGACCAAAGCAAGTCAAATCTAAATGTCACTGTACTGACATGCCTCTAAATAACAGAACCCCGGCTGCAGGTTGAGGTCAAAACGTATTAATGCCATGACACACAAATGGTTCAGCTAGTTGTGGTAAATATGGTGTTCATTTTCACTTCTGCAATTGCATAAGGAAAAGTTCAATAACAAAATGTAGCTACTTAGGGGTAGAGAGCAGATTACACATGAAAAAATCCTACCAAAGTCCTAAGCATCATATTATGGGGGTTTTTTTAAATTTTTTTTTAAGAAACAGAAGACTTGACTGCAAATAAAACAGCATATTATTCTTGTTCCTGTTAATTTTTAATTCTAGACCTATAAAAGAACTAGAAATTGCTAGGGAGGTTTTTTTTTCCTTCAGCTTTTAGGAGAAAACCTAACCTCTCCTGACCAGAAAACAGTATTACTGCTCCCTCAGTATAATTTGTACAGCCACAGCAGCAAGGGGGGGTGGGGATGGAAAAAAGCCACTGGTGGACAGCCCAGCATCATTTCCACAGCTCCCTTTGCGTGACTTACCTGGGAGCCCTGTGAATACCACCCAGCTGTTGGCCTATACAGCACACAAACACCATCAGCGCTACCATGGATTTGCCATGGATTAACTGTCAGCATTTCCATACTATATATTCAGCTATTTCTTCTATACATTTGATCTGAACAGGATAGCTTGAAACCCTGGTGAATATCCAAGCTGAGAACAGATCAGCAACTGCAATGTTCTGGAGAACTCTGAGAAAATATTTAATCTCCTCCTCTTTCTGTCCAACGTTGACAAGAAAAATGCAAAACAGAAAAGCACCACAGAGAGAGAAAAACAAACAACCAAACAAACAACTAAAAACCCAAACAAACACACACCCCTGCACATAAAACAAAACAAAAGGAAAGAAAACAAAGGAAACAGTAAAACAAAGATAGTTTAATAGTCTTTCCGGAAGGAAAACATGACAATTGTCAACTCTAAGCATGCATCGTCATTGCTCTGGCTATAAGCAGCATCCAGATCCAAGTTTCCAAAAGAGTTAATGGAAGTAGAAGTAATTCTCCAGAGGTGAGCTACCTTCCTTAGACAGGGAAATTAATTGCCACTGACAACATTATAAACAGTTAATTTCCTTAAGATGTAGGCAAAGACCAGCATTTTAGAACTATAATAATGTATAGGGTTTTATATGTGCCATCCTGATGCCAGTTTCCCACAGACCTGTCGAAGCATCTTCTTGGGCTCACAAGGAAGAGGGTGAAAAAAGGTGGCTGCAGAAGAAAGACATGAAATGCTACAATAATAGGTGATGGAGGCCTTCCGACACACAAAGGGCTTCATCTCCAGATGATATATTCCCCTGACAAAAAGAATTAGAGAAAATGACGTATTTTTCTCTTTAAACATCAAAAGAAATATTTAGCTTGGGAAGATTGGATTAAACGTGGATTAAGCTCACTGTTGAAACTGTCACTCCGCAGCTGGAGGGAACCAGGAGGCTGAGCAGCCTCCTTCTGCTGTGTTTTCTAACACGCTTCTCAGAAATAACTTCCAGTTTTAGCTCTGCTTAATTGTACAACAAAATGGTGGGACTGGGAAGGGAGACCAAAGCTGCTTTTTGTCTTCTCAAACCTGGGAAAATCACAGTGTCAGCAGCTGACAGAAACTTGAATAATGGCAAAACTGCAGAGAAGGAGTAAACTTAAAGGAAGACAGAAAAGAAAATGCAGAGCTATTCGCACAAAACTTCAAGTATTCCTAGCGAGTGAAGTCTCTGGAGAAAATCCAAGAAGCATCTCGTATTTTTAGTGAGGGTCTATGTAAATGTTCGTAAATCAAGGGCACATAATTAAACAGCAGAAGGATCGGATAAAATTGCTAAAGCCTTTCAAACGCTTTAGTCTTCCAGCAAGTATAAATGGCATCTGAAACGTCCAGCACTTTGAGGGTTCTTTGCAATGGCAGCAAGTTGCCTTAGAGGCAACTAAAATTGGCCCCAAAGAAAACTACAGAAACACAGCCTGACTTAGAGCTTTGATTAAGACTGACTGGAAAACAAAGATTCATTTTATAAAATTATTTCAAGGTCTTGGAAATGGTTTTTAATTTGCATTATAATGAAAATAAGACACTTCAAGAGAAGCAGGAGAAGGAGGAATAGACAAAGAAAAGGGAGAAATACCCACACTCTTGCCCAGCAATTACAACACTTGCTGCTATATGGGAGGTTTTGGTTGAAGCGCTGCGACCCATAAAACACTAAACCCCCTGTCAGCACAATAAATAGTTGCTATTACAGTAATCGCAGAAGTGGGACAAAGCCTGAAGGACTCATATCAAATGGGCAATTTCTCTATCAAAGATTACTTGAATCACTTTAATCAAAAGACCTACCACTTGTCCTCATCAACAATTAGTAGCTTCTCAGAATATTCCCAAAAGGGAGCTCAGATGCCTCTTATTGACAACTCCAAGACCAGATGTTACTTGATGCTAGTTGTTAAGACAGGTTTTCTTGCAAATATAACTTCCTTGATTTAAAACCCATTGACGTTCTGCAGTAACCTTCCATCTTTTATAGTTAGGACAGTCCTACAAATCTGGAATTAACTCCTGTTGGCAGCAGGGCTGAGCTGTACCAATTGTGGAGGGAACGGCGTCATTCTTGACAATGAAGTGCACGGATTTGGGGCTGTGCTGGCCAGGTACCCTCCATCACTTCGAACTACTTTAACTGCAATGTTTGCTGATTGCTCTTCTCTCGGTGTTGGGTTAGTAAAGGGAAATCATCAAATCAAAGCCAAAAAATATGCTGCTAGTGAGTACTCCGAGGCAAAAACATGCCTTTCAGGTGACTGTGGTATCAGCCTCAACGCTCAGTTTTTTGAGAACAACAGGTCATAAGTGTGGGGAAATTCAGATTTCTCTGGGGAAACAAGAAACTCCGGAAGATGCTTGGTGTTTCTTTGGGGTTTTTTTCTTTCAATCTAGAAGTCTCTGTGTCCTAATAAATATACACTGACTTTCTCTTCAGAAATTAATCTGCCTTTTCTTTTATATTCTGGGTTTTTTATAGTTTTATATAGAATCACAGAATCATTTAGGTTGGAAAAGACCCTTAAGATCATCAGGTCCAACCATATGATAGAAGCAATGCAATTAGTTGATATGGAAAAATCCATGTCAAAACATTATCATCTATATTCACTGTCTGACAGGCAAACCTATATATTTGATGGCTATCAATAATTACTCTGGGTCTGTTTTATCTTCTTTGGCTTGGAACTTTGCCTTTTTGAGAGCTGAAAACTTCTAGTACGTTTTCATAGTGGAAAAATGTTGCATACATTCTTTAAAGTTTCTCCAATGCTTCATCTTGGAAAGAAAAGGGGGGAAAAAAATCCCTAAATATAATAGCAGGTCTTCTTCAATAGTGTTTAAAGGCATATTTAATGATTTAGATGGAATAAATAAACAAACTCAGATTTAGGTGGAATAAACTCATATATCCCATACTTTTGCCAGCTAGTATTTGTCCTTCCCAGTAACAGTCATCAGCCATAAGTTTCCCAGAGCCATTCAGCCTCCCAGGTGCCGGTGGGTCAGGGGACAACCTGGATGCCACAATGACCTGCTCAGCCCATGCATCACCACTTGATGATGATAGCCTGTTGCCTTTAATGAAATTCTTTCAACCCTATTGGTAGGAGATCCTGGTTATAAGCCTTGGGTATCCTGTGGCCTCATTTCACAGTAATCTCCAGAAATGAAAGGTGTTTCTTGCCCATGTTTACCTGGGGGTAAGCATAAAAGGAGACTATTAAAGTGTCTGATGATCTACCAGGAGCGGGGAGATTGCACTGAAATTTAGGAAGGACATTTTCAAAGGCACAAATCTCAGTTAGGAGCGTAGCTGCAATCCGTACCTTTGAATACGTCCCTTGGTGCTTGAAGTTGGGCTCCAAAAGGAAATTCAGCTCCTACCCAACTGACCTGGTCTCCTGAGGACCTGCCAGCTCCCACCACCGCCCCTGCCACCAGCCTGATTTACAGTCACAGAGAAACCCCCTCCATTTACTTCTCTTGCCTGAAGAGATTATATTTTTAAATGCCATTTTATGAACTTGAAGCCTGCAGTATGTTTCAGGAGAAAGAGAATCCAAGCAAAAAGTGTCTGTCCTGCTCCCTTCCTTTCTGCTTCCCTGAATTGCCCCTTGCCTCTATTTTCATCTTTGCTTCCTTCTATCTTCCTGGGATTTCTCAGGAATTATACTATTAGATTATCTCATCTTTAATAGTTCTGGCTCTCCTGGCCAGAATGGGACAGCAGTCCAGGTCAGGCACCTGACCCCAGCCACCCATAGCTGGGATGCCAGGTTAGGACCATCTGGAGCATCTCAAGCTCAAAAATTATGTGGCAGATTGTAAAACGGTACTTGCTAGAAGTGTACAATCTACATTAAGCAGGAAAAAAAAAAAATTAAAGCAAAATTATGTCCTTGTATGGGAAAAGCAAAAATAACTACAGAAAGCAGGTATTTCAGCAAAACTAATCAGCTTACAGGGAAAACTTAACTGCTCAGATAGGACAAACACAACTGGCTGCCACATGCTGATGTTAAAACATTACCATAGAAACAGGTAAAATTAGGGGATAGCAGGACTGGGTCTGAAATGGCACAAAAGAAACATGAAGATGGTCACAAGTACCAGACCCTCCATGTGCATTAAACCTGCATCTTCTCATCATTTGCCATAGCGAAAAGCTCTGTGTACAAGGCTGATCATGAATTCTAAAGCCAGTTCCTTGGCCGTGATTAGTTTTTGGTTGCCTCAACTATCCCTGCTGAAGATGTACATTCAAAAACTAATGCAAGGTTTTGTTGTCTGGGAAAACTATAGACCACTTGGATTTAATTGCACCATTCTTAAGCGAAGCTTTGACTTGTATATATCTTACTGAGAAAATTAAATGTTTTCATCATCCAGCCATACTGAATAGTTCAGACTGCCAGTACTACTCATTAAATACACAGATGTTTTAAAGTTTGATTAGGGAACTGTAACAAACAGCCCAAATTTCATTAGCATATGGAAAATGAGGTAGCAGAGTTGAACATGCAAGAAGAGTTACTTAAGGACTAAAAGTAACGCTGAAAAATAAGAGCCTCATGGAAAAAAAAACCTCAAATACTAAACAATATGGAGCCACCCAGGGAAGTGGGTTTCCCTTTCTCGGTATCAGTTTTCTCCCCAGTAGAAAGGGGAATACAGCTGCCTCCTTCCCTCAGCACAGCCACTTGAGTGCGGTTCAGCCAGATACAGAGCATCAGCCACCCCAGGCAGAGAAAGTAGTCTTTATGCCTTCAGCAAAATTAAAGTCTTTACACACACCTGCCAAACAAGATGTACTTTCCCCAAAATAACAGATATTGCATAGTCCAGTCTGGTTTTTCTATACTATGGGGATCCACATGGATGTGGTTGTCAACATCTCAGTGAGCGCCCAGTACAGCAGCAGCCCTTAAGGTATTAAATGAAGAATTTCTTACTTCTAGCTCCCAACCTGTGGATGTACCAAAGTCCACTGTACGCAAACCTGTCTCAGCACTGGGAAAGGGGCTTTCTGAACTGCTGCCTGCGAGCAGCTCAGCCTGACACAGGCAGAGAGCCTGGATCTGAACTCCCATCCGTGACAAATGTTACTGCCCAGGAGAATATATTGTCTCTGTCTGCCAATACCGAGAGCATCGGAAGTGAAAATATTCTGCATCAGCTCCCCCCATCCCCTTTCTGAAATCACAAGACTGCATCAAAAATCGTAAGACCGACTTAAAATATTCCATTCTGGGTTATTTATCTTTGTGATTCAGAGACTTCAATAAATATTTACTTGGTTTGGAGCTATTCCCAACGATCAAGATGCTTAAACCCTGTACTTTAAAATTAGCACATCAGTTCTTCAGAAGTCTTTTCAATTCAATACCTTGCATGTACGTAAATGTATAAAAATTGAGATAATCACCCAACGTGAACCTGGATGCAGCTGTAAAATTTTTCTTCCAACATAGGTGAGCATCACCACAATAGCAGCAGAAAAGCTTCCTAAGTCAATACATTTCTTAAAATGGTTCAGCATTCAATAATTTCTACTTCTTTTCTCCAACCTGTCACATACATTGCCTTGCACAAATGCTCACTAAAATTTGAATGCACACATGCAATAAACCACAAGCAAAATGAAAGTTAAAAAAAAAAAAAAAAAAAAAAAAAAAAAAAAAAAAAAAAAAAAAAAAGGAGAGGCAGAAAAACAAGCAGTATCATTGTTTTCCTGTTCAGGATGTCATTCAAATATTCCTTTTCTTTGCATATGGTGAAATTAAAGGAAAGGAAGCCAAACAGCAGAAGGTGACCACTTTTCTATCTTACTAACCCGAACCCTCTGCACAAATAGCTGGACAGTTTGTATCACCAGTATCTGACACTTACAGTTATTGGATTTTGTTCTTTTAATACCACCCCTGACAAATGGAAATATCCATCCTATTTTAGCAAAAAGGGCACAGGCTGACCAGACATGAGGTGCGTGGCTGAGCTAAAAATTTAATCTACAAATCCTAATCCAAGATGTCTTCTATTAAATCATCCTTTCATAGGCTTCAGTTGCTACATTTGGGTCTGTAGGAAGCCATCCCATGGATTTCAGCGTTCCCTGGGTACTCCCAAATATCTTCAAAATTTGAAAAATAGTTTATTTTGAGATTGACATGTGAAAAGCTCTAATCTAAACACACATCAAACACCCTGTATAGAAGACAGAGAGAAGGAATTTTAATGTTTATTAGAGCTGATGTTCTCTGTTCATCTTTGAGACTTTGATTACAACCATCTTTCCTATTTTTATCAGGCCTGTCCTTGGCCACAAGAACATCCTGTAAAATTCATGAAGATCCAACTGTCAGATCCTTTGATCACTTGTTCCATCAGGCAACACCTGTGAAGCCCCAGGTCAATTTACTGAGTTACTACCAAAATACCACAAAAACTCAGACAGGGTCCCAACATGCAAATTTAATAATCCCTTTAGTTAATATTTCAGTGTTAGGGCTTTAAGTAGGAAAGTAAAAAAATTGGAGAGAGAGGCACAGCCTTCCTAAGCTTTCATTGCTGGGAAAATGCCTAACGCCTTGACTTCAGATTTCTCCAAAATGATGCAACAGAATTGGATCTAAAGGCTTTCTCCTTTAACATTCAACCCAGCTGCTTTTCTTTCAAAAACCTGCAGTTATTTTTGTTAGGAAAATAAGGACAAACTTTGTATAAGCTAGAGCTCTCTATGTTTTCTATTGACACAAAAAGTAGCAATGACATCCCATGTGCTAGGGTCCAGACCCTTATTAGGGCTGGCTGAAATGCATCACTGCCCGCTGGAAATAACCCCAGTCCGTGCAGATTTTCGGTTCCTCACATGCTTCTATTTCCTACAGCAGCGGGGGATATATCCAAGCAGGTTACACGGGGTCAGGATGAGTGGGAGTCTTTTCTTTCTCTAATATTTCTGTTACTCACACAGAGGGGAAGAGAGAAAAAGGAAAGAAGTATCAAGTGCAAGGCGGAGATGAAAAATCCCATCTGGCTTTCAAATGTGCATTTATACATGTCTCTAAAGCAGACATCCTTCACTATCCTTGGTCCAGTCCTATGAGGACTTGGTAACGTAGAGCCAGATGGAAAGAAAGAGGAGATAAATAAATGCATGTGTATGTGTAATGGTGCTTTATAGGCAAGTACGTCTTTAAGTATGCTGTGCCTGAAGCAACTGTTTAAACAGTTAAAGGACAAGTCCTGCAACCTCCCAGCCAACACCATGAGTAGATGAGGGGATAACCCAAAAGCCGCATCTTCCAGCACTGAAGCTGCATCAGCCAGGCCAGCGGTCCTGGCCAAAGATGGTGGAAAACAAGTGATTCATATGAAATGGAAAATACCTACTCACCCACTTAATACAACAGCTCTGGGGAATACAGAACAAACTCTGCAATTTGGGTTAATGGCCGCTGGTCCTCGAGTGAAATAAGCACATTGTGCTACATCTGTAGTCTGTTTAGGCTTTTGCTCCGAAGTATTTTTTGCCTTACTATGTCCAACTGGCATAAAGCAACTCACTCCTCCACCAATTTTATAAGGGTCTTTAAGTACACATAATATTCGATGTAATCGTGTAGGAAGATGTGCATATTAAATATTACATTTACTGATGTGTCTTAAGGTATGTGATTAATGGCTTTATTTTATCTGCCTTAAAAAGAACAGAAATTCAATATAAAGAGCTGCACAATCCAAGTTCACATTCTACGGGGATTTTTGTGGGCTCAAATCCAAAATAAACTAATGAACAAATGAACTGGAAAAAATCCTAAAAACACACTCTGTGCTACTTTGGTTGAACCAGGAGAAATCCAGTGACCTGGGAATTAAATTGACGCAATTCGGTACTTCTTCACGACATACATTTTGTTCAATGTTAACTGCTTAAGCGCTCAAGGGACTTTTCAACCCCAGACTTCAGTGGAAGTAACGTTTCAGCTTTTAAATCATATTAAAAACATAAATTATACATTATAAATATAAAATTTCTAACAATTAATTTAGAACAAGTCCCGAACAGGGTGGAGATGACATTGCAGGGGGCAAGTGGAGAAGACTCCTGGGGTCTGCTCTGAATTGCCTCACTGACTTACAGATTGACTTTGGAGCAAGTTGCACAGGCCACCCTCCTTAAACACCGACATCAAAAGTTAACCTAAGCAAGGTACACAAGCGTCGCTTATTCAAGAGCATGCATACCAACTGCTTTCTTTGATGCTCCAAAACTTACCCCTCCCCTTTGATCAGTATTATGTCAGTTTGAACACCTATCATTCAGCTAGAACAGTGAGCTCCTACCGGTGTAGTTAGAGTCTTACTAATGGCAATAAAGCATTTTTATAATAAACAGGTCTGCAATATTTATTCCCTACCCAAAATATTTACCACTGAGTCTCTACCCTTATTCCATCACCTTTTCTGGCAAATCACTTATCTCAGTTCTCATCCAGCTCCAAGACCCTCTCGGCACACACGGGGCAGGAGGTCAGTGTGAGAAGAGTACGTTTCTGCAGGATGAGGGGGTTGCAGTAAGAGGTCTCTAACACGCAAGACGGAACCATTCTACATTGAGTCAACAGTCAACGTGCCATCTCCAAAGCCTCGACCTACCTCACCCCGACAAAACAGCACACGACAGAACAAGACCAGAAAACTCAGCTCATGTATGCCGCAAGAGCAGGGTTAAGCTGGCTCCTTACTCAGTGCTATCAGGAGCTGCACGTGCCTGGTAAAATCCATCATCGGACAAGGACATACAAGATACAGCCACGAAGGAGACCTCAGCGCACCGTTCCTGCCACCACCACGGCAAGGCAGAGATGAATTAGCACAGCATCGGCTGCTCCACCCCTAACCAACAAATGAAGCAGGCTGCTCTCCAGCCCTTGCTTTTCTCCATCTCTGACCGCACACCTCTTTTTTTGGTTCACAGTTACCCGGCATTTGGCAGCTCCAAGGGCTTATTTGATTCATGCAGCCTCTCACTATATAAAAAATGCCCAGGACTCACCTTAACTCCTCCGCCTCCAGAAATCGCTCCCCCTACTCCTCTTCCCAAGCATCCCAGTGTGGCATTCTGTAGCTCTACCAAACCTCTCCAGCCTAAGACAAAGTCACAGCTAACCTTCTTCTCCCTCACTTAACAACTTCTACAAAGGCTTTTAGTTCCAGTTCAAGCCTCTGAGATCACTTGTACCCTCCTACCTTTGCCAGTCCCCTTTTATCAAGGAGGCTTATCTCTTCCCACTGCTTTTATCCCTGATGACCTCCCCAGCAGCAGTTGTCCCAAGCCCCTCCACCCGCGTGCCCATCAAGCCAGAGCAACAGCGGTCAAAAGGACCCAGTTATTAGAAAGAAACCTGAAAAGAATAAATCCAATTAAGCATGTAAAAAAAGGAAAACTTAGTAAAACTTTTCTACATGTTTTGAGTAACCTTTGTGATAGGAAGAGCTATCGGAGATTTATTGTATTTTCTGGGACCAGTAAGACTCCCCAGATCTCACACAGTAAATATGTACACAGCAATTTCAAAGTTCAGAAGAGCTGCTTGATGTCAAGCCTCTGCTCTATTTGTTTATTTGGCTAAAAATAAATAAAGGAAGATAAACCTCAAAATATCTAACCAGAAACATTAATTCTAGCTGAAACTATGTGTTTTGCAGCTTTTGGAAGTTATCTTACACCAATCATCAGTCTTAGTGCTTAAAAAACCCTTCAAGCAAGAGTATCTTTTTAAAGAAACCCCAAAAGCATGTGTTTGCATTGTATTTATTTGCAGATGGTACTATGAAAACTTGGCAGAGTACTCAAGATTTAACTAAAGGAAACTGGAAGAGTCTTTCAGAGTCGTTGTTTTATTAACACATGGGAATAAATCATTTAAAACTAACAGCGTAACGTCTGTGTTACTATATCAAGGAAATATGAGCTGTAGTGTACATCAATACTTGAATTATTCAAGTATCTGAAATGCATCTCATGACTTTGATACATTCCACAGAAAATACAGTAGATTTTTATCTGAAGATGGGAGTTAGAGATGAAAACAAATTGCTGGTAGATTCTGTTGGTAAACATCCCAGATAAAAATGTTGGATGAGATCTTCCCATTTAACCTTGCCTATCTACTCACCCAACAGAGGAAACTATTTAGTAACAGAGGAAATCTCAGAGGTCTGTTTGATGCAAACTATAAAAAGTAAATTTGAAAAATAAAACTAAACATTCCTGAAATTATTCAGACCTCTGGCCTTCAGGAAGTACCACTACAGAGTCTGTGACCCAGCTGGAAACCTTCAGCCTCACTTTGCCTAGTGAACTTCACCACTGCAACAGGGAAAAAGAAAACAAAAAGCTGTGCGTTCTACCAGCCTTAAATCCTCATCAATTTGTTTCCTTTAATTACTTTCTCTTAGCACTCCAATGGGTCAAGGACACCAGCATGCTGCAGCATCTGGGATTCATGCTGTGTTTTCTGAAGAGAAAGAGTAAATGGAAGGAGGTGTTGACATTGCATAAGAAACATGGTATTTCTCAGCAGACCTAATGGGTTATTACACAGGAACAAATGAAAGGTAAACTTTGCTGTGCGAGAGCCTTCTGTCAGCAATAAGGTACAGAAAAGGGAAATTATCTCATTTAATTTTTTTAAAAATACTGTCTTGATACAATTTATAAAATCAAATAATAGCCCAAATTGACTGAGGATGTAACTTGATATAATTTCAGCAGAGTCATGCAGATTTGTAGCAGAGGTGAATTTTCTCAAACACATTTGCTGTTAATGAAAAACTGCCCGTTGAATTCTTCCGTGAGACTTGCGAGCTGGCAAGGCTTTGTGTGTTGGACGGCCTCAGCCAGCACCCGGGCGTCTGCTGTAAAGTCACCTCAGATGTTTGAGAAGCAGCACAGCGCATCGACATCTGGTCCAAAATGCAGTGACCCACCAGGAGTAGTTAAGTATTCAGCTTCATGAGCTCTACAAATAATCATCAAGAGGTGACAACGATGTAATTTAGCCCTGGATGGTGACAGCGTCCTCTGGCCAGGACAGAGCGGAGGTGGCAGTGGTCACACTACAGTGGCAACCTCTACTTTTGCACCCTTTGGAAAATTTTATATATTGGATATTGCTGTCTTTTGGCAAATAAAGCCTCAAACTATTGTGCATTGATAACATCTGTTATCAAGGTTGCTTTTGGAAGAAGGTTGTTTTATTTTAATGTGAAGGGCCTTGATGAAACAAACCATCAATCCCATTCATGGGCTTTAAGTATTATAATTTATTACCCACAGAAATGAGACCATTAAATGACCGGACAGGTAGCAATTAAAACCAAAAAGACAACTGCACATTTCAGCCTTCCTCTTCTCCTCCTCCCGATTCCCCCCGCTGTTTTTTTTCGGTGAGGTCCCCTTTATTCTTTTCCCGTAGGACCTTCCCCTCACTAAAAGCCATAGAGCAACTCAGCAAAGAAAAACTGCCCCTGTCACTGTCCCCTGCACAGGGCCCTTCTCCAATACAGCTCAGAGGACTTTCTGTCATTGACATATAGGAAGTCATTTTGTCTTCTACTCTAGAAAAATGCCGGTGGGACAACAGTTAGGAGGGGGGATTTGTTTTTCACTTTCATTGCAGCTGCTTTTGAGGAGTGGGGGGCTCTGCTCCACACCTCCCCACTGCGAAGGGGCACAGGGTAAAATGAACATTTGGGTAAGGGAAGAGGAGAAATGCCAGTAAATCCAGCCCAAGCTTATTTCGATACCTAAGAAGGGTTTCGTGTATTTTTTTTTTTTTGGATGTGCAAATAGTTATTGCCTTCTTCCTTCCTATTTCCAATTGGAAGAGAGAAGAAATTATAAAAACGCCCACATTTTTCTTGTGCTCTTTCACGTCTGGAAGCACTCCTAACCCTGGGCGGGGAGTGCTTGACCTTGTCACATCTTCAGTCTAATCACCTGAGAAAACACATGATGAGCCTGGGAGCCCTTCGAGTGATGCCCCAGCCCCTGCCCAAATCCAGCCCCAAAACGGGACCCCTTCCCCTTCCCATCAGAGGAGGGTAACCACGTCCTCTTCAGCCTGTGCTTTATAACCAGACAACACCTGCAGTCATTAGCAAACTTAGAGAAAAGTGGCACTGATTTTGCAATTGCAAGCATACTTAACATTTTATCCTTGCTCTCTTTTATCCTGTCCCTTCCAATAGTCATTAAATTTATTAAGTGGCTTCTACAAGTGACTCCTCTCACTTCTAAAAATGACCAGATCATCAGCACAGAATATATATCTAGGTTCAGTCCCTCTTTTCTTATCTTTTCTGACAAACCACTCTCCTTCACAGTTTTATCTATATAATTGATGAACCACACATAGCATAATTTACAGCCCTCTCTAGCAACCTTCTAAACTGCACACCAGTCATTCCAGGATCGCACTCTCTCAACTCTGCCGCTCTGGCCAGCTCCTATAAACTATTTTTTTTTTTCTTTGGTCTATACAAATCTGCAGTGGAATAACCAACAACAGAGGCTCAACTGAGATTTCAGACAAAATATGCCAAATGGCTAAAAAAAAGAAGGAAAAAAAAAAAAAAAAAAAACCGGCTACAGTTACCAGAAATATCTGCATTCCTTGTTTGTGCACACAAAGGCACAGCTCAGCCCTTCGCCTTTGTGCAAGCGAAGGGAATTCAGGACTAGTAGACGCACTAACAGATAGGGCATGGGGGAAAAAGGATGCTGCTCCTGCTTTCTTTTCCCTTTCTCTTAATGCATGAAGACCTTGCATCTATTGCTCCCTTATTAAGAAAGCAGGAGCCGTGTCTCAGAAAGGAAGCCTTTCCCTCGCATTTCCTAAGAGCGGTGTGCGACAGACAAATGAACAATATCAATTCCCCCACAAAGGGTAGAATACGGCAGCAGATAGAAAGTAGCTCCTACATAACAGAAGCCACCATTAAGGGGATGGCAAGCATAAAAGAGTGCCTTTATGGGGTCTGAGATAGATTACAAAATCTCTACGAATTGAGGGAAAAGAGTGAGAGAGAAAGCCTCTCCCAACATTTACAAGAAAAATACAAGGGCGCACATACATGCAGAGAGAGAAAAAAACCCACAGTGACACAGAGTGTCCTACGTGGTAGAAGTGCTGGATCCCAGCTTCTGATGTTCAGACGAGCAAAGCTCACTTTCCACCCAGAAAAATGGCAATCTCTGCCTCTGTGGAGTAACGCTGAGCGCATAAAGCCTTCCCTTTCCTTCCCATTTCATTTAGATCACTTTATTAGGAATGTTTTTCTGCCGCGGTAGGCAGGACCCTGGGAAGAGGAGATAAATTCTTTTAATTATTGTGTATCCTGTAGCTCAGCAGCGAGCTGTGGTGGGGCAGCACTTCGACTTGCAGACATGAAGGCATCTGCCTGGCGCTGCCTGGAAATGCGGCAGAGCTGCCCCCTGCCATTTCCTTAAGCTCTGAGAGACAAAGGCTCCGAGCAGCCTGGGGAACAAAACCTGATCTTGTAGGGGAAGCCACCGCTCCGTTCCTGAAAAATAAGAAAGCGGGTCCTTTTACATATATTTTCCAAGGCTCTGCTGTGTCCTTCAACTTTATCTTATAGGACTTGCAACACCCATCGTTCACTTCAGGCTATGCCCAATGTCCTAAGGTGTCACTGAAAAAAAAACCTGCAACAAGCTGAGAATCAACTTTTGCCCCCCTTTTTCATAGGTATTACTTAGGAAATGTACCCTGTGGTCAAAGGTGCATGAAGACAGCTCAGAATAGCAGTGTCATCTGATTTACTTCTCATTTAAACTGGAAAACACATTGTTCTTAGATAAAAAAGTCCTTTTATTTTTAGAAGTGATGTATCAAATATGCATGAATAGGCACATGTCTTTTCCATTGAGTGATTCCAAGCGTAGGGTTTGGCTCAGATACTGCCACCCTCCTCATTAGACCTTGAAAACAAGCTTTGAAACAAGGGGAGAAGTTCCACAGAAGGAGCTAGAGAAAGCTCAGGAGAAAAATCTGCTGTCAATAGGAGTGTCATGCACTATAAATGGTCAAGAAGGGGTAACGATCAGAGAGACAAATTAATTTTCATGAACTTCCTTCTCCTTCTGCAGAAAAGTCCTAATTGAGGAGCATTTTCCCTGACCACAACATGAAACCTCTGGTGAATGAGCTCATTATCTGAGTGCCACACTGGGACAAGATTTGCCGCATATTACTTTTTAATAGGCAAGTGCTGACTATTTGCAAATAAGTAGTTATCTGAAAGTGTGAGAATAAAGCTGGCTGGCCACATTTTTCTACTTTTAACTGAGAAGGAAAAACTGTGTCTGTTTCTTGCTTCTCTGCAGCATCCAGAATCACAAACCGTGTGCCTCTTCCCTGCGCACCTCTCGCTTAACGCCATCGCTTCATCATGGGTCTTCTTAGTGCCCCTGACCTGCTACAATTAACCACCACGAGCTTTGTCATTGCCATCAAGCAGGGAGGGAGAGCGCCAGTAGCTCTGACTTCTGCTCCAGCCTCTTGCAATTACCAACCCACCATATTCCATCATGTCTGGTCCAGCACAGATTGGAGGAAAATCCCTCATGGTCATCTCCAGATACTAGCTGGACATTTTAGGAGATGAAGATTCTTTTACTGTTTAATTTGATGACATACATAGAGCAAGTGCATAAGCACTTGCCTGACAGTTTAAAAGCAGGAGGTTTGTTTCCTTGCCATTTTTTAATATATCTGCTTAACTACTTTATCATCTGATTTCCAAATTGCCCTTTCAAGCCTTGCAGCAAAATGTGCATAATTGTGATGGATTTTTTTTCTTTCCCTTCCCTTTGTCAACAAATGCATAATCAAGTCTAGTAAACTAAAAAAAACCAAACCACCAGAAACAGGCTAACAAGTTCTTCCAGCTATTCATCTAATTTGTATTGACATGGAAACTCATGAATTCAATTTAAAAGAATAAGTAAGAGTCAGGAGCAAGGCATTTATGTTTATGTGTCCTTCTTGCCGAACATCAAAACAAGACCCCTGCAGTGCTGGTCACATGAAAAAGCCATTAAAGGATTTGGTACTGAAGTGGCAAATTTCAGCTCAGTCGTGATAAATGTGTTGAAGTTACTTTGAACAAGATAAAGCAGAGGAGACCAAAATGATACGATAAGAGTGGCTTTCCTGATGCTTAAATGTTTATGTCATTGGATGCTTGGGACACTATTATTTATCTCAGGAGCTTAAATATTATCCTGCACTCTTTAGATCATCTTTGAAGTACCCTGTATAATACTATGCTAACTTCAGCCACGCATTTTGTAAATGCACAGACCAATGGGGCTGCTTTATTCGCATCAACACATAGGAAATGGATGAGTGCATGGGTATTAAATCTACTCTGGCTCGATTTTTACAATGTAAAGCTACAAACAGAGCCTAGAGGAGCTGGAGATGCTCGGCAGCACTGAAGACCACGACACTTTTTAAGCTGTGCTGCTTCTGTCTGCGATGCTGAGCACTGTCTGACTTTTCCATGCCCCAGTTTACCCATGTGTAAAATCTGCATGATAAAATGGAGATGTTTGGAAATTAATTGATATTGATAGAGCCCTGAGAATCTTGAGTGAAAAGGGCTTCAAGAATGTGTAATAGGATCATTAAGTGAAATGCCAGCAGAGATATTAAAAGCAGGGTCAAATTTTTCAGGCTATGAAGAAAAGTGGAGGAGGGAGGGCAGAGAGATTAAGACCCCAGAAGAGGATGAAAGTGGAGAAGAGGCAATGAAACAACCTGTCAGACATCAGGAACAGAGGCAGAACAAAGGTCTGAATTATTAAAGCCAATTAGCAACTTAATAAAGAGACAAGTCTTTAAAAATGAAGGGATTAGACTACATTATGAAGGAACTTGAGACACTGGTCACCTAAGGAGAAAACAAATTGTAAGAGAGGAACGGCGAGGCAGATTGCCACAGAGCTGGTGATGGGTTTAGAGAGGGCAGGGGCAGCCGTGGGGCAGAGCTGGCTGGTGGATCTCTGCCAGCAGAATGAGGTTCATGTTCCATTTACTTTCTCTTGAGACATTTTGCCTCCTGAACAGTTCAAGATCATGTCCAAGACTTTCCATTGGTTTTTGGCTGATGTATATCCCAGCAGCCTGGTAGCCAGTAGTTCAAGATCCTTTCCATCTCCATTGCTCTGTAATTTCTGGATTTTCCATAGGACTGCGCTTAGAGCCTCTGGGAGTTTCCTTTGCATATTTCATTGACTTGTGATGTCAGAGATGCTGGTTTGATTCCATCTGCTAGCTCAATACAAACAAAAAAGAGCAACAAGAAGTCATATTAGATCATTATCATGCCTATTTCGGTGTTCAAAAGACAAAACTAGTGGTATAGGAGATCATCATCTTCTTCAAAATGAGAGAAAGAGAGAATACAAAATATACTGCAAAGAAAATCCTAAACTGGGCTTCAGTGTTAAGCTATGGGAGCAAAGAGATGGAAGAGAAAAATGAGAACGGACTCCACTGTGGCACTGTCAAATGAAAAGCAGAAAACAAAGATGATATCTAGTCCTGCTCGGCAGGGTGTTTCTTGAAAGTCTTGTCCTTTCTTTTCATGAGCAGTGAGGGTGCCCCTACGTGTGTACACATACTCGCCAGCGCATGGGTAAATGAGGACACTCCGTTGCATGCCTACGAGTCGGGGCTTTCACAGTAGTAGGCCTGGATTGGGCACCGGGACATCAAAGGGAGGTGATGGAGCCCAGCACCAGCCCACCGCTGATGAATCACTTCCACAGAGGGGGAGGAAGAGATGGTCCTCAGCAGCCATCGGACTGCTCCCTCCCTTCTTTCTCTTTCCTCATACAAACCTCCATAGGATTTTGCTGACCACGTTATTAATTCCACTGGTTTGATAATTGCCCTTACAAGAGATACCGCAGCAAAACTGCAACTGCTAAATAGGATAAATAGCATATTTGTAAAGCAAGAAATCAATAGATCTTTGCTTTCCTTCAGTAACCTTCTTGATGCCTAGTAATTTTTAATGGCCTTTTTGTCAATATCTGTACAGAGAGAACATATTACCTAAAATAACATTAAGGGCATTTGTCACTAAGATTTCTCCAGTGTGGGCTTGACTGTCCTTACCCAGTTCCCCGAAAACCTCAACAGGCGGGAAGCATCACATAACGGGTAATATTGCCTCCTAAAGCAACATTAGCAAAACTGCTCTTAAATATTGTGTTTGGCTCTGGGTTGACACTTCAAGAAGGACATGGAAGTATTGGGAAAAGACTACGAGAAGGACCCAGAGACCAAAAGAAGTACCCAGAATGTACCCAGTGGCTGAAAAATAAAACACATCTTATTTATGTCTAAAGCTCATTGAGCTGAGCTCGTTGAGTTGGCCTAAGGGCAACACACAGTATTAGCAAGCACACTCACACACAGGAATGTTTGGTATTAGGGAACATTTGACATTAAGGAAAAGGTATAATGACAATTTAGAGTTGGAAGTTGGACAAACTCAACCTCAAAAGAAAACATACAGCTTCCTAGCACTGATTAAAGTTTGTAACCCAAGGCAGATGTTTCGCTTTTGCCACTTAAAGTTTTTAAGCTGTGCTTCAGAGCTGCAGAGAAGAGTTTTCCTCTCCTCTGACTGCATGACTTGACTTTGTGCTCTTTCTCTTTTGCTTAGCACTAGCAAGCCAAGCTGAGGAGGGAGTTCTCCGCTGGGCAGACTGGTCTTTTGACATCATTCTGACAGCAGAGACAATACATGTAGGTACTTGGATTTTTGTCCTTGGGAAGTCAGCGAGAGTTGAAGTTAACTTGTTCATTTTTTTCAAGAACTAAAATAATTGGGTCACTGAAGTATTGAAACGGGTTATTCATGGAAATACACCAAGGTTGTACAGGCTTAGGTTTCACGTGGATAATCTAATGGCTCCCCCAGAAAACAATTAGAAGCAATTTCTTTCTTACTTCTATGCAGAAATTGATCTGTTCCCATGCAGCAGCCAACCAAGCCAAGCTTGACTGGCAGGTAAGTAGAAAATGATTTACGATGGGAAAACATGACACTAATTCTAAGCAAAGCCTTGTCTATCATGATTCAAAGATCATATAGCTACATCTGAACATAGTACTGATAACTTTCTTGAGGAGTTCAGCTAGCTCTACTCATGCCTCTGCTGAGCTGATATTAATGTCGCATTAAGATGTTGACATCGTCATATTTCTAATGATAAGACAGATCTCCCCCCTCTGTGAATATCAAAGAGCCATATGGTCAATTAGCTGGGCCCAATGCTTGCCCAGCATTATTACAACTTGCAACACAGACGTATATACATTCTTACTTGCATTCAAATTAAAAGTTGTTAATATTTTTTAAAAATCAGATTTATGGTGAATTTATAGCTTTCTTAAGAAATCCTGGGGGTGAAGTGGCATTCAGAGACACAAAAAAAAGAAAATTCACTACAAATTTGAGAAAGCGAGAATGAACCCCACGAAGCAGGAAGTTTATGTTCATAAGGATGTATAAGAATATAAATAGTTTATTCCAAAAAGTACATGATGTAGATTACTTGGCATACAAATGTCTTTGTTTAGGACTCATGACTTCTATTAGTATTAATTACTTTTGCTGGCAACTTTAAATGTATAGTGGCCTCAAAGCAAGGGCAATACCTATTAAGCTTAATTACTTTCTCCTTCAGCCTAAGCAATAAAGTAGTATGGTGGAGATCTGGTTATTAACTGAGCGTGGCATCCAAATGAAGACACAGTACACAATAATTGTATTTGTTGGGCCACAAGCTGGTGTTTCTCATTGGTCTCTCCTATTCCAGAGATGAGACGGGCCGTAGGCAGACAGTAAAGATTTTCTTCCCTTGACCTACTTTGGACAAAATCTCGTCCTCAGTCACATTTAAGCCCTCATCACTTTCAGCAGAAAACCCTTGCATCAAAGGACAAACAAAGAGCTCCCGTCCCTGCTTGCAGATCAACCATTGCAAGCCAGGGCTTCAAATATTCTAAGGACTTTGCTGTATTTTTTGGTTGGCTGGCTTATTTTAAACAAAAGAAGTATCTGCCTAGATAGCAGAGTGTTTTGTGTTTTTCAGAAGAATAATGGTGGGTTTGTTTGCTTCGAACAATTTCCACCAGCATTTTTATGAAACCACTGAAATTTGCTCTGAGGATGTGCTTTAGCAGTGGGAAAAGTGATGTTTATGTGGTTTGTGTCTGTGTCTATATCTATAGCTTTGACACTTGTTTAAGTTTACCATTAACTTTGGAATTCCTTGGGAGCTAACTCACCTTACTAATACAAGATCAAAATATGACAGAAAAAATAGCTTGTTTTAAAAATGAACAAAGTAAGTGAAAGGGCAAAAGTTTGCCCAAAAGCACAATGACTTCCACAGGAACGGGATACCCTGCACAGTCCTGCCCCCCCCCCCCCCCCCCCCCCCCCTTCTCTTATCTTAACTCTTCTGCACAGATTTCTAAGCCATTTCTATCATTAGCATTTCCAAAATGGCCCGGCTCTACCATGCCAAGCAGTTTTCAGACGCATTTCTTTGTTTCTTACTTTTCATCCCAGAATAAATATATTCTGGGGATATTTTCGAATAGGAACCCATCGAGTTTCTGCATTCAAGCCAGCCTGTATTTCTGCCTAACAGTGATCCTAGGTCATCCCTGACATAGTTACTGTGAGTGATGTACCAAAACTTTACTTCCCAAATATTCAAAAAAGGATGAAAAAGGAATTTCAAGTGTTGTCGCTGTCACACTAGAGACATTTGTTTTTTTAAAAATCAAGCACACAACACATCATATAAAAATGCATCTGCTACTATTTGTCTAATCTTCCCACGCAAGTTTAACAATTTGCATGAAATCAGGAGACCAGCATATGCTAATAAGCATCAAAACGTCTAACTGCCCATTTGCATTCACAGGTACCCAGAACAGCAATCAAGGAACTATTAGTACAAGCTTAAAATAGGAAGGAAATTCCAACTTAATTTTTATGAGTGGCTTTTGACCATTTGAAGCATCAAGCATGTGCTGAATTCACAAAACAAGATAAGATCCTGGCCTCCGTTTTACAGTCAGTGAAGAGATAAATGTGGGTCCTACTTACAGGTGTTTATTTACATCAATAAAAAATCACACAAAAAGAATCTATACCATTGACCCTGGAGAGAAAGACTATAATGACTTGCCTAAATCTCAGATTAATGGGAAAAGAAAGAGTGCTGCAGCATAGCCACCCAGAGGAGAGACTCCACAACTGCCGCTCGCTGCGAGGGAGCAGAGGGAGCCAAAGTTCTTAGCAGCCTCCTGGGAAACATGGACATTATTTGGGATGGAGAAAATTTACCCACGGAATAGGAGGAAAACTCATGCTTGCGTGGATTCCAGGGGTGAAGCAAATGTTAATATAGCAAAATGCCTAGCGACCAAAGGGGAGAAACCTTTCCTTGTGCTTTTTGATGTGGGACGAAAATACTGCGCTGATCGGATTTCTCCCTATACTCGGGAAACCTTTCCCCTACTCTTACAGTTTAATCAAATAAGAATTGATGCAAAAAGCAGTAAATTTCCTTCTTTACCCTGCCCCCCACATTATTGCCTGTTCTGGCTTATTTCAGCAGAATAAAGTCCATTTTGTCTGGGAAGATGGCGCGGCAGTGGGCATCCTGTTGGGAATGGTGTCCTCCCATGCGGGGCTGAGAAGGCAGCCCACTGCCTCTCCTCTGCAGCAACACGGAGATCAGAGAGATCTCTGTGAGCTACAAGTAAAAAGACAAAGAAAGTAAACTGAGCATTAAAAAGCAAAAAAAAAGAAAAAAAAGGAAAATTAATAGACAGAAGATGGTATTTAAAAAAAGACACTAAAAAAATGTTATGAATGGGCAAAAAACTATTAGCGAAGAATTTGCTGTGGTATATGCCAACATTGTGGATAAAGAACTAGCAAAATAGGGAGAGTGTTTTCAAGAGCCTCTTCGCAGACCAAACCCAAGGACTAACGGTGCAGATAACGATGCGCACGCAGAAACGCCCTTAGCTGTAACAGCAGCACCGGAGGCTGCGGAGGAAACTTCTCCAGGAAGGCAGAGGCTGCAGCAGAAATCATTTTGGGCTGGCAAAATAGTGCTTAAAGGGAGGATGTAAGAAAACAACCATGCGGCTGTTAAACAAGTGCAAGTGAACCTGGAGAGGCAGGAAAGTAACTGGAAAAAGACTTTAATTGCCAAACTGCCAAATTACTGTGATCTGACAGATTGTACCAATCGGTGTGGCATAGACTTACTGTCAGCATCAGACAAAACTTCGTAAGAGGATAATTTTATCGCAGATGAAATCAGAGACACACAAGGAGCTAAAAGAAAACAAGAAGGTTTCAGAGGAGAATTGTGCACCCATCATCATTAACTTTATTGACTTTGAAAAAGCCTTTGATAGTCTCGACAAAAACGCTTCCAGAAGATAAAGGCTAAGTGTGGATTATCTCTGGAGATAGTGGGAAGAATAGCAAACCTTTACGGAGATCCTGACTGTTGCAAGAGACTCACGATAGCAACCGGAGTCAAGCGAAGCTTTTCCGGCACCCGTGCATTTGTTCATTAGAAAATTACTGGAAGAAGGAAACCAACAACCCACAATTTTGCAAACAGCGAGGCAGATTTCTCATTTTCGGCATAAAAGAAGCAGGTGGACACCAAATGTTGGGTGATATAGGGGAGGACTGAAAAGAGGTGGAAGAAAAATTTCCATGAAAATAGTACAGGATATGTACAACTGTAACAGTGACAAACAAACCCAATGTAACTGTTTTTCAAAAGTCAATGGAGAATGCTGAAAGGTTTAACTCCCCTTCTAGTCTAGCAGCAGAAGAAATAAAAAGAAGAATAGGAGGAGCAGGTGGAAATATGACCCAGTTAGGTAGACAGCGGAATAACAGACTACGTGTCACTGACAATAGGCTGTTGGGCCCTTCTTTTTCTTACCATACCCATAAGCTGTGGATATTTTTGCAGGTAGAAAGATTAATAAATTTAGAAATCCAGAGTAAAGCACACATCAAAACCAATTGGGACCAAGGCTCACAGGTTTTTTTCTCGCTTAAGACAGACAAATGCCTTTAGATTTAGGCATGATAGTCGCTGAAATAATCACTGGTGGAAGAAATGAAATCTTTCAGGAAGCCATTAGAGAAAGCACTGGTAATCAATGGAGGATGAGGACAAGCTTGTGCTTGTTATTTTCCCCTCTACTTTGTGTGTCTGTGTTGCATTCCCCTTCCTTGGAAAAAGCAGATGCCTTCATAAGTTGTTTTCCTAGCTTTCATATTACTAATTCACACGCAACATATAATTTGCTTTTCTTCATTTTTCCTCATACCATCATCTTCCCAGGCCTCTTTCCCAGCAGTGAGTAACAAACAATGTTGATCACCTCCTGCTATTTGTAAATCTCTACCTAAGAATATCTCAAATTACCATGATAATTTACTCTTCCCAATTAAAATTAAGGAACACTGAGACTGAGAAAGAAATTAAATGCTGCAGTAGCCCACCAGGCACCAAGAAACCTGGAAGGTAGATTTATACGTGCAAGTGAACAGCTCATATAGTAATAACAGTTTTCACACTAGTCTGGAGATGCTTTTGGGGAATACTGGCCTAAATGTGACATTATAATATATCATAGCATTCTGTAAAAAATATTTATGCACTTAAATAAAGTGTATGGCAAAAATCATTAATATGACATTAAAAGTTCTTTTGAAGAAATCAATATTTTTAAAGTATAATTTTCAAAATAGCTATTTCTGAGGAGCATATCACAGCCCTCCATTTCCAAGCACAACAGGAGGTTGTAAAACCTCGTATTAATTTTCCAGTTCACAGACCTAAAAAGCATGATGTGAGCTTCTGTTCAGGAAAGGTGAGCCTTCCCAGTTTACCTTGGCTTGTCATCATCAACAGCATCATTAATTTAAGCAACACAGGGGCTAATTTAGTTATACCAAGCTTTGTTCATCCAATGCATCACTTTTAGCTTCACAGCCTGTATCATCCTCATTTCAGCCCCGTGGAGGAAGCGGTGGAGGAGAGAGCGCACCGCCGTGATGGACGTGCGGTGAGGGGAGTGATGCAGCGCAGCAGAAACAGGCAGTGACAGTGATGTGAGCGCATGTCACAAGCGGGGCTGAGGCACATTTGTTAGAAAAGTTTGTGCTAATCTGCTGGCTGAAGTGTACCTTTTTGGACTCCGGTCTCCATTTTCATCCGCTGGTACCCCTCACTGATATAAATTCCCTTAAACATGAGTAGAAGACCCCCCACCTTCCCTTTCACTCTGTTCTTGTGCGGGTAGCAACCATTAGAAAATGTGCTAGGTTTTTACTTCATCACTTCACCCAATATTATGGTTCTTATCCTATGGGAAGAAGGGAATATGCCAACAGAGGTTGTCCTTTTACTGGGCCATAATGGCTGCACCACAGGCCTCAACATTCATCTCTCCAAGAAAAAAAAGCTGCCTTAAATTTCATGCTATCCCTCTGTTCTTTCACAAATGGTGCAAAGGCAATCCACCATATAAAACCTGAACTCAAAGTGGCTTAAATACCAATGCCCATGCTGAATACCAACACAAGTACTCAGGTTTGCTAGGAAGGTAATGGTGTAGTGTTGCACCCAATGGTTTACTTTTCCAAGAAACTTCTTAAAAAAGCTTTTTTTCAAAGGCTAGGTATAGAAGAATATCATACGCACAACTACGTGATTGTCACGGACAGGCATTTTGCCTCAGTCTGCCCCTTCTGCATCATCCCACAACTCTCCCCAGGTGGTGCGGGATGCAGGATGCCTTCCCTGACCAAGTACTGGGCTTTTTAAAATCCCAGCCATTTCTGCTTCTTCTTTTGTTGTAGGTATTGTAAGAGAAATAATCCATAATTCTTTTAAGATATTTACTTATCCTTCAGGCATGAAAGCACTTCAAAAGCAATACTAGCATCTATGTTACTGAATTGCCACTTGTTTTTGAAAATTAAAGCCATACAATGTCATACAACACCCAATTACAATAGTTAGCCATTCTATTATAATCATGTGTTGTTGGCTTAGCTCTTGACAAAACATGGGGGATTTTAATACATTTTTGTGACTCTGCTTGTAATTCTAAGCAGACATGATTCCAAATATTGATTAAAAAGTATACAAGTTTTGAGATGCTTGTTTCCATTTATTGCAATAATGATGGTGTGACTATTTGGGACAGAAGGAAACTACCAGGATATAATAATAAAAAAAAATAAATCAAGAATTAAAATTAGCCAAGGAACGAACGGTTTTGGGATGCAATAGGAGAGCTCCCACATTCTTTTACAGTCCACGGCATCTATGTAGGCTAAGCATTTCCCTGGCACGATGTTCTGGTGTGGGTTCAGTTATGGTGGCTGATTTTACTGCAAGGGCTGAGCCAACTCCTGCTGCTCGCTCTCCACCCTACCCGCCCCATGGCTTTCTGCTCCCATGAAATAAGCGCGTAGCAGCTCCCAGGAGACCACAGTTCACAAATTGGCATATGAAAATTAACGGCTCTGTTTATTATGTGGGTGGGGATGGGAGGGAGGGGAGAGCTCTGTTGCTTATCAGTGTATCAGTATAATTCACTCCAGCACTGGAGTGTTTTGGAAACAGATGCTAGGGCAGACCTTTACATGCATTTCTGTGCCAGATTTGCACTGACTTCACACCTCTAAAACAATGACCATTGAGAATTATGGAGGCTATATCCAAGCGACTCGCCGGGGCACAGGCTCAAGAGCCTGACTCGCTTTTGAAAATTTTAGTCCGTAGGTCAGTAATAAAAAGCCATTACAAGCAATGACTATTTGATGACCATTAAGAGAAGTTTATGGGCTCTATCCAGCTGCTGTGGTCATGCCCCCAACAGAAAAGGATTGTCAAAGCACCTTTAGCCGTACTTAAGACCCAGTGGCACCCTCTCATCCAAACCATGATGCTCTGTGGGGTCAGAGCTGCTCCGTGCTTCCTAAAGCGTGACCTGTGACCAATAAAACATCTATGTTGTTTTAAGTAGCCATAAAAACAGTTAGCTATGACATAGCAAATGCATTTTTTCAAATTTTAAAGTACCCGGGAAATATACGCCTCTCACAAATAATGAACTTTACAGGAGGCCAATAAAAAGCTGAAGTAGTTAAAAAAAATAAAAATAAAATCCTTAGGATCTTCTAATAAATTATATGTGAGTAAATCTTTGTAGTCAACCACTTTTCTTAAACCTAACAATATCCCTTAGTCAAAATCTCTGCAGGATCAAGGTAAGTGGTTTTCTCTTTTCCACTTTCTTAAAACAAACCTGAGCAATATTTTATCATTAGAACAAGTAACAGCCACTTTCAGAAAAATGCCTACATTTCTGAGATGGTTTGACCAATTATGGTGACATGTCTGTCTGGTTATGTCAACAGATGTTGTCTTGACATTAATGGAAGTAAGTGATCAACGTTAGTGAATCTGACAAGTCACAGAACAAAGATGCACAGTCAGAAGAAATGAATTTTGAACAGATGTACCCGGGAAGATAAGTGAAACAGTAGAGAGATCAACTACACCCTGCGCAAGTCCTGACAGTCCCACAACATCAGCGCCTGAGCTTTCGTGGAATTTACACTGGAGCATTTTAAAGCTTCTCACTTCCCCCAATGAGAGACCATGCAAATTGTTCTTTCAGGGAAATACTGCACTTGCTGCTATCTGTACCAGCAGGAGGAAGAGCCTGTGGATGGCTCAGTACAGTTCATCGTGTTTGTTGATGTATTAAATCTGTGCCCAATTTCTTAACTGTAGACACGGAGCTGTGCATATGAAACGATGGGTACCTAGCAATTGTGCACGCTACTGGCCAGTCAAACAGCTCACGACTTGCATGCATAAGAAATGAACTTTCTGAAAACACAGTAGCCACATGGAAAGTGTATCAGAATAACACACACTCTCCATGTGTTCAGCATTTCAATGTGCTCTTCATTAACGCCTCACAGAGTACTATTATAGGATCCTTAAAACTCACAACTTGTTCTTTTGAAACTCACACAGGCTGAGAAGATAAAGCAATCCCTTGACAACATCTGCTTGCTAGCAATTAGCCTGACCTTCTGCTTCACTGGACCAAATTCCCAAACATCTCTTCTATTCAAAAATGGAGATTTTGCATAAGGCAGACCAAGACTAGCCACCGGCTCACTCAAGAACAAGGTTTGTTACACTTCAACACGCATGTCACCAAATGTCCTGCAGGCATCATCTGGGGATCTGCACTCAGGACAAATCATATTTGTGACAAGGATATTAAGACTGACCACATATTTAGGGGGATGCTGCTGTGACAAAAGCCCTGGAGAGGCTGGATTCATGTACAGATTGCCTCAGGTATTTATCGCACTATATATATATAGTAGAATTGGGACAAATATTTGCACCAAATACCATGTTTCCATGCTAGCGGAGAGTTTCAAAGATAGAAATGGGACTTCAATAACAGCACCTGATTCCTTCTGAGTGTGAAATGAGAAGTTAATTGCCTTTATGCCTTCAGAATATCAAACTGATTGTCTTACTCTGACTGTTGTAAATAGTGATTGCCAGGCAACAAGGACAGGATTTTTAAACAAACCCAAAATGAAGAAGCTCAGATCCCAAGAACTTTCACTGGAGCTTATGCTCCAGAGTAATTTGGGCAGTTTTGCAAAACCTTATTTCAAAATACATATTACAGGCAGCAACCTGGAAAAAAAACGGCTAGTAGCACAAACACTGTTCATTTTTCTGCCACACATTTATTAACATTTTGGAGGCTGAGTGGGAGAACTAAACTGAGGACACATAATAACAGACTTTGCACAAATAAGCGTTCAGACAAAATAGGTTTTAGTCACTGTAGAAGGTCATGGTCTTCAGAAAATGCTGAACACTTTTCTCTGTAGGGGAAAAAAAGGCCCTCAAAGATGTCACAAGTTGGACAGCTGAAGTAATTATTCACCTGGGAAACTTTAGGCTATTATCTCCAATCATACCTTCAAGGATTGGATGCTGATAATTCACAGTCATGGAAATGAAATGCTCCGGTATGAGACACAAGTGAGGGAGATGAATTACGGACTTCCCTGATAATGGAAAAATGAGCAGCATGTTGATCATATACACTAAAATTACAAACTTGGTCAGCCTCGCTGCAATGTAGAACACGTAGCAGGGCATAATAAATTACAGTACAGCTAAATTATGCTGTCACATCCCTATAGAAAGTGGGACTGTTGAACTGAATACTGCCCTTGCACTCAGGAGACCTGACTTTGGCTACTAGCACTGGGCAACACTGGAAAAGTTGTTTCTGTGCTTTGCTTTGCCAGTCAGGAAGAGTGGGCAAAGGGAAAATGATGACTGGCATGTATCCCCCCTTGCACATGGCCAGCATCAGAATCTCTTGTGACAGGTACTTGCCATTCTAGAAAATCCAATATATACCCCTTTTAATGGAGTCACCAGGCTGAGACAGGTCCTTTCTACATGCACACAGCTTGTTTTGGACAAGCAGAGACCACATTTCCCATACATTTGAAAATCCACCCTTTCGGCTATCGCTGGCCAGTTCTATACCACCAGCCAAGACCTGCTACTTACCTTTCCTTTGGTTGCTCATAAAACATGAAGGTTTGGTCAAAGCAATATGTGTTCTTTAAAGACCCTCTGAAGAACATGCTCTTTGAGCAGTGCTGCGTAAGCAGGGATTTACAAGTGTGCTTCTGTGCACATCTGTATCATCAATAATAAATACAGAAAATACATATTTCCACGTGGGCCCTGAGACCTCCCCGATGCAATTCCATCAGCAGCGGTAGTCACAGCAGTCTTTTAAATTTTGTTCTACTTTATACGAAACGTCCCCTTTGTGTTTTGTGTAAATTCTCATGACCTGAGCTCAGAGGCAACAACCAGAGAGTGCGGAAAGAGCAGAGGCAGTGCAGGACAGGAGAAGATGGGCAGCCACGCGTGGGCAGAGGAGACAGCCGGGAGCAGAAACAAGCCTGGGCAGCAATCAGAGGGAGAGCGCACGTAGCAGGGATGAACCTGCCCATTAATGATAAAGACATAGAAACTGGAATATTAAGCCAAAACAAAATGATCTCATAAAGTATAAGATAGTGTAGAGTGGTCTAAGAGATGCAGTCAAAAAGGAGAACAAAGCTCAGGAAGAACAGACAGGAAGGAAATCTAAATAAAGCTGGTTAAACCGTTACCTAACTGAAAGCAATTAGGAAGCTCTTTGAAGTCCTCAGAGGACTCAAAAGTTCAGAAGAGTTCTGACGAAGGGAGCTTGGATTTTGGACCTTTGCTGGAAGAACTACAATTAACAGCCTTTTTGTCTCTTAAGGAATTAGGTCCTACAAAAATCCGATTAAAAAAAAAAAAAAAAAAGCAAAATATATCTCTTGACAGCCAGGTACTTTATGTAGTATATACACAGTACAGCAAAAACAGGTCACATTTAAATTCACACTGCAGGACAATTGATTTTTTTTTTAAGATTTACTTTTTCATTGATTTTTCAGATAGCCCAGACACCATTTTGGTCACTTCATCAATAATATTAAAACAGAAAAGAGAAAGGAATACAGGAAGGAAGGGCAATTGATTTACTTTATTTCAAAGCCTTCTACTCCAGTGTGTCCTCTGCTGCATAGTGGGCCAAAACCTCCCCTGGGACAAATCCAGGCATTGAAATTACAAGAGCTATTCCTATTTATACTTGGCCTGATCATGGTCCTTTACATTCAAAAATCACAAAGGAAGCCATGGAAAACATACCAGTGCTAATTCCAAAAATACCCCGCTCAACAATCGTTAATCAGTTCATTGATTCACCCTCATGCTGCTACATGACGAATTCAGCCTGACAGTCCATGATGGGAGAAAGCCTTTTAGTTAACCAGCTTTGACAACGGGATGGGAAGCCTTGTAGTGGTGTTGACCAGCCATTGAGTCATTGCCACCTTAAAGCATTCCCACTGGGAAATTTCAATTATCCCTTTCCTCAATGATTTTCTTCTCAGAGTAGTCTTTAAGAATTTAGAAACAACTGTAAACAGGGAAAAGTCTAAGAGACAGAGAGTGTTCTAGAAATGAAGGGACAGAAGCAGAGTCCTGCCCCAAATCCTTGCTAACAAGCTGTTTTTGAGAGCTCCTACCTGACGTCGGCTGTAACGTTACAGTCTCAGAGCTGGAAGGTCCACAATGAGGAAAGTAGCCCCTGTCACAACCTTATTTTCCTTATTGTAACCATTCCGATTGCTCGGAAGGAGGACATTCCAACATGAGGGCTGAAACCGAGAAGTTTACTGAATATCTCAAATTCACTGGAAGATCTGCTCAAGTCCAGTTCATGTGTGTGGAAATGAAATACCCAAAAGCTGCAGTCCATTTAATGATCTCAATGGTGTTCGTCATAAAAAGTGTACAATGTGTTCACTCAGCGACACGGTCGCATCAGTGAAAGCCCAGCAGAGACACCGAAAAACACCTGCAGAGACACAATCCCCTCACCAAAGCTGCAAATGGCTCCACTCATTCTTCTATCACGGTAACAGATTTTGCTCCCTATAAAAATCTGGCTAAGGCAGGCCCTGGTGCTGGGAAGTCAAGAGCTGCCCAACTCTTGTAGGTGTAGGTGACCTTTTGCCTGTCCTCCCCTTGCAATTCAAGCTGCTCCCTCTCCCTTGCTAGAGGAGATCAAGGGAGGTTAAGTTACACCTTCTGGGATACACCTCTGTCTTCTCTTCCAGATGTGACAGACTGTCTCTCTGCTCTGGTATTTTACCTCGGGCCTTTTCCTACATGATTTTTTTAAGGTGGCTGAAAAGCAATCTTGATGTCATGGTTGAGCTGCTGCCTCCCTCACATCTCAGAAACCAGATAATTTGTTTTCCCTCCAGATATGTGACCTACTCCACAGATACTGGATGACCAGTTGGAGAAAATTAGATTTGACAAGTGTCAGGAGTGGCATACGTCATACTGCCCAACTCCAGCCTTCCTCAGCTTCTCCACCACCAGCGCTTGAAAGAGTAACTGTGATTTCCCTGGAATCACTGGACAGAGAAATTTATAAAGATGTGTTGTAGTCTGCTTGGCCAGCTGCTAAAGTTAAGTCAGGAGCTGGCCAGTGTATCTGCACTGGTTGCATTATGGAAAACAGGGATTTCATGGACTGTTCTGATATCTACAGGAATTTCTGGAGTAGGGTTAGATTTGGGGTTAGGGTAGGGTCTCAGGAGCTACATGGGCTCGTTGGTGGGACATGTGCTGAGCTAGGGTTGACTGGTAACCAAGTCACACATCTGTCCCCTGAGCTTCTAAATAAAGATATATTCTCCAGCTGGAGGAAGAAAAAAAGTAATAAAAAAACCCCCATGACTGTACAATCTGATCATACATGGCCAGATCGCACATCACCGGATTACCAGGGCTTCAAAAAAATGAGTATCAAGGTTTTCAGAGGACATGGCAAGGCAGAGAGAGCGAGGAAGGAAGGGCAGGTTGCCAAAAATCGGGTGGTGATGATGCTCCGTTCTGGGGAGCAGGAAGCCGGGGACTGGACCAGCTTCAACCTTCCACATCGCTGTTGGGAGGGAGATGTGAGCAAAAGGGCAGTTCCGATAAAAAAAGAAGCAAAGAGTATCTGGACTCAATTTACAGCTCTAATTAGCTGATGTATACTGATGAATACACTAAGGGTTCATACATACATAATTAATGTTAAATTATACAGATATTCGTCTGTCCATATACAGAAAGCAGGGATAGACTCATAATACAGATAATTGCTATGTAAGAAGAATGACTAAATGCACATAGTATTTCTGCTGTTCATAATTAATTAAATCATCACTAAAACTAGCTGGAGGCTTTTCTTCTGTTTAATGGTACATTTACAAGCATTTTTCTACTTACGGCACTGCCCCGTATAAGACTGGATAGTAAATATCCAAAGAGTAAAGAAGAAATACGTGACATCCAATATATACATTAGGAAGAATTGGCTCCTCTGAGGCATTTGAGCTCATTTTCTAGTCATGTGGATTGGCTAAAACAAATTACCCATAAAAGGAACATGTTTTCCAACTCAAATAGGGTAGATATCAAATAAGCAGTCTGAAAACACAAGAGGGCTCACTGGTTGAAGCAAAGAGTTAAATCCACCCAGGGGTAAAGCTTAAAAACTTTCAGGAAATATTTCTGGATTATAAGGGTTCAGGAGAACAGGCGCACACACACACCAAAAAAAAAAAAGAAAAAGAAAAAGAAAAAGGATTTTTTCCCTATTTTGTTCAGACATATTCATACAATTCACAAAAAAAGAATCACTGAAAGCCTTAATCTCTTTTGTTGCCTCACATTATTACCATTTATGATTATCCGGCAGCTTCCAGAAGCTTCAGGACACTTTACAGACCTACAAAACGAAGGGCTATGTCATCAGCAGAGCTGATGCAGAGCCTCTCCCTTTACCCCAGCCACCAGACAGCGTACTGCATCACCAGAACAGGCCACAAATTACGAGGACAGAATAGCCTAATTCTGCAAAACCTGATTAGAACTTTTAGGAAGCAACTCACCAGCCTCCTTCCACCTTTTAAGGAACTTCATTTAGTGATGATGTATGGCAAAACCACCACTTAGCCGGGTTGCAAACAGACGACACCGAATCGTTTTCTCATCCCCATCTTGTAGGACCTCCTGTGCCACCGAGATGGTGGGATTGTGTTTGCACAGCTGCACTGACACTGCACTTGCTTTATCGATACAGAAACATTTCCAGCCTTTCCAGCTCCCCGATGGGCACCTCATATGTACCAAGTTTCTTTCTAGAGTGAAATATAGACTTCAGCATTACTGCTTGCTGCATGGTGGCATTGCAAAGCAGCAAACGGACATTAGAGAAGGGCTTGTAGAAACCATGGCATGCCATCAGCACAAGGCAAAGTACCCGGAAACTACAAACGATTTACATTAGTGCCAACCTGTGAAAAATAAGAAAGCAAATAAATATACTCATCTCAAACTCTGGCTGCATAAATTCCTTTAACATTAGAGATGAAAAGGTCAATGCCCAAAGGCCACTGGCTTAATGGGTTGCTGTAATGTAATTGATACTGTCAGCCCCAGACACACAAAAATCACAGGTCAGATCCCCAAAACATAAAAAAAGGATTTAGTATCACAAGATTAGGCCATAATATAATTGAAGCCTTAATTTTAGCCCTCCAGCTTTTAGTCTTTTGAAAAATAACATTTTCAAGCTCTTTCCCCCAGTACCATGAAGGTTAGAATTTTACCTTCCTTTAAGAAATGGAGATGTATTTCTGTCATTCCAGCTATAATTACAGAAAAATTATACCCATCCTATAAAACTATGGTTAACTACTAGTATAATTATTATCAACTAACATCAAACTAGGCTAAACTGACAAAAGCCACATAGCACTGTTGTCAGAAGAAATTAAAGAAAAAAAACGCCACCAAAAAACCTGTCAGGAGACTAATGATAAAATCCCTAGAGCTGGCAATGCTGTCACTTAGCACAAACAACAAAATGCATTCAAATGAAAGTTTGTGCAGACTGTCACCGGGTATATAATACGCAGAAAACATTTTTTTTATAAGGGCGTAGGACTGCTTTCTTGTTGACACTAATGCACGAAGAACAGCTGCAGATGGGCAGCAGCACTAATTTTTCATCATTCTCCCCATAGATTTCTGAGGGCTGTGAGGGTCCAAGGAAGGAGAATAAATACAGTGGCCACCTATAAAGCCAGATTGTCCCTCATTCTTATTTTGTAGCAGTATAAACAACGTTGTTGAAATTAATAGGATTTTACTACATGTACCTAGGAGGCAAAAAAAAAAAAAAGGAAATATAATAACAGAAATAAACAGATGTGTTTCCCTCGTTGAGGTAATAGAGCTTTCAGGCTGTTGTGTCTAAAATGGCACAGTCCCGCGGCTAAAGGCAGGCAGGCTGGTGAGAAGCTGCTTCCAAAGGTAACAGCTATAGTCCTCTGCAGCTCGCTCAGTGGTACCCAACACATCTCACCGTGACATAAGAATTAGCCTCCTTGGAGACAGGCTCTGCAGACATGTTCTGGAGTCACCGAGTGCCGTCTGAGGCCACGTTTGGTCTCTCAGCAAGATGTCCGAATCGTTGACCCTCTCTGGATGCCGGTGAGAACATGCCCCTGATGAGCCCAGCTGGCTGCTGGATTTCTGCTCATTTGTGATCCTATTCTGCACTAATTCAGCTGTACTGAAATTACACACATCTTTAAAAAAATAATGTTCTCTACTGCTGTGATGATGATCAAGAAGCAATATTAAAACTGCTCTACATTGACAAAAAGCCACATAGCAGAGTTACAAAAGTGGCAATTTTTAGTGACTAATAGAATCTTTCGGGGACTTAAGCACTCAACTTCTCAGACACGCACAGGGAGCCTGACCCACCCGGAGGGATGGTGACTGCTGATCCCAGGTTGGGGAATAGGGTCGAAAGAATTTGGGAATCTCAGAGAGATCTGGACTGTGGGGAGACCACACATTTCTGCAGCGTTTCTCCTTCCCTAGAATAGTCCAGAAATTAATGACCTGGTTAATGCCTAATCATTATCTAATTTCATTCCTTTCAAAGATACTTCATTTTATCCCTTCCTCTGCTTTTTCATAAGCAGCGCTTCCTTGCTGTGCTATTTAGAGAAGTGAGTCCAAATTTCATCCCAGGTGCCGGAGCACTAAAACGGACTGATCACTACATTCACCTGAAGCAGCGAAGGGGTTTTCAGATCTTAAAACCAGCCATGAATCAAAACTGCTACAGTTCACACATTAAATAAATGCAGTTTCTTCAGATTTCCTGATGGGCATTTTCCACGACAAAGCTAATCATTAACTATAATCCATGATTTCATCTCTCATCAGCATAAAAATTAAGCAAGTTTGTAATACTGCAGAACCACACCGTGATGAGTCCCCCAGGTCCCTCCTGCATGGCCCCAGTTCAGTTACTGGGGACTTAGACCTCTTGGTGGGGCTTGGGAGGTTGACCTGCTGCCCCATTCCAGCAGGGAGCAGGGCACAAAAGTGCTGCTAATTCTCCAATAATTTCGTTTAAAGATTCTTCCTGTCCCGCTGCTGTGATGTGACACCTAACCAAGAAGTTTTCAGGGACTTCCATGAACGGTCTCTGAAAGAAATCCTCCTGAGAGAAGGGTTTGGCCGCATAAGCTTGAAGAAGGCCAAAAGACAAACAATGTGATGTAAAGAAAGAATAGGTAAATTAGGAAGGGGAAAAAAAAAAAAGAGAGAGAGAGAAAGGTGAAAAGGTGCCTGTTTTATACAGGGGGAAACTGAAGTGTCTTTTGCAATACTCAAGGAAGAACTTCAATGACAGTGAGGGTTTCAAATACACTGCTCTATCTCATGGTACTTCAGTGCGTCACCCCCAAGCATCTTTCACAAACCAAGTCAGACATTAAAGCTTTTCCCATCTAAAAATTCTAGGCACCTCTTAAAGGGAAAATGTTTTGAATGTCAAGAGAGACAACTATAAAAACTCCAGTTTAAACTACCACCATTTCCCATTTAATATCACTCATTAAAAACATCTGCATCAAGAATTAGGGGTGACCATTATTTTCATGCTTTACGCAATTTTGAAGTTTCGGGTGACCATTCCATGGGATGTAATAAATCCTCTGTGGCTGTGAGCAGTTGATATGGTTTATTTTAATGGCCACAGTTAAAGGTTTCATGGGATCAGGCCACAACCAAATCTCTTTATAATAATTCTTTAGGCTACTGCATAATTTATAGCCCTTATGCACTTTTCATGATCTAATTTACCTTCCTCTTAAAATATTTTGTAAAACCAGTGTTCCATTTATAATGATATATATCCCATTATAAAACATACTCACTACTTTGTTACCAGAATAGCATTTTATGTGTGTAAACCAAGGGGCATTAGCATATGCCAGAATTACTCTCCCAACTCGGTGATATACGGAGCATAATGGAATTATGAGCAATTTGGTTCACACTGTCAAAAATATAAATGCAGTGAGAGTCTAATAGCAGGCCTGCAAATAATGTTTCATAAGAAAGGCGCATTTTTGCAAATGAGATTCCCCAAAAAGAGTAAAATCTAGAAACGAGGTGGAGGAAGGCAGAGGAAGCAGGGTGTGGAGTCAGCTACGGGGATTGTGATTTTACGTTCATCGTACATAACCACACAGAAGGGCGAGGGAAAAAGGCAGACTCCATGGGTTCACCATCAACATCGCCCCGGCATGGGAGGGAACGAAAAGGCCAAAAAGGTTCTGGGAAAAGGTTGCAATTTTTTTGAAGGAAGATTCACCAAGAGCAAACATACTAACAAACCCAATATTTTTTACTCTAACTAAAACGTCAGAAAGCATTTCTCTCTAAAGCTGGCAGTGAGTGATCTCTATGGGCTCCTTCAATTCGAGTTCTTTCTACCCATTTCAATGGTATTTAACCATACCCAACTTAAACAAGATTTCTTGACTTTGACACTAAATAAGTTTCTCTGCCCAAACCATACTTTACTCTAAAGGCATGTAATGATAGTTCAAGAGACACTCCAGCATGTATTATCAACCCCATATCTGGCCTTCCCTAAAGAAAACCTCTCACTCACTCAAGCATTTAATATACTCTCCTGGCAGGAAAAGTTGCAAAACATAGTTTTCTCATGTTACTGCAATAAGTAAAATATTACACCATCTGTCATGTCATAATTCATTAAAACAACAGGGGTTTGATCAGTATTTCCTTTTGCAAGATTGTGTATATATGCACTTACATGTGGTGGTTGCCTTGCTGGAGATATTTGTGATACAGTAGTTTTCATTTTTATCAGGGTATTTTCGAAATCTTGTTAGTTTCCCAAAAATATCCACACAAATCAGGCGCTGCCGAGCTAGGCTATATTTACACCCAGAAATCTAAACTCTGAGCTGTATTACCTAAAATATCTGTGGGAAGCAAATACCAGCAACATCTTACAAAGTTGTTATTTCCCTTTATTTATTTTTTCATTTACTTATGCTTTACAACATCAACATTACCTAGTAAAACACAGCTACATATTCAAAGATTTCCATGTTTCACAAATATCAATGACTAACTATAATAATGTTGTCACTTAATATTTAAGATAGTATCAAGGAACCTGTGCACTTATTCCCATTTTATATATCATGAAACTGAAATAAAGGAAATTTTACTGGGTTTCCAATAACTTTTCTATAATTGAATGTTTGGGCCAGAGTCAAGAATAGAATCCAAATTGCTTCATTTCCAATGTTAGGTTTCAAAAACAACCACGTTGTACCTCAGAGCAGTTCTCTTGCCAATTGCTAACGTCTCTGTCTCAGGAGTACACGGTCCCTTTGCCTATTTCAGAGCTGGCAAGAGGAAGATTTGAGTTTTAAGGGAACTGGATGGGAACATATTTATTTCCTCCCAAAAGGTACGCGCATGTGTTCTTGCAGCAAGAAGATTCAGCCTGGCTATTCCCCTCCCTCTTAGGCTCTCTGAGAAGCTGTGCTCGCTTCAATTACAGTAGCTTGCACCAACTCAATCACCCCGTTCAAACTCATGACAGTGACTATTATCTGTATGCCACCTGCTTTGATATAACCAAAAGGCTGTACAACACTAATCCAAGGATACATGCTCTGCTAAGTTAGATTTTAGCTCCCATAGCCCACTGACTAGAAGACATATTTCTGCATCTCCCAAAATCATATATACAGAGAAACACAAATCGCATCTGCAGCTGTGCCACCAAGTAATGATCAAGTTCTGTAAGAGGCACAGCATTTGCCAGGCTCTTTGCCGCTTCTTATGAAAAATAAATAAATAAATAAATAAATAAAATATATAATCCTTTACACCTGCATTTAAAATGCATCTCGATTTCTGGAGGGTTACTGAACACAAGACTGCATATTGCATTTGGCAGTGATAAAATCAAACTGTCATTGCTACTGGAGACTAAGCACAGCTCATATATATCTTACCTTTTAAGCCCATTCTATTGAAGCTGTAGCACAAATAAAGATGAATAGTATCTCTTTCTAAGCCAGCACAAAAAAAACCCTCAATCTAGCAGAAACTGCACAATACTTATCACCTTTTCACAGGATCCTGTTTAAGCTTATAAATACTTTTTTATTATTTCCAGATTTCATTCAAGATTTTTGTTAAAGCTTTTCTACAAAATTTGCTGGTTTAACCTCTCTCTATCAGTTTAAGATTTGTATCGGTTCCTAACAGAGAAGCTACCTGTAACAGACAGACCTGCTGTCAATGTATACGGGCTCGAAAGCAGCTGTCAAATTTTATATATAGCCAAGAGCTTTGCTCTGCTGTGTAATAGGGAAAAGATTTAAGCCACTGACAATTACTAAGGGCTTAAGTCCACCATCCTACTAAACATTAAAAAAAAAAAAAAAAATAAAAATCTGTTTGCTATATACTTCTTTTTTTTATTTCAATCCCCCTAAATAAATAATTCTCACTGTGACAACCCGTATCAGTATTATAACAGTGCGGAAGGGATAACCGATCTATCTACCTCTTTGGTTACACTGCTCGATTCTGGTCCTCAGCACAGGCGAACCGCTGATGGTTCTTTTACACGCAAGGCCTAGTGGTGGGGAAAAGAAGTCTGATATCCATTACTATGAGTTTTTGCTGATTCGGTACCCAGTTATATTTTTTTACCATTTCTTTGGCTTTTCACCAATACTATTAAGCAGAATAAAAGTTAAAGGCCCAGCCAAGAAGCTAGGGAGATTTGAATGCTACTGATGTGACATCCCCCCTCAGGCCAACGTCCGTGAACCATTTAATTTCTACTTATGCCCTATTTTGAAAACTTAAAGACCACATAAGTTTTGCAAGCGCCTTCTGAACAAGACACTCCAGGGGCTTTTTCCAAAATAGGATGACTGGGAGAAAATCCCAGTGGGACAAGCTGAATGACTGCCTTCACCCAGTCTGACCTCCCAGGTCACAGTTCCATTTGGTGCAAGGGTAAGAGATACCCAAATCTTCAGAAAACTTTTAGATGCCTGAATTCCCCTCAAAATCGCGGGGAGTTAGTCATTCGTTTTGCAGACCTGACGTGCACACAGGCTGTAGACTGGCCTCTCCCATGTAGCAGAACCCTTCGAGAGATAACGAAGACCTGAACAAAGCGCAGACGGAAAGACCGCAGGTGTCCATCTCTACCATCAGGGTTAGGAAAGCTGTTGAGACCTGCACCCTCAGGACTGCATCGTATCTTCAGTCCCCTTGAAACCAGAAGAGCTCTGGCTTTGATCTTGTACAGATATTGCTGACCTCTTCGGAGCTGCTCCCTTTCTCTAGAGCCCTGCTACCGGCTGAGACACAACTTTCTTCTCCTCTGGCCACCCTTCAGACCACTCTTCAGCTTTTCAGAAAGACAGCTGAAACTCTTTGGAAATGCTGTGTTTACCCATAATGGCACAAACTGTTCATCCAAATCTGAATGATAGTCTTAAGCAACTATGTATTGGGTCCTACTAACGGCAAAATCTTGGTGTACTTGTTTTTCACGACAGCTCAGTGCCAACAGGAGAGCACCCATTAGACTTATCTGCTACATTCGTGCTACGGAAAAGAAGCCGCAGGCACGAAATGGGTAAGTCTACAAGCGATTACTTATTTGCATGGAATTTATTAGATTTGTAAATGTAAACTTTGCCTCATGGGCTTTGGAGAAGGGGTGGCATAATTCTAAATCAATAGTGAGATTACATTATGTTTTATGGGCTTTTTAAAAAAATCTCTTTTGTTACATTTTCTGCATGTACATCTTAGAGTTTCTATATATCTTTCCAGTCTCTATGCATTGTTATTTATGTTTATAGGTTGTTTGAGGGAGACATTTCCAATGGAAACCAGAAATATTAGAGTGGGAAATTTAATCTCTTCAGAAACCAAACAAAATCAAGGAGATAAAAGTAATGTGTGAGAATGGTTTTCTTACCTGCCAGCCCAGAAGGCTGCAGACCATTTAATTGGCATGGAGGTACAAGTGGGTGACAAGGTCAGTTAGTGCAGGGAGCAGACTATCTCGGTAATCCCTGGGTCTAGGAAACACCGATCAGCCGAGCTTTCTTTTTTGCAAGTTAATTTCCAGTTTGAGAAGGGTTCAAGCTGAATATTCTTCTGGTCAGAGTCCACTATTAACCATGGCCTAGCCAGCTAGAAAGCAAACATGAGTTTTCATAAACATGATTCAACAGGAAAAAAAAAATCCTACCGCTTTTCTACTCTGAATAAGAGAAACAGGTCTGATCACAGCAAGACAGGTATGGGTTAGAAAGGCATTTGGATTTAGAGGCCATTCAAAGGTAGATAGGGCTAGACCTAGATCTTGCCACTTCCAAATACATTTGGCTTGTGTATTGGCACAACCCACAGCGGACAGAGAAACCTAATACAAATTTTTATTTTAATGTTGATGTTTCAGCTGGTATTTGCCCCAGAGATTTGGGGGTTGCTTGGGTACTAGTATGCATTTCTACTTGCGCCCACAACCATAACTGGAACCATGTTCTAGTTTAAGCAGGACAAAACCTCAGCACAAACTGAAGCAGAAATCCATGTAAGACACAATTTCTGTCTCCTCTCCCCTAAGGATGAAGGAGAAGTGGAGAGGGAAGGAGGGTGAAAGAGAAGGAGCAGATAGCAGGGACGTTATTGATGATGGTGGTGGATGAATGCAATCTGTATATCCCAAAGGTCCATCTCAGAGAACAAAACCTACCAATTATGAGGAAAACAACAAACACGGCACGTGTGGAAAATCCCACTTGGTGGTGTAATCCCCCCCATTATTTCTTTATCGAGCCACTCTGTCAAGTGTCTGCATCTTCTCTCTGCTTTATTGCTGCAAGTTTTATTGCAAATTCTTCACACTACTAAAAAAGGAAAAAAACCTAAGACTTCCATCTATTTCTTGTTGTTGATAACTCCGAATGAGCTTGATACCGAGACAGCAGGGCAGACCCAGCAGCACTGCATATATGTAGCCCATGCTGCCAGATGTTTGTTCTGTCCGGGTAAGAAATAGCTTCTCTCTCATTTCATTTCTGCTTGCATACCAGGAGCTGGATGCATTAAAAGCAAAAGTACCTTTATTACCTGCTCATCTCTCACTCCCATGTGCATTTGCTTCTCACGCAGGAGAAGATTACCTCTTTCAAGCTGTTCTTTCCCACTTTTGTTCTCTGCTGAGCTACTGCTTGTCAACACACTTATCCATTTGCTGCTTTCAGCCAAAGAAGTAAAAAAAAAAAACAAAAAAAAACAGGTTAAAAAAGGAGCAGGAGGAGGAGAAACTTCGCTTTTGGAACTGTATCTGTGTAGCTGAAAAAAGAAACATTCTCAACTGCCAGGTGATCTGATTCTTCAAAAAAAGGGATAAATAAAATAAGAGCATTTGCATGGATCGGCTCTTCATGCTGGGGTGAGAAGAAACCGAGAATCAGATTTGGCCCCTCTCTTGCCTGCACGGGCTCCAGCTGGGGCTGGCTGCGCGCCCCTTTCCAAAGGTAATGGCTGTTCTGCAGGGCAGAGGTCTCCATAAATTCAAGGTCTAGGTCAGGGTTTGGGAAACCACCAAGACCTTGCATGGCTCAGGGAGAACAGCTTCCAGCCTCAGGAACACTCTTCTTCATGCTCATTACAGCTTAAAGCTCTCGTACCTGTGTGGCATGAGACACCACCAAGACTATAGGAAAAAATTGGAATTAGGTTCAAATCCCAAATGGCTTTTACTGGTAGGCAGTTTTGAAGCATTGGCCTCTGCCTTGAGGTTGTCCAACAGATACAAAGAGGTTTTTTCTTTTTTTCAAAAACCTTTGGAAGTGTTGCTGAGTCAGGCTAAGAAACTTCAGCAAAAGCAAACATTCATGTTTCCTTTTTGCTAATTAACACTAACGATGATTTAGCAGTCCCTTGGCATGACACACTTATCTCATAATCTGCAATCTGCACCAGCAGCTCTCCTCTCACAATCTTCTGTCTTTGCTCTCTTCCCACACTCGGCGCAGTGGGTTTGGTTCTTTTTCTCATCACTGCGTGGTACTGACAGGCGCTATGGATACACTTGAATTTGTTATATTTTAGACAACCTTGTTAAATCAAAACAAATCACTTCCTACATTCAGAGACCCACTTCACTGAAATAAACAGTGAAGTATTTTCCTGATATGAATGCTGGTAGCCACAGCACTCTCAATGCCATTATTTGCATCACAAGAAACGTACAGGAGCGACCTCTCTCCCAGCTCTGATGAGCTTCTGCTTCCCGCGCTACAGGGCACCATGAAGATGAGATGAAGAGCTGGTTTGTAAGTGGTCAAAAAAGAAAAAAAAAACCAACCCCAATAATTTTTGCACGCATTCATTTTGGTTTCTACAAGATCATATTTTCACTTTGGCTCAGTTGCTCTTATTTGATTCCAGCTGATTTGTTAATCTTTAATTAAGACTTCTTGGGCAAAAGGAAGAGGCAGAGCAAGAACACGTTTAAATAGATAAGATAAACTAATACAAAGGCTAGAATATTGATCACCAAGGTTTTAATTAGTTTGATATTGATGGAAATAACGCTTGCAGAATTGGTGAGAAAGCATTCTTTTCTAGAACGCTGTTCTGAACGCCTTTCAGGATGGGAACCATGCTGAAGGAGATAGTATAAAGCAAAGGGTACTCCAGCCACTTTAATAACAAAGCGGTGACTTCAGCAGGAGACGGGTTGAGCCCGTAATTGATGCAACACATGCAGAGAGTGCAGCGCATAATTACAATATTGCCTTGCCAGGCTACCCAATAGACACTGAGCAGACACCAGCATCATCTTCTTTAATGCAATATTCATCAAGAAGTTATTTTTCAAAGCAGAGTATTTATTGATGTCTTGTGTCTGGCTGAACTTCAGCACACAGATGTTGTATATATTTCAAGGAGAATGTCAGCATTATGAAATAGTGCAGAATGTTAACTCTCTCTTTTTAATTAATCTTCGGTTGTTTGCAGTACGCACCGCTCATCATTTTGAACTGTCACCTCTGAAAATCTTATCACGAGGAGGAGAGCTTCTTTCTAGGGGCTAGATACACTCACTTTCTACTCTGCTTACTTAGAGTAACTCTGAGCATGTAGGTCAAAATTCATCCTGAGCAGGGAGCCAGCAAAATGCCTACGCACCGCTTACCTCCTCCAAATACAGTGTTTTGAGACATAAATGATGAATAGGGCTTGTAGTGACACTCAGTACCGGGGTGAAATTCACCCGTTATGATGAATTGACTACCAGGAGCTCCTGGAGAATTTTCTGTGACGGTTATCATCGGCTGTGCTTCCCTTTCTTGTACTTGCTGCATCCCAGCGTGAATCCTGGCATGGTTAAGGGGTGAGGTCAAGCAGATTTGAATACCCTCTGGACCGTGATCTCTTTGTTCCTTATTTACGTAAAAAGTATGGTTACCAGAATAGCTGGTATAAAACTTTTTATAACCCTGATTATTGCCAAACAAACCAGGCAGAACGTGGAACAAACTATATTATGAATTCCCTCTCTTTTGGTTGTTTTAAATATACCCAGCCATTTATCCTTCACAGTGCAGAACCTCAGGGAAGGTCAGGGAGCCCCAGGCAAGTCAATAACAACATTCAGGTGTGGGGCTACTGTGCTAAAGGTACGACCCTGTGCTTGCTGCAGACACAGACATGTTATTAACTCTACCAGGAGTTTTGGTTTCATCGCTAGTATATAGGTTTGACCAAGAGCTAGGTGGAAAATGTAGTCAGTCAAGCTTAGGATTTTCACAGAAGTCCTTTCCAACCTATATTCTTTGTCTGCATTAATTAACAAGTTGTTAATGCGCCAATGTCTATCCTTCCAAGTATGTACTCAAAATGCTAATAATTCACTTACGTTTCTGTGTTTTTAACTTGATAGATTCCCAAGGGTTTCCTTCCTCCTATTGTCTATCTGCTGAAAGAAAGCTCTTCTCCTCAGTATTTATGAAACAATACATGGCAGACAAGGAAAACCAAAAGGGATGGGTGAGAAGTTAAATCAGAACGGGTGAAGGGTGTAGGAGCTGTCAGCAGCAAAGTAAAACAATAATTGAATCTTAAAAGCTCAATGTTACAGTAATAACTGATAATAAAATGTTCTTTTAGTTGTCTCAGTAGTCTAAATTTTAGCTAATCTAGTTTGATTTCAATAGCCTTAAAAATAGAAACTTACAATAGAGTTCAGAACAAGCAATATATTAAACAGTAACATTTATGCATTTGCAAAGATCTGCAGAGAATGATACAGACTGACATTTAGTCAGTAATTTTCAGCCAAAGATCAGAGAGTACAAACTGATTATGTTGGGAACCTCTGAACCTATCACTGAAACATAATTGGGTTTCCTCTACTTGTGCACCCTTCGTTTTACCCTCAAGCTGAGGACACGAAAAACCAATGAGCCACTTAACAGCACTCATTGATGGCAGGATTTTAGGAAGGATGAGGGCAACCGTGCCTCAGGAGCACCATGGGGACACCCAAACAACATTTTACGGGACATGGGCTGCAAGACCCATCACCTGACATCCCTAAAGCACCAGTTAGTCCAGCAGTGAGGGCCCTGCTTCTGCAAACGGGTTGATGTCAGGCACTACACGCATAGACTGGCCAAATCTAATTGAACTGCTTGGGTACACGTGAAAAATTTTGCAGGATCAATGCCCACGTGCCAAGAAATGAATGCATTTCTGGATGTTGCTTAGCAACTCTGTACGTTTGCAGTGTGGACATGCCGACACTACTAATGGTCACAGTATCTCCTGGCTCCATCACACAGGGCTGCTTTGCAGAAGAATAAATACCATTTTCATCTCTGACCGGTTTCTCATAAATCCATAAAAATTCATAAACACGCACATTTTTACGCATTGGATTTCACACAGTTGGGGAAGTTTACAATTCTTTACTGGCTCCAGTGTCAGAAAAAAGAAGACGCAAAACACCGTCTCTAAAAGGGTAATGCAAGTCTGAGGCATTGCTCTGAAGATAACACTACGCACTATCGCATATTTACTGTCTTTCAGAAATTTCATGGCAAGTCCTTATGAAAAACCTGCAACGTCAACGTGGAGTTAAAAAATACACCTCAGTTATTCTTGGCAACCAGCTCATTCCCAGTGAGAGAGATGCTGCAGGTGAACTCCCACCCTCACCAACCTCAGCAGGGCACTAATGGGGTTACACAGGTGTAATCCTGACCAGGATCTGCCCCTGCAATTCCAGCCCAAGGAATTTGTCTGTCATCTCTATCCACTCAGCTGGAATTCATCAATATCTGTTGCAGAAACAGGTAAGAAAATGCTATTTATACGATGTGCGCTTTCTAAACTTGCATTGTAAAGGTCATTACATTAATCAACATGAACAGAAAGTGCTGCGGGTTGCCTTTCGTAAAGATTTTAAGCACCACACCACCACAGCACCTTCTCCAGCTCCACTGGCACCTGCCGTTCCCGTGGACTAGCTCAGAAGTCTCCTCCTGAAAGGCATTTTTTTCCCTGAATGAGACAAACCAGGGACTGTGCATCACAGCCAGTCTTTGCCAGACAATATCCACCAGGAGGGAGCTTCCCTCACATTCCACTCAAAGTTGGATGTCTACCACTGAAGCAAAAACCTGGTATTAAAGGCTAGAACAACACACATACCGATCAGGAAAGCGTGTGCCCGTCGAGAGAGAAATGCGTCTGCTTGAATTAAGGTTCACTTCATAGTCAGGTCCTGTTTCATTCTATTACAAAGGTTTGAAACCAGAAACAGGATAAAATATTTCAGTAAGCACACTTTCTGTCCTCAAAGTGCTAAGATGCTTCTGGTATTTTACAGAGTATAATTTTGTGCATCAAATAAAAAGGAGCAGCAATGAATTCAAAGGGTTACTTAAGTATTATTGGGAGGGGTGAGTTATATTTTGTTTTAATGACTTGAGCTAGGTAGCAAAAAGTAAATAAACTGCACCCCGTGCAACGTTTTGGAAGAGGCTACTGGTTTCTAGGTGTGATTTGAAGCGTAGTCCCTCTCCTGATATCATCCTGTGAGAACAAATGCAGAGTAGAAAAGAAGAAATAAAGTTAAAATAAAATTTTCAAAAAAGAGCCTGGGGCTTTGTTTCTGCTCTCTTCACTTGTTACCACAGCAGCTAAAGAGGAACAAAACCCAAACCCACAGTCCCTTCTCTTCCACCCTAACAGGATTAGGTATCAGTTACAAAGGACACTTTGAATACCAGTCACACATGAAAACCAAGCACCAATTGCTGATCCAATTAAAATACCAGTGGCAAACCCAATTAATTAGAATACCAATTAAAAATTATGAAACAAGTTATTATTAGATTACCAATTCCAAGCAGACCGCCATTTAAAGTGTGTCTCTCGGAGCAATAACCTGGAATTCCAGGTAAAACAAAAATATGTATTGCTAAACCACCAAAATAAAAATCAAACATTTTAACTTTATTGAGAAAAAAATATTTTGGTTGCTTGGAAATATTTTTTCAATTATATTTGCAGTTTCTGATTTTGTATTGAATTTTGAAACGTCAGTCTTCCGCAGAACAGAAATGCTAAATTTCAGATAGTTCTAATAAATAAGAACACACCGTACATAGACATTCTAGTGTTAAGACTGACAGTTGTTTTATACTAGAAGGCTTGCTGTTCTGCTGCTCTTATTTTTCTTATTTCTTTTTAGTGAAGATTTATATTCATAGCATCCTGTATCTCTGCAGCACTGAAAATACAGATAATGCTGAACCAACAAACAATTCTTCATAGCCAAGCCCCTGGATCCAAAAGGTCACTTTTCCAGACACAAGCTGAATCCTCTTGTATCAGTAGAACGTATTTAGTTCATGTCCTCAGTCCCTTACAGGAGACCCGAATAGAAATGTTCAATGAGCCAAATCATGACATTAGTGTACACGACCCTTGCTTTCGCTCCTCCACCATTTTGGCAGACACAGGAATAATTTTTTCTCCCGTTCCAGGCTACCGGGCAGCTCAGAGGCAGAGGCAAAGTAGGACAGTGGCACATTTCCATGTTCACGACACATCCAAGGAAATTCCGCTCCACCGCCTCTCTGTTTCCAGAAGTCCATGAATACCAGGACGCCCATTTTTGAAGCCCAATCATAATATACACTCACAGGCAGAGATTGCCAAGGCCCCCTTAATACCCCACTGTTAGTCTGAGCAATTAGTTGTGGTCTTAATAGTTCATTCTATGCTTGCCAAGAGCGCCTTTGACCTCCTTGTCCCTGTTATACCTCTTTTCCCAGGCCTTCCGAATTCCCAGCCATGCAGCTCTCCACCAGATACCCCACAGCTTCTCACCTTGAGCAGCCAGCACAGCCCCGGATAGCTGGTGTCAAGAGATCTCTCAAACGCCATAAATCAGTTATGTTCTAAGGATGAGAAAACTAAACTAATTTTTTTTTTTTTTTTTTTTTTTGCCTTCATGTACAGGCAAGCATGCAACTCCAGGTACATGCGATCTGAGTGCAAGCAAACAGAGGTTTTGGTAAACGCAGGAGGAGTCCTGGGCGATGGGGAAACCTCTGCACCCGCCTGACCTTCGCTCCTTGCTAAGCCCTGGGATGAGCCAAATGTGATGAGCGCTGCGGTGCGTCAGGGCTCAGCTCGCAGCAGGTGAGCTTAAATCAGCTCCGATGGGGAAAAAAAACCCTGGCAGGGTCATTTAACAATCCAGTAGTTTTATAGGAGGAAAACAGTGAAACTAAGTGCATCCCAAAAAACAACCACTCCTTTCTCTTCATTCAGTTTGCCATAACTATAGGAGCACAGCAAGCGTACGGAAACACTTACACCTGCTTACGCATACTGGTTTAACATAATGTTCACTATCGCGGGGTGGCACATGCTCTCACTGGACTGTCCATGGTTAAATAAGCAAGTTTTTGCTTTGTTTTGCTATGCTATGAAAAAAAATTAGCAAAAAAGATCTAAATGCACTGTGCATAGCAGAGAGTGACAGCCGTACAAAGCCTATGAAGACAAAATAGTTGTCTTTCATGAGTTGAAATTTATATTGATATCTATTGACAGGCTTTGTTCGTTATGCACTTGGGAATATTCTCTGCTGATCCCAATGCAGAGCTAAATCCATGAATTTAAGCAGACTCTATTATACTGACAGAAAAATCACATCCCTAGCCTTAGATACCCAGAGGTACAATTATTAACCTCTATGACAACTTTTAAAGGGCAGTTCAGTGGATAGAAAATAGGAGCTTTTGGCCTGTAATGTAGAGCTGAACAGAAAATTATATCCTCGTGTCAGAATTGGATCGGATGGGCAGAGCCCCCACCCCAGAGGACAGACTAGCTTCTCCACAGACTTTGGTGAGGGCTTAAAAGAAATTTGTGTGATTCCCTATTGGATTGCCATGGGCCCCACTGATTCAGACCTTTTTAGACATCATGAGCCATTTCCATTAGGCTAATAAAGCCCTTCTTAGCGCACATGCAAGCTCTGCATTTATCCAAATGCACGAGAGATGGGAGATTTTTAAAGCAAAATGATCATTCGGTATTAGATTCGCATCTTCTGATTTCTTTCCCATGGAGATTAAACCTTAATGCTTTTTTTCCTTTTGGAAATACAACTTGCCCAGGATGCGAGTTAGACTGCAGCACTTCTACCCATACAGCTGCTGGAGGAGGAGGACAGGAGACCTAAACTCTTCTTCTTCAAGCCTGGGAGCCAAAGGCGTAGAGGAAAAACAGCCCATATTGCCCCGAGTTAGAGTGGTCCAGACTAAGAATTGGTTTAATAAAAGGAATTGTGGATATATTTTTTTTAAAAGCTTTTTATATTAAATGATTCAAGGAGATGTTCCCCTGGCTGCACAAGCACAGGGAACACTGGGAGGGATTTCTCCTCGCCTGGCAGCGTGTGCTCAGGGATGGGGGGAAAACTTCATGTAGTGGAAAAGGTTCCTTCCTTAATATTTTTAGCTTTTCATAGTTCTGGAAGTTGAGATTTACCTAAGCCCCTCTTTTGTCAGGAACGCGCTGAGGTTGGGGAGGAAGGAACAGATTTCTTTTTCCTCCTGAACTGATTAAAATTCCTAATTAAGATCTTCATTCTTTAAGGTTTCCCTTAACATGTTGGCTAGGGACTGACGGAAGGTGACTTGCTGGGAGCTGATCCCGTGCACAGGAACGACAGGCTGGTGGGAAGGACAGAGATGGGGGAACGTGGCTCACCCCCGCAGCCCGGCGGGGCCGGGGAAAATGCCTTATCCCGGCTGTAACACAGACAGCTGCAGCTGCCTGCTGCATCGCTGCCGGAGCTCCCAAAGATACTTGCCCTATCACCACCGAATATGTCGCATCCAGTGAATTATCACCAGCCCAAGGACATGAATACAGCTATATTAAAGTGACACGAACTCCCAGTCCTTCTAGTCTGGTATTCTCAGCCCAACCCTTCGCCGAGTGCAGCTCTGATGCTGCGCACAGCATCCTCCACTGCCTTGTGGATTTCCTCCCTCTGGTTTTTTTTTTTTTTTTTTTTCTTTTTATTGTTCTCCACCTTTCTTCCTTCTCTCATTTTCCCCAGTGCCAATTCCAGGACAGGCTTGGCTGGTGTGCGGCAGGGGCTGCACCCGTGAAATCAATTAAGTCTTTCCCGGCTTCCCCGCTCTGAGTGCCTCAGTGCCCTGTTGCTGCATCAACTTCTCTCCACACTGGGCATTATTACTAAAACCTGGTTTTATATATTATTCCCTATCCCTCCAGTTTTATCATCATGCACTGAGCTGTACCGAAACATGCAAGGTTTAACCAAGCAGATAAACAACAGTCAGACAATACCAGCACCATCCTCATCCCCGTCAAGCCCCCACAGGTCTTCTTTACTTAGCAGAAAGAAAGAGAAGGGGGGTGGAGTCTCGATTTAGTTGCCAAGACATTAAAAAAAAAAATTTCAGATATCATTTTAACACATTTCTAGATGATTACTCATGTCTTCAAACATAAACCTAGTCCAACAATAAATATGCTAACATACACATTAAAATTGCACAGTGCAATTTGCTTATTATGTGCGGCAAATGTAATTCATACAATGATTGGAGACTAACTATTAAAGCAAATTATTTATTTAATTCTAAATAGCAGAGCTGTAAGTAAAAGGAGACCCCACTCACTAAATAACTTGGGAACGTAATTACTTCAAACACATCCCATGGGACCTATTTCATCATCGTTTCATGACCTCAGAGGAGATAATGTGAAGAAAATGGACTGTGTGTTTTCCCACAGAAATAGAGCCATCCAATTCCTTTCCACTTTCCTTCACTTAATTCTAAGGAGAAAAGTGCTCAAATTGCTCAAGATACTGAATAATCATCCAACAAAACGCCATCTCATCCTGCCTTATTTCTTCCTGGAGCTGATGGATAAAGTCATTTGAATCCTTAAGGATGAATCTTGGTGGGGAGGTAGTGAACACATTAATGCAGTGGGAGTAACTTGGCCAAAACAGCTAGTGGTGTGTGGAACAGTTAAGGCTGCTAATCAGTGTCCCCACGCACACGGTGTAAAATACAACAATAAAGACTATGTATAGAAGGTATGAGTGTGCATTTCTAGCTACGCACAGAGAGGAAAACCAGACATTGAGGATCAGGTCAGCAGCCAAGCCCACAAAGGGACACCTGCACATTGTACCTCAGAAAGAACGATTATTTTGAAAGCAGGCGTGAAAATCTGGGCAGAGAACCTTTTCTTTACGGAAGCGTCAATAATTCCCTTCTTCCCTCAGATCTGAGATTACCAAATCTGACCTAGGAGAAAAAACTTTGTACAATGACTTCAGGTTCTGACAGCAGTATCCGTGTGTGCAAATGTCAAAATGTAGAGAATTATGCAGTCTTACATCAGCAGCGGCTTTGGCTTTCTCACTGGAAATCCTTTTTGCCCCAAGGCTGCCCTGAAGGTAAGAAATCAGTGCCGTATCCTCACCGGACTGCAGGTAAGACTGAAGTCTGTGTTATTGCTCCAGCTCCGTGCTTTGGAGCGAGTACCCCATTGCTGTGCTGGGGTGCAGAAGAATGGCTAAAAAAAGCGCCTCTTGGTCTTCCACCCAGAAATCATGTTCTTTTGGAAGCGTGTGAACTAGACTAACCCGCACTATGATCTACCTGGGAGGAAAGCAAGAGCCACTCAGCATTTTCAGAGGCTTGACAAAGCGCGCTAGATCAACGCACGCAGGTGCTCAACACCTCGCTAACGCATCCATGCCCGCGTGAATATCCACGGCCGCCTGAGTTACCCTGAGAAACTATGGATTTTTGTTAACATCTGCCAGTGAACTTCCAAAGGAAACTTCTGCTTTGAGGATTTAGATGGACTCGGTACTGCTGTGCTCTGCAGCACTGGCTGGCTTTGACAACTTAGCAAATCTCCAGGTTTGATCCTGCAAGGCTCGGCGATATTTTTAGCTGCCTTCAGACAGGAGAACCTGCGAAGCAGCTCACCACCTGGCAAGCCACGCAGCACCGGTGGCTGTACTTGTACAGGAGAAGAGACAAAGGGAATTAAGCAGATTTTACAACTCAAATTCTAATAAGCAGCCACTCACATTTGCATTAGCACGGTGATGTTTCACCGTGGTGTTGGGGACAGCGTTCCTTTGACCAACCTAAAAGTGCAGAACTGCAGGAGCACAGCGGTTGTGCAACTTGATGTCACACAGCAGTCTGGCTCTCCTTCATCAACTCGGTTGTTTCCCCTTTATCAGATTAATTAAAGGCTGAAATTTGATTTTAATTTCAATTTCATGTTTCAATTTTCAGGAACTATCAAATTTCCCTTATGTTCAGAATATAAAATATAAGTCTTTATTCATGCAGTCCTGTTTTAATCAGATGAATAAGGAATATCCAGGAATCTCTTCTTGCTCTTATATTTAAAAGACCGGAAAAGCATTAAGTATGTGGGCAAAGAAAAAGCTCAAGTAAAGGAGAAAGATTAGAAGGAAAATGAGTTTATATTCCCTAATCTAGTGACTAGCCAAGGAGATTTTCAATACAAGGACACATAAAGGGGAGTACATGCTAAATATCTTGTTAAGAAGAAATCCTGCACTGGTACCCTAAGTAGGAAAGCTAGCTAGAAGGAAACCGAACATTATTGCACATTTTAAAAGATACCAAGGGGCATTTCCAGTGTGGGAAACCTAAACCTTTGGTCTGTGTCTTGGTAGTCAGAACAAATTAATTGCAAATGGGCATGGCTGTCGTCATCTTATCATAAAAACAATTCAGGTTCAGCAACAAGCGTGGGAGAGGGGGAGTGAGGTGAAAGTCTTACAGCTGGAAGTCCAGATGTTAAGGGACCTCCGTGTGAGATGCTCAGTGGAAAAGCAGAGAGAAAACTTAAACTACACTGCACCAAACCGAGTACTTCAGCATGATTCTGCAAATATCGATGGCGAAACTATAGAAAGCAACTCTGACACTCCAAGAGCGGCAGGACAAAATACAGATGTGCAGTTAAGACTTACATATTTCTTTTAAATTATCAAGGTCCAATTTCAGCTCTGCTGTAGTCTTCCACTCTATTTTCAGAGAAGGCAGCACTTCACTCTGTGCCTCAGTTCTTCCACTGTAAAATGGAGTCAACGACATTTTTTTCTCCCACGTGGTGCCTGTCTTACCGGGATGTCAGCGCACACTTGTGCCATACTATCCATCTATACAGTAGAAAGCCTGCTTTATGAGCAATAGACACATCAAATAAGGTACCGGCTAAAGAGGTATAACTTCAAATACTAAAATGGGAATTATTTTATTCCATGGACAGCACCTGGCTGTCAGCAATATCCTCACTGGGGCCAGCCGGAACCACCATTTATTTATGCCTGGAAAATCTTCATTGGAACACGTGGTCTGAAAAATGTGATTATTTATATGTTTAAGTAGATGGATTCTCAGTTCCTGAAGATGTAGCTGAGGAAAACAATGTGGGAATCTAACCTTTAAACTTCTATACCTCGGAGCACAATGTTTTCCAAAGATGCTACAACTCAGCTCCTTTGTGTGCATGTACAAAACTGCTCACCTGTGCCTATTAAATTGGATTTGGGTGTGGTATATGCTCTTTGCAGGACAGGATTTTGAGTTTACATCAGAAGACTTCAGTTTGAAAAAGATAAGCAGGAAAGAAGTCAAGGAATTGGTTTCTTTCAATGCATTAGTGCTTGCAGCAGTTTTTGTTTCAATACACAAAAAAAAAAGCAAACTAGCACAGCTCATTGATGCAGAAGCGTATAGGTAAATGTCAGTGCAAATACAATACAAATCTCTCTTAATATCATTCGATGTGGAAAAAAATACTGATTTTTCTGGCTTTTAACTTCATACAGGTCTGTGATTTTGTGCTGATGTTTGACTCAGGAAATTTAAGAGAGAAGATAGCTGCATTTAGAGACGGTTAATAGGCTCACCACAGATAATGCAGAGAGATGCTGCCAAAACTGTAATAGATGCAGATCATTTAAAATTTGATAGGACCACCTAAGACCAAAGACAATACACGCGAAAGACAGCTCAATGTTTGCTGAGTAAATACAATAATGATAGATCGGATGTGTTAGCATAACCCAGGTGGAAATGCGGTTTAAGGGATGAGATGACAGCTCTCTGTCCAGAGAAGCAACTGTTTCCTTTAGAGGTTTTGTTTTGTTACGGACGGTTTTAGAAATGCACAGAGCAAATAAAGGCAAACAGCCGCGGAAAGGGGAATGAAGCTGCTATGAGTGGGAGGTTCAGGACGAGCTCGCAGGGGTGCACTGGCTGATAACTACCGGAGGGTCTTCCAGGTGCTATCAGGAAGACCATGCTTACGACATTCAGGTGCTCCAGCCTTCCAAGAAATGGCTTCTTTCCAAAATTACAGATCCGATCAAAAGCACCCGCAAAACAAGCAGGAAGATTGCAACCATCATCAGATCCTTCAGGAAACATCACCAGAATAATAAACCACAACAAAGCATTGGGTTTCCAGTGAGCTAAAGTGCCACCCTACTCTTTAACTCCGTCCCCGTGTACAACACGACAAAAATGCTATTTGGTGAATGCGTCTCGACTTACATTTTGGGCAAGTCATTTTTTCTTACCGCTCAAGGATCACTGAGTCAAAAGGAAGATTATCCCGGTCCCCCAGCACAGCCCAGTAAGCCAGCTCTGTGGTCCAAAGCCCGCAGATCCCTTTGGTAACACCCCTCGCTCAGGAGGTTGGGAAACTCTCCGGTATTTGCCAACTTTTTTTATTGTTTCTGGTTTTGTGGGGTTTTTTTGTTTTTACACCTTTTCACTTGTGGAAAAGTCTCCTCACCTCACAGATGGGCATGTCCTAGTAGGGTTTGTCTCCATCCAAATTACTCCAGCAATTAATTTCACACCTAAGCAGCTTGGCTAAGAACAAGTTGCTCCCAGCCCCGCTGAGACTCATCTCTGGGTTTATGTCCTTCAGTGAGACACAAGCAGTTGTCTTGGGGGTCACAGCCATCATAAACTTGACCGAAGCCAGGAGGCCACAGTCAAAGAGGCAGCGGTGAACGTGCCGGCCTTGTCCTGGGCAGTCCGCGCTGGGGCAAAGCCAGTCAGATTCTCCAAACTGCCTTTTTATCCCCTTTCTAAACGGGGAGTGAAAAAGCACCTTCCATGATCGTGACTTAGTACAACTTCTCTCTTCAAAACCCTGCAAACCAGAACGAGCTTCTCAAGGAAGATCCTCTGAGTTAACTAAACGACAACATAAGAATAGGTAAATTAAACTGCATTACAACTGCAGATGGGCAGTTTCTTTCAGAATTAAGTCAGTCTATTTAATCAAGCTTAAGTCGCTTCCAAGGAAAATACTTTTTCGGAGAGCAATGACTGATATAAAATACAAGTCTCTGCCGAAGAGCAAATATAATTATTCAGTATAAGGAGAAAAGGAAGAAGCAATACAACCAGCTTTTACTGGCACTGTTATTGCATCAAACCTGAAAGTTTGACAAACTTTAGAAAAATGTAACAATATAATAATAAATATTTAAATTGTATTATCTATTAAGAATCTTACTCTCAGGTACTGTGTTTATTTCAGATGTTTTGTCACATCTATATGATTGCTGCTTTACATAAACATTTCCAAGTAAGAATTTACTGTGTAATTTTTCTGTCTGGCCCTCGTACAGCTGAGACTTCCCTTCCAGGTGGCAGGACAATGAGAAGGGAAACTCTTCTCACCACTTTTCAGCTGTACAAGTAGCTGAAATTCCCATTTGTTACTTTGCTCCAAGCTGAACACCCTAATGAGAGGAAAATCTGAATTTGCCATGGAAAAATCATCCTGTGTTCTCACAGCAGCTTCCCTCAGGGTGAAATTCTGGCCACATTGAAGGTAATGGCAAAACTGCCTTTAACTTCAGCACAGCCAGAACTTCAGCCTTTATATCCAAACCTGAAGCTCTAAATGACATAGAATGACCTGGGCTTATGAAACTTGAATTATTGTTATTTATTTTTAATGCTTATAACTTCAGTCATTTCTTCAACGTATGTTGATTCAAAACCTGAAATTTCTAACTAATAGCCTACTTACCCTCTATGTTTATGTATGTAAACATAAATCCTCTGTTTTTCCATTCAAAGACCGCACTTATTTTTCCAGTAACAGTTTCTCCTGTATCTTTTTGTGAAAATAACCATCCGGTAAAGAGAAAACAGAAAAATATTCTGAAAATAACTTCCATCTCTCAATAGAAAATTTAAATCAATTTGATGCTTCACCTGGAGTAAAGTCAGAAATCTCATTTTGTGACATATGGTAAAGCATCTCCAACGCAGCTGGGAGCACCCATTCTCACATGACAAATCTGCATAACAGGTTTTGAAAGAGAGCAAACGTGTCTAAATCAGGGAAATCACAGCTCCTGACCTCAAAGAAGCAGCACAGCTCCACATACTCAATAACCCCTACAGCTGTCTTCTGCTCTTGGGGGAAAACCCGGCCCCGTTGGAGACACCCATGGGCTCCAGGGACAACTTCTCACTCAAGTGCAAGAGCAGAGCAAGTCCCGTGCAAGAAAAGCAGCCCCATCGGTATGAAACAGAGGGCTCGGAGCGGCCAGGCTCATGCAAAGAGCACGGTCTTTGCGTGGCCAGAAGGAAACCTGTTTTTTTAGTAGATAATCAGATGTATCCATCAATTCTCTCCAAATTTGGTAGCAAACAACATCCACCATCCTTTCTGCATTCACACCACGCGCCATCCCTCATCTAAAAATTTCACAGCAAGATATGAGCGTGACTTAGACCTTTTAATGTAAAGTCACATTATTTTCAATTTATAGACAAACCGAGGCACAGAAGTACACACAGCGGCTTGCTAAGGCATTGCTGTTTTCAAAGGCATTACGCACCCCGTGATTTAATTACAATAATCAGGTTTCCTCTCCTCCGGTCACAAGTTGCAGCTCCGCACTGTATTGCTTTGCCAAAAGGAGAGATCCTCGTCCAGCCGGGGGGACGGTGGCCACGGGGCTGGGGTCACTGCAGCTGCGGACACTGCCCCCCCGCACACAGATTTTTGTTCACTGGGTCGGACCACACAGCCTTTATGGCACTTCCCTGTGATTACATCGATTCATATTTTGTTTAAGGGCATAATTGTTTGTTCTGGGGGAAAGATCACATGCCTGTCTTTGCCGTGAGAGCCACAGGGGCAAGGCAAGGTGCACTGTTAAGATTACCTTTAATTCTTATAAAGTGAATCCACATAAAGTCAAATCTAATAACCTTGCAATGAAAACCTGATCTCTGCCGTTTTACCTCAAGTAGGAATCTTGAAGATTAAAAGGCTAGCATTTTCTAATTTCCTCGTAAATAAAAAATGTGGTAAGTAGAAGCTTTGGCTTTAGGGTTTTCTTTTTCTTTTTTTTTTTTTTTTTTAATCTATCCTGTATATAATCTGCTATGAATACATAAACGTAGAACAAGAACAAATCTTTCAAACGTAACGCTGAAATCGTAAATATTTCCATGCTCCTTAGTGCAGTCCTAATTTTCCTTTCAAGGTATACTGACTTCTGCTAAAGCAACATCCAGGGCCAAACCCAGCTCCATAAATAATCATCTTTCTGAGCAAGAAAATTCCCATAATCGTGTCATCTTAAATACAGGGAAAGTCCTATCAGAAATACTTGTCTTAATTCCACCTTTGCTTAGAAATACAGAAAAAATGCCCCACCAAACCAAAAGGCAATAGGAATTTGCCTAAAGCGGCCAAAGTAAAAACTGTGTGAGGACCTCGGGCTTTGAACTGCTGGCAGGCACTTCAATTTGAAAACAGAGTAAAACATGTAGGGGAGCCAGGATTCCACTCACAGGAGAATATTAAAAAGTTTCCCTTTATTATTATGCCTGTCTGTATTGTGGTTTAAAATCCACACAGGGATTGCCAGAGCTTGTTAGCTGGCTTTAATAGTTGCATTAATAAATCCTATAAACTAATTGTGTAGTGACTAAGTTAATTACATTCAAATGAGATAGTATATTTCTCTACAAATATGATAAAGAATTTATAAAGAGATATGCTCCTGTCTGGGAGCCCAAAAATAATATCCAGCCAGCAACCCAAATCCCCTGTAATATGTGATTAAATTGATGGCTGTAGGGATAAGCAAACTGCAGCAAAGGCAAGAGATCACAAGAAAATATTAAACTGACTTATTTACACAACAAAATAATGAATGAAAGCAGGGCACAGAGCTTTCCTCACAGCCAGCAGTTTAACTTCCAGCCAAAGGTGGGAATCTGATCCTAAACCTCCATTAATTTTTTTAACGGGCAAGGACAAGTATATGACCCTATGTAATAAGAACCATTTTTTCCATTGGTCTTATAAGCAGACCATGAACTTTAGCTCCCATCAAACAGAGGCGATGGTTTGTGTGCCGAGCAAAGAAAGGCACTTTGGAGCCGAAGGTAACTTATGGGTCCCATCCTGCCCTGCAGGCACCTGCTGGCCCCAAAACCACCCTCTTGGGCCTCCTTCTCTGCTGGAACATATTATTTCTGCCAGACAGCAAGTCCCAAGCACTCCTCCCCTCCCAGGTGAAAGTTTGGGGTTACTTTTGGCCCATGGCCGCATTAAAAGACCTCAGCTAACAAGCCAGCACCAAGCAGTTCCAGGGCACAAGGGTGTTTTACCTCCTCTTTATTGAATCCAATCTTCTTACCCTAAATTTAATGGAGAAGCTAGTCCTGGCAGAGCTGTTGTCCTCCCCAAAGTCTCGCTCCAGCCCCTCCTTCAAGGTGACACAAAAATTCACTATTGCTTTGGTAAGCTGAGGAGAGACTCAGGCTATTTTGGGTGGTGGTGGGGAAACAACAGCCCCTTGCTCAGCCCAGCATCCCTGAGGAAGGGTAGAAGTAACCTCGGAGTTTCTACCCCAAGGGCGAAGCTGCAAACGCTCATTGCAGCTGGGGTAAATTTCTCAGCTAGACACCAAATTTAAAAATATTGGCATGACAAAAACTGGGGTGTTGGAAAGAGAAACCTCAACTTAAGCTCTTAAATCCGTAACTCAGCTCACAAGTTAGTTAGTTGATTTCAAGACTGCTGAGTATCCAATTAAAAGGAGCTGGCTCGGGCTCAGCATTGAGAAAATCAGGTCTTCTGTTTAAGAGCCTGGCTACAGGTTGAAGAGACTGATTCTGGCTTTTATTTTTGAAAAATATTGGCTGAGAAGACTTTCATGTCATGCTCTACTTGCACAGGACTATTCATAAAATAAATGCCAAAATTCAAGTTTTTAAACTCTGTACTCCAATACTGATGTAAGCACGTATATGGATATGAGACAGATGGAGTAGCAACTGAGGTGGCTGCAATTTTGTGGAATATGGGCCACCTTGCCCTGGGTACCGATACTGAGAACAGCAGTTGTGGCCCTCAGGCAGCACTATCCCCTCTGCAACTCTCCCCCAGAAAAGTGTTGTCAAAGGTAATTACTCATTAGCCTTCCCTTTTAGGATATGCAGGAAAATCATTTTCAACAAAAAGTAATTATAAAAAAAAAAAAAAAATCACTCAGTTATTTGGGATGTGAGCAAAGCCTGCTTCCAAGCACACATCTGGTAAACCCAGTCTGAGTTCAGACATCTGAATGGATAAAAACTCAGAAAAAAATGCATGAAAGGAAAATGCTGACAAATCTCTTACTCCAGCAGTATGAATGGTGTTGCTATAATGATAGAAAGCTATTGATTGTCAACTACTGTCTCATTCAATTGATCAGGTCCTGCAAATCTCAGATAACACTCATGTCGTTAGAAGCCAGTATTGTGCTCTCGGTGGCTATGACTGATTGCCGTGCTATCAGAGCTTTGATCATCTGATAGTACAAGTGTTGGGGAGCTTTGCTATTGATTTGTAGATAAAAATGTTCCCGTACCTTGAGACCTGTCAGTGAAATTCTTTGGATGGAAAATAGCATTGTACTTTAATTGTAGGTCATTTGCTAATTAAGTGAATTTACAAAGAACTTTTTGGGGGAAGAGCTGTTACACACACCTCCTGATTTGCCACTAGGCAGGTGGCAAAACTTACTGAAGGACCAGGTCAACATGCTCTACTACCTGAGCTAACAGCTCATTGAACAGACCTGCAAATTCCTGACCTTAAGCTTAAATTCACTATTAGCTGATCAGCATATGAAAATTACTGTAAAATTTGGACTAACGATGCAGGTGCTTCTCAAGAAGACACCTACAGCAGTAAGGTCAGATCGCTATAGCTTCTATAAAGAAGCTGTATGGTGCTGTACACTGCTGTGCACCCTCCTCCCAAGCCCTTCCTATGCCTGACCCCTTGTGGGACTTCACTGTTCATACACTAGCCATTTCATCAAAAAGTGCTATCAAATCTACATCCCAAAGCCCATAAATCCAATTATTTTCTTATTCAGCTTCTGTTGGCTTTGCTGAAAAACAATTCTCCTCTGAAGGCCACTGACAGTGTTAGTCTAATTATACTGCTTATTCATTTCTAGCACTTAAGGATGATGAAATTAGGCCTTATTAGTTAGTAACATTTTCATTTAGTTTTTCATAAGGTGATTGGCATATTGAAATTACAGCGCTACCCGGGATGCATTCAGTCCAGCCGTAGCTCTACGTGGAAGTAATGCACAAGGTCAGCTGCTGGGTGTGAAGTCTCCCAACAGAAGCCTCAAGTCAGAATTGCAAAGCCAAGCGCCCATTTAAGATGCAACTTTTTCCATTACGCTGCAGTTATAACACAAACCGGAATTATTTTCATCTTTTAATGATAAACTTTGGATAATAGCTGTGGATTATATCCTTCTTTAGAAAAAGCTCCTTTGGTTTGGTTGGGGTTTTTTTTCCTTAGTTTAAGCTATTTGTGGATTATTCAACTGCTGTTAAGATTTTTACAATTCACATTCACAGATTAAAAGCTCGAAAATTCCCAAATTTACCGTATGAACAAGTCTGTATATCTAAGACGACCCAATAAACAAGTTTCTAAAGCATGAAAACGTATTTCAGCATCATTATTGTACTGGAGAATTTGAGGTTTTAAAAGAATAGCTGGCATGTGTAGATGACCTTTGTCAGGTTGCCAAAAATGTCTTTTTGGAAAAATATACTTTTATGTTACAACGTAGTTTTCTTTATGTGAAAAATGCACTTTATATACAATGAGATGTAAGATGAGAGGATACAGAGGAGGTCAAAGCAAAGGACTCCTGGTGACCTGAGAAAGGGCTCTCTCCAGGAGAGGACACGTTCAGGGGTACTCTACATCCCCGAGTTTGGATGTCACTCCCCCAATGCAGATCAAATGAACTATTTTTAAAGTGTGTATGCCTGAGCATACATCCTTTGCCTGAACTGAAAGCAAAGACCTGAAGAGCTGTGATGAAGCTTGGCTTCATTAATGGCTGAGAGCATCTCTCTCCGGCCCGCCTTGAGCTATTTTCTTCCCAGAGAAGCATCTCCTGTTGTCCCACTTTGGCAAGAGAAAATTTGGGTCATGCAGAGCAGCTCTTGCTCCTCCATTTGAATTACAAGAATAAAGACAGCAAAATTGTACTTTCCTGTAGGCACATTGCTTTTAGCTTTACCAGCTTATGGCAGCTCTTGAGCACAGGTTTGTTTAGAGAAAACACAATATGGCCGGGGTGTGGGAAAATTCAGCAGCATACATTAGTTCCTGAATTTGTTGATTATAACCCATGAAAACTTCTGATATTTCTAAGCAAATATGCCACACCACTGAAAGCAAAAATATTTCTCAATGACGTTTTATTCATAGAAAAGATGAGGTCTGGCACCACATTTATACAGCTTCTCTTAAAAAAAAAAAATAAAATAAAATAAAGACTGCAAAGTTTCAAAAGAAGCTCCTTCAGTTTCCAAATTATTTTATACTTCTGTCCTGACCTTTTTGCTTTTTTTACATGACATTGTTTGCTTTTTACATTAATGCTGTTGAAAGACTTGGCAGAGGTCTACACTGTAATGACCGGGTGATCCCCATCAGCTCTTTCTGGGGTTTTGTTCTGGATTTGGGTCGATTCCAACCAGCCAGTTCCTGATTACAGAATAGTAATGTCTCTAGCGTTCATGATCTTTAATATCACCTTGGGGCAGGAGCTCTGCGGATGGGAGGAAGAGAAGGCTCATCCTACACAGCTGACACTGCTTGCCCTTAAAATGAGCAATATCAATAAATGGAGGATCATGCCCCAGGATAAGATCCTGCTCTTTAATGATCCCCATTATCTTCCTCATCCTCTGCTCTCCTCCTGTCCAGTCTGGCAACATTTAATCTTTTATTAAAGCTTAACAATATTTTTATCTTTATTTGAGGTGAATTACTTCAGTTTCACTTCTTCCCCTCCTCTGGAGAAGAGTTTTGCCATAAACAGGTGACTTTTGGACTCAGGATTTGCAAAAGTGTTTCCAGGATCCCAGAGGATGTTTTGGATGGTAAAACAAAAGCAATGCTTCAAAAAGGAAAGCCCTCAAATATGGGAGGCCTCACTGTTCATTATTTCAAAGTCTTGAATGGTAAAAAAGACTCTTTACTGTAAAAGAGAGACGTTTCTCTGCAAGTACCCTCCTACCCTTCTCTTACACGTCCTTTGCAAAAGTTTAAAACAAATTACAAGGAACTGAGAGCTTAAGAATACCTCTTTGCTTCTCTGAAGTTAGGAATAGTGACTCAAATTAAAGGGTAGGTTCTTTTCCCATCCTTTCATAGAAGCTAGAAAAAAAAAAAAAATTAACTGTTGTGCTTCTGACAATTGTTTGTGCCAAAATACTAGAGTAAGTGTGGGAGGAATGTTACACAGTGCACAGAAACCTAAAGCAAAGATGTCAAATTTTGCTTAATTTAGGCATTTACTGCATTTTCTTAGACTTTGGTAGAGAAGTGGTTAAGTCCAGAAGATGGATTAAATATACATTGCTGAGTGACCAAAGCCACATCTTCACCAGTCAGAAAGTAACTTCTTAATTAGCGCTAGCTACAGGATCTACAAACTAGCAAGAGGTAAGAAATCCTTGTGAAAGACAGAGAGCAACAGATTGAGGTATGCTCTGCCTTCAGACTGCATTCTCTTCAGAGCCATAGCCATATCTGCCCGCTGACCCTAGTGCAAAACCCTGGGCTTTTTCCTAAGGAAAGGCAAGACTCGTATTCCAGGACTGCTGCAAGAAGATAGCGCATTGTGAAAACATTTCTGGCAAAAATTGTCTGCACTTCCAGCATGCATACATAAGGGAAGTTGTGTACAAAGAAACAGAAAATCTTTGCTATTTATTTTAGTTGGGATTCAAACACATTCCCCATAAGAAGTCCTTTTCCATAAAGCCCTTCAGAGTTTAACCTGGTATGCTCTGTGATATTCCAGCTGTCAAATCAGATCTCCGTCAACTTTTTCTTCTTTACTCTTGACCTGAGTTTCTCTAAGAACACTGTTTTAAATTAGATCCCATGAGAAACATGACAGTAAATTCTTAGTTTCATGATGGTTATAGAAGTTGCCATTGTTTTCCCATCATTATAGTGATGTTTGAGGCACTGAAGGAGAGGAATCATTTGTTAGTTCTCTTGTTGTCTGCTTTCTGCTCACGAAAGGAAACATAGGTGGAAATTTATTGACACCCGTGACAAATAGCGAGCTGCTTTCTTTTGCAAGAATTAATTTATCCTATTACACTAAGACATCATTACGCATTTGGAGTCTGACTCCATGCCCAGTTGCACCGATTTTGTGCCACAGAGAGATCACTTCCCTGTGTCACAGCGGAAAGAAGTGATTCCCGGTATTTCTTTCATCGGCGATATCCTTCTATATAATAATTCTGAGGACATGTCATTAGCTTGTGTCATGTAGGAAGAAAATGAGGGAGGAGGAAGCTTTTGTTCCATAACACTGTATTTCAGTCATTTAGTCTTATTGGTTTTGTGCAGCTAGGAATGAAAGATGTAACTTCAGGCTTGCTATTGCTCAGGATATATACACACTAAGAAAGAAATGAGAGCAGAAAAAACACAAATCTGCAGTAGTGGGAGCAGAATTTAGGATCTACGTATTGAAGGCTCCTAAATATGCAGAGAAGTACTCAGAGCGTCCCAGGATTAATTCCAAATTTTTGTCTGTCCCTTTGACCCAGGCAGAACATTATTAAATGGAAATCTCTCCCTCCCCGTTTCCCCCATCCATTATCCTCAACTGTAGGATCTTCCATGCAAATAATTATATGTCCTTAAATATCTTCTTTTTACTACTCGTCTCCACTCTACCTATGGTCTACAACAGTCGCTTGCTGAGTTTTGTGCTAACGTACAGAGATGGTTTTATGTGTTTTATGGAGTCTGGCACAAAGAGGAGGAAAACATCTGGATTCAGCAGCAGGAATCCAACCCCTATGCAGGACAGTGGGGAATGACCTTTGCTGAAGTAGTTTTGCCCATTTCTTCATTACCCAAAACACCCCCTCTGTAAACCTGTGACTCGGAGTAATTCTACCCGGTCTGCAGACCCTTCGCTCTTACTGGGACACTTAACTCCTGGCTAGGTAACTGTTTCAGTCAAGTATAACATCATGAGCATGATACTTTGCAGCAATAAAAACCCCACCGAAGATCCAGTTATCCCAGCAAAAGACTGCTTACAGAACCGATATAAATAATAACAGTGCCCAAAGCACTCTTTGGTTGACATTAACTGTGGCTACAGCAGAAGCTTGTCATGACTGAACAAAAAGGATGCTTCTTTTCAGCCTAAAAATACTCGGCGCACACACTCCAGCTAGAGGAAACCACTTCAGTTTTACCACAAATAAACTTGCCGTTAGACAAGGCACTGCAATTAATACATCCAGCCTTCAGGGTGACTTTTGCGTTGGCATCATTCATACATATTATTTTATATTAAACATTCATTTGTAAGGTGAAAAATGTACCTTTCTTAGCAGCAAAGATAAACTCTTGTTTATTCCAGCTATTTTGGCAAAGCTCTCCAGCATGCCCAGAAAATCCTACAGCCAGTGCTTAGGATTTCCACGTATCACAGGGTTTTGTACCTGCAGAGGAATCTCTTAAAAAACTTTGGATGCTAAAGCAAGATTCAGAACAACACAGCCAGCAGGCATCATAATATTTTGTCAGTAATAAAGCATACATTACTGCTTTTGATACAAGACTCTTCCCAGTAGTTTTCTCTACTAGTATTTTGGGCATTAGGGAACTGCCTTTTGCAAAGATATCATATTAGATATAGCCAAATAAAATATATTCCTTATTTTTGAGGAGAAAAAGTGGCTTTGTTCCCTTAAGCTGACCAGTTCTGCTAGTATAATAAACTTAGCATAAATAAGGCTTCACATTAAACTCATGCAAGATACACTCTCTGCAGCCAGGGAATGAGGTTTGAGTAAGGTGAAGGTATACTTCCTCTAATAATCTGAAAACCATTTACGTTTTGAAAGGGTCACTGGTACTTTACGTTAGTTTTCCACTTCACTTTTTGAGATCATGATTTCAGCGCAGTGTTGACCATTGACTAAAACCAATTTGAACAACACGGGAGTGGGAGTGCTCAATACAAGTGAATGTAATAGCTTTGCCTCATCATTATGCGAAAGCATTTATAGTCAAAGACAATGGCACTAATAGATTCATTCATTCATTCAGAAACAACCCTAGACCTTTCAAGCATGCAATTAAAATCTCTGTCACTTTATATGGAGCAAAGAACTAGTGTTTTACTGTCTAGTCACCAAGGTATAAACACATCTTATTTGACTGATTATGGCACTGAAATCCACAAAACAATCAGGATTCATGAATATTTTCGTGGCTATTGAACAGATATCTGAATTGAATTGCTTTGCAAACAGTGACGAAGTCATCCAAATAATAAGTGAAGGTACTTATTACTTGATCAAGTGTAAGAGAAAATAAAAAAAGTCAGAAACATAAGACTAGAAGGACTCTCCTGGGTCACTTTGTCCCCTGCGAGGCAGGTAACCGCATCACTTGGGTCAAACATCGTCTTAAATTACTTTTCTCTTTTACCCTGCCAGCTCCTGCGAGGGCTTCCCAGAACCATGCTTCTCCCAGCTCCCATCAATTTATGGCTCATCTATACTCATTTGCTGCCACCACAGTAGCATCTTTTAAGTTAAGAAGTTCTTCCCTCACTCTTGCTCTCTATCCATATAGAGCAGCCTTCAAAGGTTTCATTTTGCTGGGCCAAATAAGCTCTGCATTTGGCTCTTAGTTTCATCCTGTATGATACTTTCTCCCACACAGTTATCAATCTCTCTACACTTTGCTCTACAGCTTGAATCCACCTATTTTGACTATGAGGGATCGCTGCTGTGTTCAGTACCCTTACTGATAATTTCCACAAAGACATTAATGCCTCTGTATAAATGGAGGAAATACTTCAGCTGTTTAATCTGACAGCACATTTAGGTTTTATACAGCCATACTGGTTTAGTGGTTCATAATCACCCTGTGATCAAACACCACGCCACAATCTTTCTCCTCATTAGACATTTCCAGCTAATGAGTTTCCACCTTACAGCGCCAATCCTCGTTGCAAGTCTCTAAGCCCATAATCAATCTCACTTTTCCTTCCCTTTCAAGTTTCCTACATATCCACAGAAAAGGTAAGCACCTGCAGGCCTTATGTATGAGACCAGTGGCAGGCAGGTTTTATACCTCTGGCGCAGACATCCTCCAAACCCCTCTCATGCGCTGCTACTCCAACAGACTACCTTCTCTGGTTTGCCCTTCTGCAGTGAAATATTAGCTAGAGGTTGCATCTTTCTTATTATTCCTTCTAACTGAAATAGAGTTATTCACGTCACTTGGTTAAAGGTTATTTTCCCAAAGAAATCTACAAAGGCTGGTGTGGGAAAGCATTTCTTCCTGTGGGTTCAAGGAATGTCGGATAAGAAATCCGTAAGCTGTTACATCAAGGAATAATTAGGCTCCACTATGTGTTACCTCTAGATGTTCCTCTGACATTATCCACAAAGTTGTCTCCCCATCATGACATCGTTCCTAACAACAATCATTATGAACAGCCATATTTCCATTTCCAAGAACTTTTTTAAGACAAGCCTGTGAAGACAGTTTTTTTCACCATACCAGTAACAACAACCAGTTATCCAAACAGACCGTGCAAATGAATATTTACCATCTGAAGGGCCAAATTTCTTCCAGTGACATTAAGGTGCTTAGGGACGCAAATACACATTTTTGAAAAACCCACATGCATGTAAACTGATTAAAAGCTTGAGCCTATTAAAATTAATAGCAGTTAAAAGCCTAACCAACTCACTTGTTTGCTTTTAGAAGACTCATAAGGCACCAACCTAAAAAAAACAACCAAACAAAAAAAATCCTTTAAGATCTATTCTGAAATACAGTTCACTACGCGAAAAGTTGGAGGGGGCGCGAGCAGGGGAAGGGAAGAAAAGAGATTTTAAAGGCTTTTCAGTGTGACTCTCATTGATCCAGTCCCAAATTATCACGGATTTACTTGCTACTCACAGCCTTGACTTCCGTCCTCCCAAAAGAGCGTTTTGTCTTCCTTGGGAAGGATGTACTCACAGTTCTGCTGCTGGTGAAGGGCCATCAGCTGCAGGGCTTTTATTTCGCTAAGTCCTCAACTCTAGTCATCCAAAAGCCGCACAAATCAACCAAAACCCCATGTACTCTCCTATTATAAGTTCCCACTACTTCTTTCCTGCGCGCCTGCTTTATGGGACGATGTGGTGGAACCGGGGCCATTGCGAAGAGCAGCGCAGTCCATGGAGGAACCTCAAGGGTCCACCACCATCACCCACCACTGGCTCCATCTCCCAGCGGCTCATCCCTCTGCCTGGCTCGTAATCCAGTGCCAAGCATAAAGCAGGCACTCAGACCTGCCTGCATCAAACCCAGCTCTGGTGAGTATAGTGTGACAAAGGAATTTCGGTCGCAGGCCTGATCACATTAATGTCCAGGCTATTGAAGAGCAGTCAGAAAAAACAGAAGATAAATAACCAGATGCGTGCCCACAGGCGCATAAAGACATCTCGCATTGAGTTCTGTACTTCAGAACATGCATGATACTTACTGGATTAAATACAAGAAACACAGCACTGCTGACAGCTTTTCTTAAATATTCCGACTGAATTTGCTGGGTTCAAGTCAGGCAAATGCTTTTAAACACGGGCATTTGCTCAAGCGGCAGAAAGGGAACAGAGGAACAAACCGTGCCTTGATCTGCTCTTGGAGTAGTGTAGCTCTCGTGGTTTAACCCCATCCGGCACGTAAGCACCATGCAGCCGCTCACTCACTCCGCCCTCCCAGTGGGATGGGGAGGAGAATTGATAAAAAGAAGTAAAACTCATGGGTTGGGAGAAGAATGGTTTAGTAACTAAAGTAAAATAAAATATAATAGTAACAATAATAATAAATAATAACAACGACGACGAAAAGGAATATAACAAAAAAAAAAAAGAGAGAGAAAAATAAAACCCAAGAAAAGACAGGTGATGCACAATGCAGTTGCTCACCATCTGCTGACTGATGCCCAAGCAGCGATCCGCCCCTCCCAGCCAACTCCCCCCAGTTTATACACTGAGCATGACATTCTACGGTATGGAATATCCCTCTGGCTTGTTCGGCTCAGCTGTCCTGGCCATGGTCCTTTCCAGCTTCTTGTGCACCTGCCTGCTTGCAGAGCACGGGAAACTGAAAAATCCTTAACTTAACATAAGCACCACTCAGCAACAACTAAAACATCAGTGTGTTATCAACATTATTCTCATACTAAATCCAAAACACACTGTACCAGCTACTGAGAAGAAAATTAACTTTGTCCCAGCTGAAACCAGGACAGTAGCAAAGCAATAATTCAGCCTGAAAATATATCTTTTTGTCCATAGAAAAATACACAAACCAGAAGGCTCCAGGTTAGCAGGTGGGGATTTTTTTTTCAAGGTAGAATGGGAAGACTTGGGGGGGGAAAGTGAGGAAAGGCAGATTTTGTGCTTATCTTCATATGACTGTGATGGTTAGCGTGGATGTGGGTGTGAATTATCAGATATGCAAGTTGACCATACACACGAGGATCCCATTCTCCACGTGTTTCCAGCACAGTTAGTGGATGCAAAGAGTCTCTGTCTCTCCTTCATGTTCTGCATATTGCCTCCCGCTGACCTCGTGGGAAGCTGGAGACACAAACCTTGGCTTGGGGCAGGATGAACATCTGGGCTGGTCATGACAGCTTTAGCGGAGTCTTGCTTTTGTCAAGACTGCCAAGGAAATGTCTTTGTGTCAAGGAACGAAGACAAAGGGAATTTCAGGAAAAGCTATGCCTGTGCATATTGAACAGATGCTTGTTAAATAAACCCAACTCAAATATTGTTTTTAATTAACTCCCTTTTTTCTTAACAGATAAACAAACAACAATAGTACATGACAGAAAGGAGGAGCAAAAGCCCAACTTGGGCGGCAGACAACGCAACTTGCTTAAGATGCTGACAAGTTCATAAAATATAATGTTTCCAGAAAGCCTTAATTTTACAAAACACAAGGGCCCCGGCTGCTCCAGCAACAGCCTGGCCGTGCCACCAAGCACTTACCGAGTTTAATGAGGAGGCGTGGCAATTTTGGTTTCTCCATATAAAAAGCCTGTCCAACATATCTTCTAAGACATATTTTAGAGCTAAATACAGGTCTCAGAAAACATGACTCAATCTTGGGCCCCCGCCCAAAGTCTCCAAGACCTCAGCCCAACTCGCATCTCGCACACCACTGCCTGAATTAGGGTGCCACATCTTCTTACGTAGGAGCATTGATATTAAAAAACCCACCTTCCATCCACCAGAAACCAAGAAGCACGACATCAGATTGCCACCTCGTTCGAGACAAAACAGATATAATGCCTTTCCACACTCGGTACTACTGCCTTTTTCTTCCGTGACACAGGACGGCAGCTAAGCACAGCTCATCTAACAAAAGACTCATAGAAGAATGGAAAAGGGCAACAACACGTTAACAACCATACCTGCTCCCTGACATGAGCAGCAAACCTTCCCTGTTCGTGCAGCATTTATGAGCGCGCTGAAACATATGGATCAGGGACTTTCGGTAGCAGCTGAAAGCCTGTTAGGATCACTGCATCATTTATGAGTGCAACTGAGAATATTAGCTTATTAGCACAGGGCCTTTCTCATCAGACGAGGTAGAGCCTCACTGTCTGTCAAAGCCAATCAGCCTGTACATACCTGTAGGAAAAAAAAAAAAACTCTCCAGATAAATAGATCTAAAAGGTTTCCATGTGCTATCGGCTTCTGACCTTTCAGCTCCAGGAAAACAAAGAGGGAGAGAGAGAGAATACCCAAATAAGAACTCCTGCATCAGTAATGTCCCAAAAACCTCATAGGACATTCGTGAGGGGACTTACCTGTTATCAAATTGTTATTTGCACTAAATAAGGCCAATTTAAAAGCCAAACCATAAATATTCTTTCAACTGCTTTGTCTCATTTACCTGAGCAGCCCCAAGCCTGAATGCCTGAAATGATTTTAGCTGTGGAAGAAGGAAGATGAAGCCTTTTGTGCAGTAAAATCTCAGTCCACTGGCAGCTGTATGACTGAAAACCTCAATGCTGCAACGCAGATGTATCTGGTTTCTGTGAAGACGTGCCGATATATTCATGGCTGGATTTACTTATAAATGAAAGTTATCAGGGTTAGGGACGTTACTTTATAGCCTGTTTTGCATTGACCGTAAAGGCTTCCTAATAGATGTCTGGAGCTGCTGGGTATTACTGCAATATAAATAATAAATAATAATACATCATTTTAAATGTAAACAGAGGCATTCTGCATTGAAGTACCTTTTCAAGTGTGTTTGAGATGCAGCACTATTATAGTTCACACTTCAGTAGCCTACCCTTGAGGTAACAGACACATAGATATGAGCTGTGACATTTAAATTAGCAAGAAACATCAAACATAAATAAAAAAGTCATCTTTGGTTGTTTCTGGAAGCTGATCACCCAGCAGCGCTTAAGCACTAGGCTTTATGTTCTGTGCAAACTTAGGTGATTTAGTGCAGAAACACTGTAATAATTAACATGTTAATGCCTGTTCTCAAAGTTGCTTTCCTTAGACCGTTTCCTATTCTGCTAAATTGTCATCACAGAGAAAAACTGCTCCGAACTGGGGTACGCTGCTCCTCTTAGGAGCTGCTGTATGCAGCAAAAACATGTCCTTTCTCCCAAAGCTAGACAACACTGACAATTTTGTCACTTGTGCTTGAAAGCTCAGATTTTTTTACTTCGGAAAGACGAGGCCAAACAGGGCTGAAGGGAAACTCGTTATTCTGGGGTTTGATGGAGAGAGGTTGTGACCACTGAACAATTAAGAGACTTTTCACTTTTAAAGTTTCATTGGATTTTTCCCTGGTACTTCCTCTTGTCTCAAGTGCCGATGTAGAAATACTGGCTCCGTTCCCAGGCATTTATGTGGCTGTTAGGTTGCATCTCAAAGCATCACCTCGCTGGCTGGACCGAGAACCGGCAGATAGCCGGGGCCATTCCCACCCTTCCTGCCTGCCGCACTGCCAGCGGCTCGGGTACTCTGGGACCTTGGTGGCCTTGTCCAGCAAAAGGGAGAGGCAAAGGGAGGGGGGGAAATAAAAAATAAAAATAAAATAAAATAAAGGAGTAAGACCCCAGCGCCTCGTTGGGTGATGGCATTATTTTTCTCTATAGAAAGAAAAAAGCCAGCATCTTCACCTGTCCCCAGCGACAGTCCCCACCTTCCTGGGCAAACGCTTCTGATGTCCAACAGCTTTTGCTCTTCAGGTTTGCTGTTTGTTTGGGGTTGGTTTTTTTTTTCTTACTTATTCAGTCTGATTAGTCCTTATTTCAATTTAAGCCTATTCTTTGTAGTCCTATCCACACAAAGACTTTCCAGTCGGAAGGTGCCTTTCAACTGAAACAGCTTATTCTGAGACCACATTGTTCAGTTTTTGTTCATAATAGGCTTTTTTGTGCACAAAACCTGTCCTCTTGGCCATCCCCTCATCCACTCTGCTCTGTGTGGAGCAGGCTATACTTGCATTACATTACATTAGTATATTCTAACATTAGAGTACAATTTTCCAGCTGGTTTTGTACTTGCATTGTAAACGTTTGCTTAATAGTAATGTTATATGAATCCGGCTCGATACCCACAAGGTTTGTTGCTGCTATAAATGAAAACTGAATAGGTTTGACATGACTTCTTGTTAATTATTTTTCCTCTTGTTATCTTCTATATGCTTACAAATACGCTGTTAAACTGCTACACTGCAGGCAGCGAGAGTCAACACACTGGGTTAAATAAAATTTAACAATAGCAGGGGTAATTGAACAACATAGATGTATTACACACATAAATATATAAAAACGATGTCATATACATGCCTGTACACTCATACACATGTAGTGCTTGTATAAGCTTAAGTCTAATAGAGGTGCCTCGCAACGTCTTGTCAGATATTTGTGGTATTGAATTTAATTTAGCATACAGATCATGTCAGCCTAGGCCAGCTGGAAACGTCTTGTCTCTGGAACCGCGCGGTCCAGCCTTATTCTGTCAGCTCAGCATACTTAACCTGCCAAAAGTCCTGCAACTCAGGTAGGAAATTCAACCTAGGGAGCGAAGAGCAAATTCCTCTTGATCTCCTCTTCAAGTCAAAATGCAGATCTGAATTGAAATGCTCAGCTGAGTTCTCCATTAGTGCCAAAACAATGTTGTGAACTTTGTTATTAAGACCAGGAAAAAGTCACAGCAACATTTCTGGGAAGCCAGCAGACGTGCCAGTCCTGCCTTAGCCTCAGAAGCCACCGCAGTGGCTTGGAAGCAAATTCCACCTCAGGTCCCAGGGGAAGCTTTCGGGATGGATGGCTGGACGGGGAAGGAGCAGACAGGCTTGTCCTGTTCCCTCTACAGCAACACGAATTTGTTTATTGTGGATCCGAGAACACTGCTCTGGAGACCAGTCACAGCCGATTAAACATGAAATAGGTGAAAGAGGTGAACTAGGACACGTTAAGACACATTCACTTACCAGGTCAGCATCCTATCTATTTCTCAGTGAGCTTTTGGTAGCGCGCTCCCAAGCTGCCTGGGAAGCCTTGAAGGGCTCGTCGTGGATGGTGACATTCGTGATCAATCCTTAACTCCCAGCTAAGCCTACGTCTCCCACTGCCATAAAAACAATAAACACGAGGAAGTTGCAACTTTCTTTTTTTCCACTGCATTAATCAGGAACATTTTTCTTGCTCATACCGGTTTGCAAGTTTTCTTTCAGCTGCTCTCCCTATGCATCATTTTAAAACTCCTGGTTAGAGATACACACAACTTATCATTGTCAGCTGTGCACGCTTATAGCAGCTCTGACATTTCCACAGATTTTAAAAAATTTGAGTCAGGACAAAATTTGGCAGGTCCACTAATAAGTAATATTGTTTTTCTTTGAAAAGGCCCAATTCTAATCAACCCACGGCAGTGTAGTGATTTTTGCATCCATTTGTCCTTGGCAAAAGCTGTCTTTTTCTAGAAGTAAATTTCATCAGCTTCACTGAGAGAATGAAGTTGCTTTTTAATATTCGGTCCTTCCTTTCTGACCACTTGCTTTTTAGCCTTACAGTCTTAATGGGGAGCAAAAAAAAAAAAAATATTAATTAATGGGAAACAAGAATGAGGGCTTTGCTTGGGGTTAACTGTTTAGGAAAGGTCATCTTCTGACCCAAAAGCCTGTCTGCTCTCCTCTCCTGTGTTCCACTTAAACCTGGCCCAGAGGTCATGGTGTTCACTTCTTGCAAGACAGGGTTTTGTTCCTGCTGTCTGTGGGATCTGGAGCTGACACAAGAAATTTGTATCAGAAGATCATCAGATAAAAGAAGTCATGTGAGACTCACTAAAAAAAGCAGGGGGAAGGAAGGATATGTCAGCAGGACACAGCGCTTCATAAGAGCCTGGACTTATCTCTGTAGTGAATGTTATCTGTAAGATTGATAAATGTGCGACAGACTGGAAGGGGGAGAGAGGACAAAGTCATTGTACTGAAAAACTAGGCCTGGCAACGATAAAAAACCCTATAAAATAGTTAAAAACCTAATAGCTCACTAGAGCTTTTTGCCAGAGCAAGTCCTCTATGTCCAATAGTTCTCTAAAGGCATTAGAAAATGAAAGGAGTTTTAATGCACCCCTACATTTCTTTTCTTTCTAGTTTTACAAGGGGCAATGTGGCAATCTAATTATATTGTGTTGTGAACTAGTATTATGTCCTGCAAGCAAAGGTAAGAAGCCTTTTTTATCGTTCCATTATGCAATTGTTGCTACTTTTTATACTTGTTTCAGCTTTGGTGCAATAACTCTATATTGTAGCCAACATTAATTTTTTATTTTTTTTTCCTTTTAACCATTCATTGTTTTGCAGTAATAAAATACGCTGTGCAAACAAAAGCACGTTACCCAGACAGTATATAAGCAAGGCCATTCCTTCATGTCTTGCTTCCTCAAATAGCATACAAGCCCCAGAGGAACCTACAGCAAGGTGGTGGGGATGTTTCGGGGACATTTTCTCCCTGTTTTAATGTTAAGAAAAACAAAAGGTTGTGTAACTGATAACAGTAGTCTCCACCTGAACTAAGCACACCAACAGCCCTAGGAACTGCCCAGGCAAATACTGACGGATGAAGCAAGCCACCACTCAAATCCTATTCTTTTTATGTAAAACCCTCACCCTTTGTCCTTTTCAATTATGTATGGTCATGTTCTTACAATAGCTTCTGCTGTCACTATGATTTAAAGATAAGGTTTATTTCAAAAGATCATTTGTTTCCAGTGCCAACATAGCTAGTCTAACCAGATAAATAAGCGCACAGTTTTTGAGACCCCCCCCTGGATTTCTTTCCTCCTCCCCCAGAGCCTGCCACCTGAATCTCTTGCTAATCATTTCAAGGCTATTCGGAAGGTAGTCCTTGCATAATTTTTAGCTTAGCATAAAAAACTGCCTAATTGCTATTCATTTGGCTTGGCAGCTATTATACACTGAAGTGACCTCTGCTTCTCCGTTAATTATAAATAGTTTTGTCTATTGGATAAATTGAAGTGAATTAGCTCGGGTTTAAGATCTTATCAATAATTTAAATAGCCATTTCAAACAAATAAAATAGGGGAAAAAAAGAAGAGCCCCCAAAAAACAACCAACCTTATGCAGAAAAGGCTAACTTCCAAGCGTAAAGCACCAACAATTTGTTGATTTAGTAGTGAGGGCAGAATTTAATAATAATGCTAAATGCAGAACAGGTTTTGTTCTTCCATGCACTCAGGCCCGTACATTGGCTGCGGAGCAGAAAGAGTTTCGAGGTCTGGTCCCTGCCCAGCGCGGCAGACCATTAGCTGCAGCTGTCGGAGACATCTGCCCAACCCGATTACCGTCAAAGCCTAGCGGCAACAGCAGCACCGTCAGCCCCATCGCAACACCCCTTCCCTCCACGCTCAGCTGCCGCCAAGCAATTGGGCTTCTGCTAGGCCACGCTTAAAACAGAGCTCAGAAATGGCTTTATTCTTAAGCAAGGTCACGCTTGGGTGAAACGTATATGCAAGGTTGATGGTATCATCAAGCCTTGAAGAAACAACATCTCTTTCTTTCTGCTAGGAAGCATCAGCCAGAATTTCTTTCTGGTGCAAGGTAGGCAACCGCTCCTGATAAGATAAGCTCTAGTCATAAAAAATACATACAGCATAAGGTCAGGTTTCATTTTGTTCTGTGATTCATTTTAAGCCTCTGGAGAGGCCATCCAGTGTGAAGACTTCACAGAGAAAATTGCAGGAGGCTATAGCAAAGGGAAGGAGCTGAGCACTGATTTATCTATGTAATTCTATTATAGGCAAAAAGAAAGCTCTTTTATTTACAAATAACTTGTAAAGGTGAGCAACGACGAGAGAAGATTTGCTGTAACAGATAATAACCGCTCATCTTATGAAACCCTAGTGAAAGCTCCACCAATTTGGTGTCCAAAGTTGGTTGTCAGCTGAAAAGATGGGTGGGAGCATCACCGACTTTCAGACTTTGCCTTCAGCTCTTCCCTATGGCATGGGGACATCTTCTCCCCCCCAATCCCTCTGACACATCCAGGTCTTATGTCAGTCCTTAGTTTTGTTTGTGTTTAATTGCTAACCCAGTTTAATGAAAGCAGAAGCCAGCAACGCCCAGACCCACCCACCTGCCTCGGACGAGGGTACTCGATGCACCAAACGTCACACGACAACGTCCAAGGTCAGTCCCACCTCAGGGAGATACTATCGATTCACCACAGCCAACAGCACCGACTCTTAAGGTCAAAACACATTGAAAGCGTTAGTACTTACCGCTGTCGAGTGTCCTTCCTTTCCTCGCTGATAACCTCCGACCCTGGTCAGTGCTGGCAGAAGTGTGTTATATTCCCAAATCCCCCATAGTACTTCTTCGGGTTTTCCTGAAAATCTGGAATATTTACTCGTGGCTATGGCACTTTCCTTATCTCGCTGAGCAAACAGTTGGACACAAAATGCCAAGAAAAGCTGTGAAAGACAGAAGAGACGTAACAGAAATATGTAATAGCTGGTGGTAATACCACTGATGGTGTTCAAAGCAATTTGTAAGCAGGAAAAAGCTATTTCTGGCCAGAAAATAACAGATTTGCAGAACCTTGTGCAAGGATTACATTTCTTTTCATGTATACTTAACACATCTTTCATTCACAAAAATACCTTTTTCCTCCTAACATTTGTCATCCCGAAAGAATGGGAAATTAATTTAAAATGCAATAAAGCAGAGCTGTTATAGATGCCTGTTTACTATTTTGGGCAAAATTTCACCTAATACGATACTGCACATAAAGCAAACCTTGACTTTCAAAGCATAAAGGAGACTTTTTTCTGCTCTATCAGGAAGGACAGAGCAATGGTGGATGGAGCCTTAATAACCATAAATTGTTGCCTTTTAAAAGTAAGCTAAAACCAGCAATTACAAAACTTAATATAAGTGTGAGACATTAAAGAACCAAGAAATACCTAGAATATTAGAAGTGCAACAAAAAAGCAATCCTGAGGAAAGGTCTAAGTTTTGCTCAATCATAACGAGGCTTGGAAAACAAGGAGGACACCCCACGTGTCCCCAAGGAGTCGTCGCAAGCCCCAGCCTCAGCACTGCAAACAACCGAGTCTATCAGAAGATAAAGATCCTCCAAATGTATTTGTTCTCCACATTTAATATTAATCAAAGAGCATTATGTATTTCATACATCACTTGATTGTCCTAGCTGTAGGGGAAGAAACGCTGGCTTGATAGAAGTAATGCAAAACAACATACATAAATGTGTAAACCAATAATAAAATAAAAAAGAGGCATCAGCTGATAAAATAAAGGGTCTTTTGAAGTTGGGCCTCGGTTTGCATCAGCACAGGAAGCGTTAGGCTGTTGGAAAAACCCACAAACATCAAGACAGAGGGTCTGATCGCACAGGGTAATCCTTCCATCTCTCTTCACTATTTATTTTGGGCCCTGAGTTTGGTAGCAGCTTCCCAAAGCGTTGACCACGTCAAAGGCTGCCAGCCCGCGTGGGCTCGGGGCTGTGTCGGGAGCTCCGTCCCTTGCTCCAAGCTTTGTCCCCAAGTCACCTGGGGATTCACCGCACAGAAGTGACCTCAGGTGTAATTCATATACGTGGAGCATTTGGAGGGCTAGAGAGAAAAAGCTTTATGCAAAGGCAATGCTTTCATAAGAAGACTATTAAGGAAAAAAAAATGCATGAAGGAGTACTTCAGCCTGGGCATATACAACCTTAAATCAACTCTCTTTAGGGGCACTGATACGTGCGGGACATGAAGGAGAAGCCTTGGTCCATAGGAAGAGCTGCCAGCATCCCCCTGCGAGGACGGGGAGACAAAACAAGCAGGAAGGTAAAAAAATGGGTGCTAGAAAGGGCAGTGATGCTGGATGCCTGACCTGCACACAGAGAGCACCGAGTCACCCCGGCCAGCTGGGGGTTAGAGCCCACTCGTGTCCCACACACGGCCACCAGCATCTGCCGTTTACACGGAATGGGTTTGGAATTACCAAACCGGCTTTGCCACTGTTGATGATGTTCAATTTTAATTTTTTTAAAAAAATGTTGCTATTTTCAGCTATTTTCTGTTGTTTCACAGTATGGAATGCATCTAGTGCTGCAAACGCTTCTCCATCACAATCGCTGGGGGTAAATTGTGCTGCTTCTAGGTATTAAGATGACTAATCTCAGCTGTACATATATCCTTGCATGCTGTGTTTGGAAAACATTTAGTAATGCTAAACCTAAATGAAAATAAAAAAGCTGCTAGTTCTATCACTATAAATGTATTTTAGGACTGAGATCCAGCTGAAGGAGGATCACTTCATTTGTTTCTAACCTTTTATTAATATTGGGCATGTTTTGTTTATTGGAACTTAATTTGAGATTGACCAAATCCAGAGTTTTCTGGGGCTTCACACACTAACACAAGGTATTAAACAGCATCAACACACGGGAAAACACTCGGCTCACCAAACTAAACACTTCTTGTACGATTTCTGTAACTGGTTTTCCTAGATAAGACCTTGTGGTGGTTATTTTTAGATTATACACCAAGTGAGTACACAAAGTGTACTGTATTAAGCTAACTCCACACCATTTACCTAACTGTCTTGAAGCACTCTGGGGACTATTAACATGGAGGGGGTTGCTTGCTTTTTTTTTTTTTTTTTCCCGTTAATATTTCGTTTTGGTTTGGTTTTTCCCAAGTCTGCTCATCTCGTGGCCTCACATGTCCTCTTCTTGCTATAAAGACACAGCATCCAATTTCTATCTCACCTAGAAGATAAGAGACTGCCCTAGAAAGCCATGCTGGCGTAATTGCTCTCCACCTGGCACTTGTTTATAGCACGGTTTATGCTCACATATATACCATGCACACTGAGGGGAACCTTTTGGACAAGGACAGTGTAATTCATTTTGAGAAACATCTTCCTCCTGTTTAAGAGTTAGTATAAATTGAAATTCCTCAAGGGAACCAGGTATGATATTTTTCATTTTCTCAGAATCCATAAGGTTTATTGTTAGATTTATTCCTTTATCATTATTGATTATATAAGGGCTGAAGATAGGGCTGAGGTGGAATCTAAATTTTTTTTTTTCTTTTTTTTTTTTTTTTAAGTGCAAGTTACATGTCAGTGCTATTGATCTTCAAAACAAAAGAGGTGCTGAAACCCGAATTTTTCAAACAAATTTTGGAGTCAAGAATGCAGTGTTCATTCACCTGGGCAACACCTGAACCATAATTCTTTTTTATTCAATCCCTTTCTCTTTGGGATTCCAGTTTATCTCCCCGCTGCTCCTTGGTTAAACACCATCTAGTGCCACAGCCAAGAATCACATCATACATTAACAAAAAAAAACCCAAACCAAAACGCAACACACACAGAAAAAAAATAAAAACAACACATAAGACCCAGCCTTTCTTTTATCAGCAGTACCTGAGAATTCTGAAAAATCCTTAAATTTAAGCCTCACAGCATCACTCAGGTTGAGAAATGAATCAGAAGATACTGCTTGAATTAGGGGGAAAAAATATATTTTAAAAAAGAATAATAGAATAGAAGGAAATGGAATTTATTCCTCTGCAAACTGGGTTACGTCTTCAGCCAAAACCATCCTCCAGCTCCTGCTTTTAATCACCTTCAGCCAGCAAGGCCAGCGGGAGTATTTGTAAATACACAATACTACCCTCATCCACGTAAGCAGCATTTGGCAGGGAGAACCAGGCGCAGCCCGGCCGCGACGCGCATCCACAGGCTGATGGAAATCCCCGGTGTCAGCACCGCACCCCCGCGGACCCCGCGCCCCTGGGGATGCTCCGCTCTCCGAACCTGGCAGAGGCAGCCTGGCCTGCCCCACCGTTACCCTCGTTTCCGGAGATATTTTTGTAAACTAAATCAGCACCCGTCACCTCTGGCTTTTTTCCTTTAAAATTTTTTCCAGGTTGTCTTATCCCGTAACGTTGCAGGATGTTGCTTTGGGACAGATTATAGCATGCCAGAAACACAGGAGATTCCGAAAGAAGGAAGTTTTCTCTTCCTCTCTTCATTACGGAGGGGAATAAGATACAGCATGTTTAAAATCAGGCTTGTTCTCCAACAATTACAGCCTTTTAATATTCCTCCAGCTTAACTCTGGAGATAAATCATCATTATTGACATTCAATAGTTGGCACTATAAAAGAACAGGGACATTTTTCTTGCCTAAGATGAGCCCTCGAGAGCTGCGATGCGATCCCTGGCACGCAGCCGCGCATCGTTGCGGTTTTACACCTCGCCCGACACGTGTGCGCAGAATCCCACTCGCTTTTTGAAGGAGGGGAACCGCGAGACAGCCGCGGCGCTGCTTTCGGCGCTCGGTGATTGAATGCGTCACGTCACCCTTCTGACTGATCTCTTCATCACCGCGCTAAGAATAGCCGAGTCGCAGGCTTTGCATTTCACTCGTCACCTGAATAGTTCCGTTTTTCTCCCGTTAGGAGTATTTTAGCTATTTCCCTGGACAGTAAGAGAAAGCTCCTGTACGCCAGCACTGCACCCGCTGGGTTACACCTTAGGACTGAGCATCCTGTAACACTTGACGATCGCGACTGGATATGAATCAGTACGGCTCTACTGGTTTCACTTTCAACTAATTTACATCCGATGAGAATGCGGCCATCGTGTTTATTAAATGAAAGTATTTGGGAAGCCTTCTCCGTAAAGTGCACTGGAGCACACAGAGCTTCGTCTGAGGTCAGCCAGATGCTGCAGCAGTTATGGCATTCATTAAGTCATTGAATATTAATGACAAATTAACACAAACTTTAAACGAGAAGCAAATTTTCACCTTCAGGCTCTCTCAATGAATTCCATTGTATATATTTTCAAGCTAGCAGTAATCTGACAGACAATATTTTTCAAATATTTCATTTACTCCATTTTTAGCTATTTTTTGCCTTTCCAACAGCTAAGAGCCCATTGATTCCACCTTTAATTACCGTTCACAGCCACATCTGTTCCTGATACTCAAACAGAAAAAATATCATTTAAACACTACAAAGTAATTTCTCATTTACTTTTTAAATCATTAAACAACTATCTTTTCCTGCGTACCAGTTTTAAATAGCGCAATAACCCAGGGAGGCGGGGGGAACAAACAAAAACTCCTTCTGTTTTTGGAAAGTAAGGAATCAAATTCAGTCCAAATTCCTGTTCCTGCTTCTGCTTCTCCTGACTTCCATCAATCACTTTAAAATAATAGTACTGGGTTTCTATCCCGGAGTTGTGTTGCTCAATAAAGCACAGACAAGTGAGTGCTGGTGGAGAGAGGGAACATTTTAATATCTGGCATGCACACGTGTATGCCTCTGTGTTCCTGTTTTCCTTGGAACAAATGCTGTTATAATTTCTTCAAGGAATCAATAACGTCCATTGCCAGAGCACTGCACTGTTTGAGATGCAGATTGCATAGGGAGACTGAAAATTTATTGCATTGTAAACGTAGGCAGAAGGTGGTAGGTAAGCTGTAATTAAAGTTTTGCTGATAATAAAAAATGGGGGAAATAAGCAGACTCCATAGTCAGTAAATGTTAGTACTGCTGCACAATCGCAGCATTTTGCAGAGAAAACTGCAGCACTAGGCTCTTTTTCTGCACAATTAGCCTAAGGAAGTGTAGTTTACATTTCAAACCCCCCAAAATGCTGGCATCCCGTGTGCCCTTCGTCAACACTTTACATTCTCCAGAGCCTTTCAAAACTTCAACTCCCAGCTTTTAAATCTTATTCGAATCCTTTGAAAATCACGTCTTACATTTATTATTCTTGGTGTGTGCTTTTATCTGGGAAGCTAAAATTAAGTAAGACCTTTACCATTACACAACTTATGCATTTTTTTTTTAGTCTTCCTTATAACAGACCTGGCAGGGCACAAGCTGGCAGGTGGCGAGATGTTTAATGAAAAGTCAGCAAACCTTCCTGCAAGGGTTTATCTCACGGACAGGCAGAGCGCTGGGCTGCAGAGGAGCACCCACGTCCTTCCTCCCCGCCTGCATCTCTGGAGCGAGGAGCTGCCCCTCCACCTGCTCCAGCAAAGTTTTCCATTGAGGCTATGTAAAATGATACAAGGCAAAAAACCCCAAACATGCTACCTATTTTCTTTTTCTTTCCCCTCCTTTCATGACTTCCTTGATTTTCAGATTTCTGTCCTTGTCCCAGGGTTGGGATTGCTCGCTACTAATTATCCAATAAAAATAGAGTTGAAGTATTAAATCTATCCCTAGTTAACCCGATGTCTTTAATAATAAAAGAGATTTTGCACGAGGGATAAATACTGTATCTCATTTTCCCACTCTTACAAGTCTCCTGTCACTCCATACTTATTACTACTGCTACTAATATACTGTTCCCAGTTAGCCACTAAAATAATTCAGTTATTCCTATTAATTCACCAATAAAATGTGGCCTCACAAAGCCATAAAAAAGGCTTTGTTGCTTATGGGGTTTATTGGCAGCATCTATTTGCCCAATTCATCAAGAAGTTTTCCCCAGGTTCTGATACTGTGGCCAAAACCACTCCGGTATGGAAATATGATAAGAAAGCAGTATGTGATCCTATGCCAGGTGTCATCGGCTTCTCCCCGCGTATCTGGCAGTGACTGATGGCACAGACAAGTGTCCGTCCCTCCAGGTTAGGGGTGAGCGGATGCTGCAAGAACTTCTTCCCAGAAGGAGAAACAACTACTTTCTGGTTAAAATTCAGAACAGCTCACTCTACGAGAGAGACGAGCAGCCTCCCAACAGCAGGATTCACCTCCGCTCCTAAAAGGTGTGAAACCTCAACATTAGGCACAGAGGTTGCTGTTCATTCCACAGAACGACAAGCACATAATTTAGCTCCTAAATTAGCAATCTAGTGCTAATTTATGAACTTCTTAGGCCATTCTATGGAAGCAAGAACTGGAAAAGACCCTTCCCTTACAAATACCATCCTTGGCAATCACACACAGCCTTGTGATGGGTGTTTGAATCAGAAAAGCCCACTGAAAGTCTACAGCATACCTGCCTGGACAAAGATACAAAACACTTCCCCACAGTCTATAACACGCCTTAGACTTCCCTAAAGAGACTGAGCAAAATGCTCCAGAAGAAGAGAAAAAGGAGGATGCTCGAGGTCTTTTCGACAGCAAAGAATCTGTTTGGCAAAATACTCGGATAGTCCAAAGGAGTGGACCGTGATCCATGCTAACAGGGAATGCGGTGACTTCAGACCAGGTAACCTCAAGGAACTTAATGGTTATTTAACCTGAGCTTCCCACCAGGCTTTGCTGTCCGTGAACCCTGCCCAGAACCCTGCCCGCAGGTACAGGCAGGGACCTACGCCTGCTCAGTCGCTCGTGGCGGTTTGGGCAGCATCATCTCCTCTGACGCTCTTTCCTTCCAATTTGGTCTTCCTCCTTGCCAGACAGTGAGATTTGATGGGATCCATCAAAACAGGCAAAGAATCAGCAATAAGCAGAGATGCCAGAAAGCCCAACACAGCGTGCTTCCCGCTGCAGGGAAGGTTTGAGGTCAAACACCGCAACAGCAACCACGAGAATTTAAAAAACAGGAGAGCTAAGCTCATTGAGGAATTGGGCCAGGATTTTTAAACTGGATAATGTTATGACTTTGGATTCTGAATCCTAATTAATAAGCAGCCAGTGTGACTGTGCAACACTGTCCTCTATTGGAAAGAGCTTACCAGACCACCTGAAGCACTGCTAGCCGTCCTCTGCCTTAGCTCACAGGAAAAAGCCCAGTCAGTTTTTAGGGCTTAACATCTTGTGATTTGGCTGATGTTGTCTGTGTGGGCTCCCTCAGCATTATGCATCACCCACGAGTTGTTCCAAAATATCATTGTGCTTTGACTTTGCTTTGTGTTTATTCAGTACTGGTAGCAGTAAAAAGCCTTTGCACAAGAGAGCCATTGAATTAATACGAGCAGATTTATTGTGCAGGCTTTATAATCTTTCTTGCACACCACGCTCAAAACGTCCAATGCATATATTAGGAGAAAGGATGCACGCTGCGAGGTGCCCCATAAATACCCCGGTGCCTCTGTAGATGGGGAAGCCAGTGACCTTCTGGAAGCGATGCAACTCATAACTCCACCTACTTGCAGAGACAGGACCTAGGATAAAGCATCATTTTTAGAGCTGCCATCTCTAGAGACTTCTGGGAATAAAAGAGCTGACTCACGGGTGCTACAGAAGAAGGACGACAACTCACGGCTTGCTGGGAGGAGGATAAGAGCACGGTGCAGGGGCTGGCAGCCGCCTACCTCTTGCACCACCTTACCTCTGGCTCTGAAGACCTGGGCAACAAAGGGGCTGTTGCTGCAGCAGGGAGGAGCGAAGCTCCATGTTAGAGCAAAAGAGATCCAGTAGCACAAACGCTGCCTGTCCGCTGCCATCTCCTCCAGACCTGCGTGCGCTTCCCTCCCTCCTCCTCCCCAAGGAAAGACGACGTTTCCTGGCTTTACCACATGGTTTGCCATCCTTCCTCCCATGTATTGCTTTTATAAAATCATATTTTTCTGTTTTCAGTCTAATTTCTTGTTTTCAGGGGCATCTTTCTATCATCATGGGAGGAGATGGGGAATACTTCCCTCAAACTCTGTTTTACCTTTCTAACGGATGCAGTTTGAGGAGGCTAGCAGAAGTCACGCATGTGTCTACTGGAATAGCCACAGCCCCTTCTCCAAACAACAGCTGGCCCAGTGACACCACACTGGGGTGTGAGATGGGGGAAAATAATACGACCTCTTTCAGGATCTGATCTTAAGTAAAGGGACATCTTCCCGCTGATATGTGACCTGGGTTCATGTATTTTCCGTCTGAAGAGGGCAGACTCCGTATGTCACCAGTGCTCTGTCATCTCTGCCCACTCAATGCCAGCACTGGTGACACCGTCCTCAGTAAGACTGACTGCAGCAGGCAGAGTTCGCACCTGCTATTGTGAGGGGCCTTGCAGTCATTAGTCTCCGAAATTGCTTTCCATCGTGTACAAGAGACATAACAAATGGCTAATTTAATAAAATTGTGTCAGTTCATTCAGCCAGAGAAGCAAGGATAATAGCAGCTGATTCTGGAAAAAATTGGAAGCCACTCAGATATCATGGGTTCGAACTTCTTGTAATGGGAGCGGCGGTGCCCTGTTTTCGGCTGGTCCCTGCTTTCTCCTCTCCGCCTGCTGCACCGTAGCAGAGGGAGAGGAAAAACACAGTGGCGTGGCCCTGGGACAGCAGGGAGGCAATGCAGCTAAACAGCAGATTGCACTAGGGATGTTAACCTCTTCACCAGTTCCTGTCGTCAGGAATTCCCCTGACCTCATACCATTAAATTAAGAGCATCCACATCTTGGAATGAATCCCAGCAATCACCAGTCCAGGCACCCAGTGTCCAACCGCTGCTTTCTGAACTCTCCCTGCTATAGAGGTGCCAGTCCTAGAGTTAAATGGGACAAACTTCCCCTCTCCAGTCCAGCCCCAGCTCTTCATTCCACCTCTGAAAGCTCTGCTGTCGTTTTTAACGAACACAAGAACGGGTCCAGATACAACAACCAGATGTGGGACTCCCATAGCAGAGACCTGAAATGTCTCCAGCTGCAGGAGCGACCCAGGTTAGGGAAGAGGCAGATCTGGCAGCAGAAAGCATGAGAAGCCTGGTCCCCTGCACAGGTCTGCCGTGCTTCAGACAAGGACACGGACACGTTGAATCAAGCACCACATTACACAAAGCAACACCGGCAGCAGAGCAGATTGAATTTTTTCACTGGACGTTATGGATACATAATCCTTGTCACCACCGCAATAGCAATCAAGGCTGAATCATCAGCTTCCACATTACCTTAAAGGTGAAATTAAATGTTAAAATAAAAGTCATTGAAGAGGCCCCTCCCACCTCCTTTTACCCAAGAATAAATCTGAATAACTCAGAGAAGCCTGCTACCAGATGAGCAAACAATTTGATCACATAGTCTTGCGGATGTAAGATCTTTAATAGATTTTTAAACAGTCCTTACCCAGTGACCTTTAAACAAGTTGTAGTTATCATGTGCAAATTCATTATTTCCTAAAATGTTTTAATTTTAGAATTAACTTGAATACACTACTTGCATTCAATCTAGACTCAGAATGAAACTGAGTGGTACTGAAGGAAATTGTGTGGATGGAGAACGCTGATTTTCTCGCTTTATCATTTTGGCTGTATGAGACAGCAAGGTTTTCCCCAGGTGCCTGCAGCTGCCAAAGGCTTCCCACTGCCTGCAGTCCTTCTGCCTCTGCAATGCCAGAGCACAGCCCGACCTGGCTTAAACGATGCTTCCCCCCATCGCAACATGCTCCCAGCTGTGCTAAAGGCACAACCGCTGGGCAAAACATCTGCATGAGTTTTCACCTCCTGGTGCCAGCAGAGAAAACGCATTCCGGCAAAAAAAAAAAGTTTGACGCCTGCTTGCCTGTGGCTTTTTTTTTTTTTTTAATGGATTTTCTGGTGTTCGTTAGGTCTCTCTCTTTCAGAAGAAATAGTTGGGTGGAAAATTTTCCTGGGAATTTTAAGCCCTGACAGAGAACTGGAGGATGCCCCTGAAACAGGTTCAAAAGTTGCTGGGGAAATGGAAAGCAGACTGGCAGACAGGAGTCTGAACGTGCATTTCTTAATTCTCCCATTCCTGAAGGCTTTTTATGGGTCCACCAAAGGCCATTGGGATTCCCAGGAAAGCCAGCTAAAAGTCCCATTTCAGCTGCCCAGGGCACCAGTCCCATTTGTAACCCGCTCCCACGCCCGGACCTGTTCCTAAGGTGGAAGTTACGATCAAGCATATGGGATGTCATGAAACGCTGCTGCTCCTCCCTGCACAGATTCCTTCCTGCTCCCCTCGGCCAGCTCTCTGCATCATGCTGGGCCTCCTCGCTCCTCCCTGAAGCCCTCTCCCTTCCCTGCCACCTTCTCCACCTCATTAGGGACCTTGGTAAGTCTCTGAGGAGCAGTTGGGCAGAAGTCCCTCGTTCCTGAACGCATGTTTTTTACAGGAATGCAACACGCAAACCAAGAGCAAAAAAGCCAGACAGGCACCATCCGTCGCTGTCAACACCAGAAAAAGTCAAGCTGGAGCTATGGGAAGCACCTATTAACCTCAGCAGCATCCTTTTTATCACCTGATGGCTTTGCAAGAAGGGGCTCTCATGCATCCAATAAGGCTGTCGTGGTTTAAACTCAGCCAGCGACTCAGCACCACGCAGCCGCTCGCTCACTTCCCACCACACCCGGTGGGATGGAGAGAGAACTGGGAGAAAAAAGTAAAACTCATGGGTTGAGATAAGAACAGTTTAATAGAACAGAAAGGAAGAAAATAAGAATTATAATAATAACAATAATAATAATAATAATAATAAAAGAATTGGTATATACAAAACAAGTGATGCACAATGCAATTGCTCACCACTGGCCGACCGATGCGCAGTCAGTTCCTGAGCAGCGATTCCCCCAGGCCAACTCCCCCCAGTTTATATACTGGGCACGACGTCCCATGGTACGGAATACCCCTCTGGCCAGCTGCCCTGGCTGTGTCCCCTCCCAACTCCTTGTGCCCCTCCAGCCTTCTCGCTGGCTGGGCAGGAGAAGCTGAAAAATCCTTGACTCGGTCTAAACACTACTGAGCAACCACTGAAACCATCAGCGTTATCAACATTCTTCTCATACTGAATCCAAAAACATAACACTGTACCAGCTACTAGAAAGAAAATTAAGTCTATCCCAGCTGAAAACAGGACAAAGGCACACAGCGAAACACAGCTTCCCAATAATGAAGAAAAAACCCCAACCTCGTAAAATTTGCCATGTCTGAATACTTGCAACTTCTTAGTAAAACAGTCTGAAGTCTCCCCAGCTCCCTGCCAAGCCCTCAGCAGCTGAACACCTGCACACTCCATCTGTCCCTACCTTCGCAGCTCACCTCCTACTTCAATCACTTGCCACCAACCTGTCCCTCACTGCTTCCTCCGGATTACCTCTCTCTCCAGACCTGATGGGACCAAAACACTCCAGTCTGCACCATTTGATTTCTGACGGAACCTGCCGCAGAGTGCAACCTTGGAAAAAAACAAGCGCTCGCCGGCAAACTGCTTGTCCATGTTCTTCATGGGTTTGCTTAACTACAAAAGCTTGTGCTGCCTCTGGCTTGGAATTTAGGAGGCCTCGATAAAAATTAAAAGCTCCAGCACCAGCAGAAGTTAGAGGGGGGAAGAGGCACCATCAGTTGTGCCCCTGTAATTCAGTTCCTATTACAAAAAATACAAGAGTTTGGGAGGTCTAGACAGGGACAAGAAGAATTGGGCATAGATGGAAAATGTAACCTTTGATGAGTGACAAGTGAGATTATACGGATGAATACTAATGAGAAAGCTTTGAATAATTCATACTCGGGTTCAAGGTAAAACGGTTTAACCTGATACCTTAGTAGTTTTGCTATCTTGCTGGCCTCAGGAATATTATCTCAAAGAACAAGATCCGAACATAACCCAGGTTTTAGATGTTAATTTGTCCAGAGGTATTTAAAAATCAAAGCTCGCTCACAGTTGTCTAAAAAATGCAGTGCAAGCACTGCAGGTCAGACGGCTTTCCTTCAACCCCGGCCCTCCAACCTTGCCCCATGCCCATCAGCGCTTGCACCAGCATAACTTTTCAGCATTATGCTTCAGAAAAAAACCTGGAGCACAAATTCTCACAAAGGTGCAAAAAACAAATTGGAGGAGTTTTGATCACGATGCTCCAAATGACAAAGGAAAACGCATTTCTTAGGGCAAGGTTATTTATCTTACTAAGCTCTTCCCAGGAAGAGCCCAGTTTAGAAACTGGGTGCAGTTTCAGAATTTAGGATTACATTTTATCCTGTTTCATCTTCTGCCTTGCCGAGTCCTTCACAGCACTCATTTTAAATCTTGAAATAAACTTATACCTTTAGACAGAGTCCCAATTAACCAGTCCTCCGAGAGAAAGCCCTCTGTTCCTCCAGTGAACAGGAGGAAACCTGGACAACCACCAAAGTTATTTTTAACTGTACTGTAACATGTTGGTACAAATTCCACTTTCACACATAGCCTTTCAAGTGATATAAAAGATGACAACAAGTGAGATAAACTGGGAAGCAGCAGCCATTGAGGGCATGAGAAAAAACTCTCTCTCGCGCGCGCGCCAGGCAGGAGATAAATCCAACATTACAAATTAGCACCATAAATATTACACACATTTGCAGTGATTTATACACTTATTTTATCTAAGCCAGGCATTTCTTGCTTTCTAAGGAGGGAGAAGGATAGCAAAAGGATACCCATCCGTCCCAGGTGCTGCTGCCTGCATGGGGAACTTTCTGCTCACCCATTACAATAATGCCATGAAGATTGCCAGGGTTTGTTTTTTTTTTATCTGCAGATCACATGCTTATACAAATGTAAATAAATTGGAGGTTTATCCTAAGGACAAATTTGTCTCATTCGATCTGGTGTTTCAGTGCTTCTGCTGCACTTGCATTTCAGAATTGCAATGCAGCTGCTATATCAAGAAGCTGTAAAACACAGACGCATTTGCCTATAGCTTCCTTTTTGTATTCTTCCTTCCTCTCTTGCGAACTTCACATCACCTTTCGTACTTTATCACTGTGCTGCATAATCTCTATCTCTGCAGAATTGCTAGGCTCTCTACAGCACCTAATACAAAATATAAAATATTGCACTGTTCACCCATGCAAAAGGCCAATTTTCATTAATCAAATATTCAGAAGAGTCAGTGCTCTATTATAATAAAAGCTCAGAAACCAGAGTGTGAGGAAAAACACATAAGATGGAGTTTCACCACATGACATGCTGAAAAAATTCCCACCGGGAAAATCTCAGCGCTTCATTTCAGAACAGCCATCAACCAGCTCCTGCTGCTGGTGGATGCTCTGCACCTTTATCACAAATAAAGTACAATAGCAATGAATATCTGTCTCTAGTAAAATGCATCCTCCCTTACTCCCTTACCTGCTGGCAGCAGAAACTCCAAAATATTGCATAGGAGGTGTTGCAGCACGCTTAGTGCACAATGCAATACAAATCCACTGAGGGGATGAGCTGTTGCAATCACCCACTGAAGAAAAGTAACTTAGAGATGTAACGAATGATACTCTTCATTTTGTAAACACAGTTTAATCCCACCTTGCAACAGCCAAGAGGGTGAGAAGTAGCTCCAAATGCTTCCAAAGGCACGGAGCCCCATCAGGAGGGGACCTGGCGCGTCCCCCAGCCACCAGCCTGGAGGAACCAAGTTGCGCCAACATCCACTCTTGCATTAACAACTGGGTATTTATTTAATACGCCCAAGCCGCTTGATTTGTGTCTTTTCATTTCTAAAGCTTCCAGTTTGGCAGCAGAGGACAGTCAGAACATAAGGACAGAGAAATCACGAGCTCACATTTAACAGGCACGGGGCAGGACAACCCAAGAAGTTCCCTTGAATTGTTCATATTTTAAAGGTGGGCTTTCCCCCCTGCCGCATCCCCAAGTTTCCACTTACAATGTTATATGCCAGGCTCCAGCTGGATAATCCTGCCAGCCTAGGATTATACACCAGCACCCTACCCGTAAAAACCTTCCTTGCAAAAAAAGCTGCTCCGCTCACACCTAAACCTTGAGGGTCTCCTATTCCCAGACCTTCTGTGATGCTCTGGGCAGCTTTTCAGTTTATTCACACAACACATGCTCCGCTTCAGCATCTCCCTGTGACATCTGAGCCCCAGCAAGAGCTGGATACATGGAGAACAGCACCCAAAAACCCACCAGACCCAACCCCCACCGCAGGATCCACGCGCTCGAGCTGCCACCCCTCCACGCCCGTGCCGTCCACTTCCCAAAAAGAAGTAATTTCCCCAAAATAAGTCATTTTGCAAAGTGAAGGCTCTAACCGAATTCTAAATTTTAATTCTATTTTATGCGGTACTGCAGAAAAGTGGACACTGAAAAATTATCTGACTGGGAGCTTAGCAATAGAAAATCATAAATCATCCTGGCAGTTATATAGTTTTCTTGTGAGGTAGTGCTTATGGGAGTAGCTGTTAACTAACGGAGGCACGCGTTTGGCACTGGTGCTTTTCAGAGTCTCCAGTCAGTAGGTGTAGTGACTATCGATTCGACTGCAGTGTCCCGGTTCTGTATTTACAGCCTTTTCCCAAGGGACAGGGAAGCAGACGTGAAGGTCTGTCACTCCCAAAGGTCATTTTGGGATCCAGTAAAGGATTTAGGGATTGGATCCCCTGTGAGAAAAATAGTAATAAAACCAAAACAGGAGTAACAGGCAGCAAGAATACAGAGAGACTACTTATTGTTAATTAAATCTGCAGTGAGCACAATGACAGGAAAAAAAATAGGAAATTAATTCATTGTCTATATAGCAAAAGAAACTAATGGATGTTTGGGGAGGTTTTGACAGCAAAGAAAAAAATAAACCAAAAAACCCATGTGAAGCAGGAAATTGAACTACTTTTCCAGACTCTACAAGGCCCCATTAGGCAGAACAATTAGCAAATCTTTCAGCAGATAAAAATAGAAGAGCTTGTGGTCACACTGCTGGATTTTACCTCAAAAAACATTCATGTGCGTTAATTGAGTCTTATGTAGAATTTTGCCAAGCGTGTCAGCTATATTCCCAACTGGAATAAACTGATGGAGCACAATGGAACCGGGACAATTTATCCTAGCTCATCTATAAAGTTACAACCAATATTTGTTTATGAATAGATCCCTTGTGCTAAAAGATGAGCTGGTTTCAAACTTTTCAAAGATTTTAAGTCTCCTTCAGTTGTGAATCAGGAGGAATGAGCAGGAGAATGTTCCACAAAGCTACCAAAGCCTGATTTAAAACAAGGAGAACCAAGACACCTAACTCTCGATTTAAGGAGTTACTTCCTGAAATATCTATTTTCCCAACAAATCAATAGCTACAAATCCACAAATCCAAATGGATAAAACTATAGAGGAAAAAGTAGTTTGCTTTAGAGCCACTAAAATACTTGAGTTGTGCAGCTTAGATCTAATCCAAAAACATTAATTGTGAGCAGAAATGTATCAATACTGACATATCTCACAACCACCATCATATAAAACAGTGGCTGTTTGTCAAGTTAACTTGCTTGCTAATTACCTACTATAAAAAAAAAAAAGAGCTAAGCACACGTAGGTGTGGAACATTTCAAGAGGGAGCTGGAAAAAAAAAAAGTTATTTGAGCATTTTGCATATTAATACTGCTCTTACTGTTCTGACTGCTCTTATATTTAATTGCAGTGGTTTCAACCACATCAGGATAATCAATCATCTCTTTAAAATGTAATTAACTCCTGCAAGAAACTGTTCATGAAGGGAATTAAGAAATTTACTGTCTGAAGCTAAATTTGGGGTTACTTATAGATTTCTTCTACTTATAGAAATATTCTAGTACCGGCACATTAACTTCTAGCTCTGCAAGTGCTGCTCAGGTTAGGTTTCTGCTGAGAGTGGGGAGAAGTGGACCTTCGCAGGAAACACGGGACAGAAGGAAGGACATTTTGGGGGGTTTTCAGGGTTGGGTTGGGTTTGCTTGGGAGAGAGAGGGGGGTGAAGGCAGATTGTCTTTATTATCTGGAACTTTTAGTGATTTTTTTTTTTTTTTTTTAGTATATATTCCGCAAAGATCCTCTAAAAGGAAAAGAAGAGGATAAATTAAGGCAATAATGAAGCTGCTCATGAAGAGGCAGATTCCATCTTTGCTTAATGCAGCAGTATGTTTTCTGGCTCGGTACTTACACACGCTCCCTCCCAAGCCATAACTAACCCAGCCTTTGCCTGCGTCACCTACTTGATGCGCAGCAGCTTCCAGTTCGAAAATTGGGAGTCGCTTCCCAGCCATGGGGATGAAACACCAAGCCAGCTAATCTATTTGCAATAACTATCATCTTTTCACCTGCGGATGGCCTACAAACTTAATTCTGCATCAAATTCAAAATACACAGATTCCTAAACCCAACTTGGAGGCCCAGTTCAGTCTTTTTTTCAGAAAAATAAAACCCAGAACAAGTCAGGTATGTGAATCATAACAAGAAGTTGTTCTCCACCAGACAGCATCCTTGTCAGCTTCCATTATGCTCTGACATATGATTTAAATGGGAGTTAAAAGATAAATATTCACCAGTTATTTGATTTTATTAAAGAAGTCTTAAAAATACCCTTGATATACACTTCAAACGAGACTGTTGCTTTGCAGCTGCCTGAACTGTGGCATTTACCACGCAAATAACAATAAAAACGAGGGAGAAAACCAGCAAAGGGATGGCAAATAAACATTACTGCCTTTCAGCTTTCTCTGAACCAGAGGCAGACTAGGCATTAAAGAAAAAAAAAATAAAATAAATTAAAAATAACTTTGCCTTAAAGAGTTTCTGTCAAAGCAGCAGCTCACGGAAAGCTTTTTCTTGCTCATTGCACGCACAGCCATGTCCCAACGCGGTTGGCCCCGGTAAGGATGATGTCCACAAGAAAAAGTTTCAAGCAAAGAACAGCAGCTCTGCTTCCAGCCACACGCAATGGCCAAAGGAGGGCTGCAAAAAACTCCCAACGCGGAGGGTCTCGGTACCCCCTTCTACAAAAAAAACCAGCCTCACCATTTTCCATGTTAGCTTATGAACAGCCATGCAAGTTACACAGAGAGGTTTCAACAGATGGAGCAACCAGCTGGAAGTCAGATACTACTTTCCCTATAGCTGGACACATACAGAGCTCTATTAAATTTTAAATTTTAATCAGAGAATGTCAAGTTCAAAATTAGACTTAAGCCTCTGATTTTAAGGTTTGGGGAATGAAATATATTATCAGTCATAAATGCCCTTTATTTGAAGGAGATGGGGAGCGTCATTCTTGTTTTAAAAAGCAGGCACATAGGCAAGTCATTTCCCCTCTATCCCTCACAAAACACACGAGTTCCGTGCTAAAGACTCGAAGCAGGATATCGCACAGCCAGGCCAGCAAAGTGATTTTCAAAAATAAACCAAAATAAAATAAAAACAAAAAAAGCCACCATACCTAAGACTTTTACGTGAGAAACCTTAACAACAACAAGTGTAACTCAAAACAATCTTTCTGCTGGCGACGAGACTTTGCTGTAACTGCCAACAGACTCTCATATAACGCACGACCAGACAAACACCCTCCTCGGACCCCCGCCCCGTGAGACCAGGGACCTCCAATGCCTCTCCCATTCCACGTGAGCCTTTACCTTCCAATTACTGCGATGTCATTACAAGCCACCCGCCGCTGCTGGGATAAGAGCACAGGGCAGATCCTGAGCTAAACCCAGCACGTCCTGGGGACACGGCAATTTTGGGGGGGTTGCAGTTAGAGTGACGGGCAGGTGGGGATGAGACTAACACCTCTCCTGATGGACTCGCACGGCATTCCCGTGCTTTGTGAAGATGAGGATGGAGACTTCAAACCTGCCGTGCTCCCCTCTGGTCACGAAGGCCGCGTGGGTTTATAGCTTGTTTTATAAGTATCATTAACCATTGCTGCCCTAGGTAGGATTTCTTCATCTGGTTTTACTACATATGATAATAGGATTTTAAGAATTCTCTCTCAGACAATAATTTTCATATTTGTGAAAAAGCATAGGACTGTCTATAATTGAACATAAAAGCAGAGCATGGATATTAAAAATGGAATAACCTTCACTTCAGAAAGTGCCAATTTTTGGAACACCCAGGAAAAGCAAGTGCCTTCGCAGGAGCGGGGGGGTCTGCGGTGCAAGCTTCCCCAGCTGAATTCAGCTCAGGTCGGAGAGGTTGCCTACCCATGAGATGTGCACAGCGTTAAGGGATTCAAAAGTGCAATACAATAAATCCTCAAACATTTACTTGTATTATACAGATACTTTCCACACAGCAACGCCAAGATCCAGCCCAACACATGAAAGCCCTGATTCCACTTGAAAATCTAGGAATATATCTATTTATATTTTTTTTTAAGAGTGCAAGCTGTGAAACAGAAGAGAACAGACTCAGATTTGCAGAATACAGTCACTTCTACTTTAATCTTTGCCTCTTTCCTGCCATAACTAGGGAGGGACCCGAGATGCAGAGGTTTCATTTGAATTACTATGCCGTGCATTTCAGCAGAGAGGGATTCAGCCTCCTGGCTCAGACCTGTTGCAGACGGAGCCCAAGACACAGAGCACCGACACGCAACCGGCATCGAAGCACAGGGCTGGAGGGAGAAGGGAATATCTGTGTCCGCTCTCCCCGAGCAGACCCAGCTTTTCTAACACACGGAGGAAACAAAAGGGAAAGAATGGGCAGAATTAATAAATGCAACTTCCCACCTTCCCCAAGAGGAGGAACCCAGGGCTGATCTTTGGTGCCTGTTGCGATGCAGAGCAGGTACAGCCCCAGGGCTGTGCATTTGTCTCGGTACTAATCTGAGATGAGGATTAACCTAAATGAGTAATTACGGCCCCCAGTCCCCGTTACTGGAGCACAATCCGACGAACCAGCAGACTGGATCAATATCAGAGTCTGCGCTCTTTTAAGAGGATACCTAGAGTCACTTATTTTGGCACACTCGGTGTCAATAAGAGAGAAACACCTTTGGCTTTCTACTTCCTAGCTTAAATAACCCTGACAGCCTAAGCAAAAGGCGGGATAAACGGCAAGTATCTCTATATAGACAAGCACGTGGCTACTGCCTCAGACCCCGAGTAAACCTTTCCAGCAGGCTAAGGCTATTCAGCGGTGAGGGACTGGTGCGGGATGTTATTCCAGCTGGGACAGACTATGTTGTTGTCACTAAAACCAGAAGACTTATACCCTGAGTGAGGATTTTCGGTAGCTCTGTCAAGTCCTAGCTCCACTTAACACATACAAAAATCTGTGCTGGATGCACGGGTAGCATGAGGCACGTAAGAAACATCGCAGTGGTCATTACGCAGAAGGACATAGCTTTTGTAGATAAAATAATTGCACTTCTCCACACAAGGTAGTATCTGCTAGGCAGGACCAGGAAACCCTGTGGAGCCTAAAGAAACTCTCAAAAATCCCTCTCCGAGCGCTGACACGGCCCCACCGCACCCTGCCAAGTCCCTTCAGTCCCTTTTCTTTAGGATCTGACAAAAGAACAAATTAGATGTGTCCCTCCGACAGGCCATGAAACAATCAAAGGATGTTTTGTACAACGCAAACACGGTTGTGTTTTTATTGCACAGATAAATAGATTGAGATAGGATCCACCTCAACACTTATAGCTTTATCATAAAAGTTAACAGTGAATACTGTTCTAAATTGACATGGTCTGTCTTCCAGTTTATCAGTGAAGGGCAGGGATGCAATTTATAATTACTCATATATTACATTTATTGCTAATAAAACAGGTATTATTTTTTTTAATTTTCACGTTGCACTTAGTGAAGGCTTTGATGACTGCAAGAACAGTTTATACCACCACCTGTCATTTACCCTCAAAACACACATTCCTCACATCTTGAAAACCCTATGAAAAAAAGAACCAAACCGAGGAATGAGGTTAAGCTGTCACCTCTCCTTACCCTCCACACCATTAAACAAGCAGACAGACAGACTTAGGTCCCTCCACCTCTTGGCAGCTCTTTTCTCCTCCCTGATTTGTCAGCAATAGTCCTCCCCCAGCACTCAAGCCTAGGGCGGGCTGAGGTTTATATGAGCGCAGCACGCGTGCCAGTCAGCCTTCCTATTCATCATGCTCTGGCATGAAGTCTCCTGGTAGTTTTTGTTCATTTGTCCATAGACTCAAAAAAAAAAAAAGTGAAAAGCCTGAAAGGGAGATCAGGAAAGGTTAATTGGTTTCGTTGACCATCTGTTTGTGCTGTGAATAAACGCTGAGAATAACGTGTAACAAATAGCATCTACAAGGATTAAATAAATCAATTCTGGGGATTAGAAATAACCTATGGACTGTGTTAATGGAGCAGGAGTCCATGTAACAAAATCAGCCTTACTGAGCTGTGGAGTTTGTGACATTTAGGGGACAGAGAACCAAGGGTTCCCAGGAAGCCTGAGGTGAAATAGGAAAATGAAACAATTAGATGGCCAAGTAAAACTTGAGCAAATGTCTAGACAAGTACACATGGAGGACAGAGGCTGGTCCCACCTGGTTCCAAAAAGTAGTTACAAGCCTGCAATCTCTTCTAGCATTTTGTTTTCTCCTTGTCCCACCCCATATTGAGGTAGTACTTTAAGAACTCCTATACTGATAAAGTTAACATTTTCAGGTTTTAATGCCAGTTTTTCCCCTCATTTCTTATCCTTTCCTTTTAGTTCTAGAAGGATCCCTCTTTTCTTATCCTTTTCTTTCAGTTCTAGAAGGTTCAATGTACCTCATCCCACTGCAGACTGTGATCTTTGTAAACCAGGATCACCCAGACATTTCTTGAAACAAAACTTTGATTTGATAATCCATGATCTATTTGAACTACTGGACAACAGAAACATTTCAGAACTGTCTAAATAACTTTAACTGGTCGGTGTCCCCTTTCAAACACAACAAACCATTTAGGAACAGTTGTAAAGCCCTTTGGTGAATTGTGGTTATCTTTATCTGTAGATATCCACCAGCAGTTGTAGATACTACATATATTTAAAAAAAAAAAAAAAAAAAAAAAAAAAAAAAAACACCAAAAAAACCCCCCCCCACACCTGTAATGTACCTAAATCTTTCCATTGAAAAGTACATCACTTAGTGCTGGGAAAAGAAGAATACTTGCTAACAGGAGATCGTGAAAGTTGCAGCTTTCTCCAAATTGTGAGGTACCTTATCCATTTAAAGCAATTTTCCACAATCAATTCATTATATTGTCCATATAGAACCCGTGGAAAGTGTCCCAAACCCAGAAAACTACAGAAAAATCAACAACTGAAATTATTTTAACTTTCTTCCAGTAAAATTGCCAGACTGCTGGTTGTTGCAGAAATAACACCACACTGCTTTTTGTATAGAACTTTCTTGCCATGAGCAAGATCTACCCTTCCTTATTTACAGCATCCTGCAGGTGTTACTTTAACAATACCATAAAGACATAAGTGAATTCTTGTTTAATTAGCAGAATAGGGGCATGCACCATCAGCCCTCTAGATGTTCAGGCATGAAAACTGCTCAAGAATAGATCCCCTATAGAAAATCCTCTGCAGCGAGTAGCTTATTTTAAATTTTGCCTCAAAAGCCTATCGAAGCTAAGTCAAATTTCACACCAAAATGAGTGGAAAGAAGGTCTAGGCTTCGGTAGCTGGTTAACTTTCTTGTGTGCTAGCGAGTGCCACAAGAAGTCTCTTAGTAACTGCAGTATTAAAAATCCCCTCTATTCTAACTACATGATGATACCACATAAACAGCTGTAATCAGCCCCACTGGACATGACACAAACATAACAGGAGAAAATTAAGTGGAATGTATCTTCAGAGAATGGCATTTCTTGTCTCTTGAGCTTCCTCAGGATTTACAGTTAGTATAAATGGCTGCAGTCTTAGAGTTAAAATTTATTCACATAGAAGGAATCTTATAAAATTAAGAAGAGGAAATAATTCAGATATATTAGAAAAATCTCAAGGAAAACGAACAAGCAAAAATCCTAAGGGGAAAGAAGAAATTTTATACTGACAGGATTCATATTAGAGAGCTTTCAAGCCTATTATTTTAGCTGAACTCCCCTTGCTAATGCAGATAGAGAAAAAAGCTCAGAGATGGATGTTCTGCCAGAGCCACAGATGAGTTACAACAGGTCCTAAAATACGTCCTGTTTCCTTGTAATAAACTGTCTGTTCCCGTACCCAAAACCACTCTGAGTCACAGGGATTGGGTGGGGAGCAGGAGAACCCTGACTGCTCCCGTCTGAATTTCATTTTCAAAATCATAACTATCACTCAAAAGGAATAATATTTGTATACAAATTAGGTAGAATGAGTCATATGAATTTAAGTTTTTCATCAGAAGACTTCATTAGGTGAGTTCAAGCACAGTGGGAATTAGGCATCATGTCTTACTAAAAAAACACATGTGGTAGTGTACGCACATGACGCTGTATGTCCTAACTGTCCTTGAGAGGGAAAAAGATAACCTGTAACAGGAAAGAACAAGCCATTTCTTTCAAATGAAAGAAACACTGGATTTCAGGCCTTTGTCCAAATTTTTTTATGGGATTAAAAAAAATGCTAATCTCAAAAAGGGTTTGGTAAACTGCCTGGATGAAAGCTGTGGCCTTCAGCATATATGTGTAGACAGCAATAGAAGAAAAAAAAAAAAAAAAATCTGGGAATAGTCTTCCAGAATGGGCCAAACTTGGTATGAAGTGATTTTGCCGATTTTGGTAGGGCTATGAGCCACTGTGGGACAGGTTTCCTCACCAAGGAGGAGGGAAGAGCATTTAAAACACAACATCCACATAGGAACCTGGTGAGATGGTCTCGTACGTTGTTAGACAGTTGATTCAGTTCAGCAGGTTTTGTTTTAAAAAAAAAAAAAGTGTTTTGCTCAATATTTTCATAGAAAATTCCAGACTAGTCCTTGAAAATGCTAACATGAAAAGATGAATTTAATAAAAGGCACTTCACAAGTTTAAGTGACAAGCTTAGATCTCCGATACAACTGTATCAAGAACCATTAGCTTAGAAATATGTACAAATACAGAGCGAACAAGTTCTGAACATAGACAATGATTGATGATTAATGATCAGTTTATTAGATGCGACAGTAGCTAATGTAGTGTCTCGAGCTCATGCATTGCTCAAAACGCTGTAAACCCACTATAAACATGAGGAAAAATAACCACATGTTGCCTGGTTTCATGATTTTGCCCTTGAGAGCACTCCACTCACAGGGCATCTCCACAGCCTTACAGGACCCACCAGGGACCAGCAGCCCACGGAAAAGCTTTGCTCTACCAGGCCACTTCCATCATTTTACCTACAAAATTTCCTACCCACAGCCCAAGGGCAGCCCCGCTGCCAAACAGCCCGTATGGGCTCAAGCGCACACTACACGTAGCTGAGAGCTTTTATTTCCCACAAGCAACAAAACAAACCTCCCCCCGTTGTTGCTTGGAGCTCATAATTCAGCAAACACCCATGGCAATAACTTCAGAGTAACCTTGGTATGATCACACCACCTTCTGCAAATCCAGAGATCAGTCACATCCTGCTCGTGCGCAGAAACCTACGCTCCATGTCAGAAAGTTGAGATTTACTTATTCCTTGTACACAGTTGTGCCAGAATTATTGATCCCAGGAGTGGCTGTAACCTTTGGAAACTATATTTCTCAGTAGCACTCGGCAAAGAGAGCGAATAGGATCTCAAAGAACCAGAAGACCGAGAAATCCAGCATGAACATAGAAGCCATTTTTAAGTGTATAGAAAAATGCATTGCCTTTAAAACTGGTACCATCCTTTTGCTCCAGCCCTCTCAATGAATCAATGGAAGCTTTGCCTCTAGAAACCGAGCTTGGCCGTGACTTTCTGGTGTTTCAAGAGTTCCTTAACTACCTACATGAAGACTAGTCTTCCATTTTTAGCAAACCATAAGAATAGAAGATGTATTTTAAACCCAGAAAGTTAAGTTAGACAGTTCACAATACACGTTGGGAAAATCTCTAGTTGTGCATGACACTCCACATAGCCTGTTGAAAACATACTGTCAGTGCAGATCCATGTTCGAGCTGCAATAAGAAGATGAAATAAAACTACATAACCAAAAGTGATGGGATTTTTCTTAGGAGCGAATTGAAAGAAATAAACTCTGATAGGAAACACTGTATCTTAGATCTCTTTAAAACAGATTCCTGGGGATTTATTATTTATTTGTGTTAAGAATGGAACAACTTAGAAAGAAATATCATGTTCAATTTCAGCAAGCTGTAAACTTGCAAAGAAAGATCCTGCCCAATTGTCCCATTTCAGGTTAACTGTTGGTGTGAATTATAAGCACGGTCTAATTTTTTGCACTTACCTGGAGAACTTAATTGTCAGATGTTAACTGTGTTAATGTTTGATAGGACCTTGCAAAGCGACACACATCTGCCTCAATTCTGCACTACAGTTAACTCGTTAATTGCCGCCACATTAACCACTCTCTCCCTGCTTCCGCAGCTGCAGAATAATGCTTGCCAAAATGTGTAAATTATTCAGTGGCCTCTTAATGCAAAGATAAACTGCCAGCCTCAATATTTGCACCAGATGATACAGGAAAACCTCCAAGGATCCCCATTTTAACACGTTTCCTGTCTGATTTAATCTTATTTATGCACTAGCTTCAACCCCTCTGCCCTCATTGAATTGGTTTTGCTGATACTTAAGGATTTCATGCAGGAAGCCTCAAGGCACATGGCCATCTCTGAAAGTAAAGACCTATTTTTGATCTGGATATTTATACTCTGAGTGTTTGAATAATCATCACACTTGTATTTTTCCTAACCAGAATCAGCAGCATTACATGCCACAAACTCACTGTCATCCACCTACTCCATCTACTTACCTACTTCAGCAACCTCCTTGGCATACCCAGATCACCCAAACCTGTGGGTATGGGTTAGCATCTCCCAACCTCATCCTCTGCCGATACAAGGGCTGGGACCACTGCAGCCATACAAGAATAGACCAAATTTCCCAATTTCCCTGTATGCCAATGGAAGTCAAAGGCCTTCTTTCCATTTATGCTTTTGAATTTTATTTTTTTTTTTTTCCATCTGTCCTTTACCCCTTGGAAACATGACCACTCAACCAGAAAATTGCATAGAAATTATCCACAAGGTTTAAATTAACAAACTGATGTTCCTGGGGTTCAAACATGGGCTCCCAAACGTTCAGATTTTGCAGCAAGAGGAAATAAACTGCTTCTGGAGCACAGAAATTGCCAGCCCAGCCGTTCCCAGGAGGAGTTATTCCAAAAGTTCTCTTCAGAAATTCATTTTCCTTTCTTGGCAATTACGGAGCTCCTCTATATTTCACCTACAATTTATCAAACTTAAATAAGGACATACTTTGCATCTGTTGCCTATATACAGAACTAGTTACATGTCACCATCATGCCATCTGAGTTATTTCAAAACCGAGCTTATACCACTAAGCCATTCCCCAGTGGCACTACATATCCAAAACAAGTCTTTCTTCCCTGCCAAATCCTAACAAAATAAGTTTAGAGCACAAACGGAGCTTCCCAAGTTCCTCATATTCGTGAGCAGTGGAATGTGTCTTGTCTGGCAGAATTTAGTATTCAAATCTGCCAGGTGAAGTCCCCTTTCTAACAACCATGAAGGACAATCCCTTTTAGAAACCCCTTTTCTTAGAAACTCTTGGGTTTTAGTCTGCTTGTACACAGGCCTTTGGGATTTGGAGCACACTGTAGGCAAGAGCAGGCTAGCATTTTATTTAGGGAAAGAAAACCTGATTTTGTCAGAGTACCTGTCCACTTTGAGTCACCATACAGAGTCACAGACACGAGCTGCAAGCTTGCCACCCATGTTTGGCATCAGGTTTGTTACTTCTGCTTTAGAATACACTTTTTTTTTTTTTTTAAATCTCATCTCCTTTAATTCACCTGAGCCCAGGGAGTAGCACTTCGGATGGCAGCATTGGCTATAAGCCCACAACAGTAAGATCTATTGGGTTTCTTCGTTTCCTGGGCATAATTTTTCTTTACTCCTTTCCATTAGATGAACTCTTTGTTTGCACTTCGCCTTGTTCCCAAACACAACGCTCCTTTGCTCAGACACTACAAGCAACCTGCCTTTGGTAACCTGCGAAAAAACACTTCTCAACAGCTTTGCAAATTTTTAAAGGACACTAAAGATCAAATTTAAGTTTAATTCCTCAGGACCGGTTCTTAGGCTGTGCCAAACCACAATGAAATTATCTGAGAGAGGAGTAAAAACAGAAGCTGCGAAACCCATTTCAACTTCCATCAAGTTGAGATGCAACAAGAGGCTGGAAGAGCCCATGACAAGCCAGAGCAGCAGGGAAATACCCGCAGAGACTCATCCACTCTCTGGGACACCCAAATGCAGGAGCTGGGTTTAAGTTTGAAAAAGAAACACTTTTTTTCTGGAGTAGAGCACAGGGGCCAGGGGAGGGGAAGGGGAGATGGCACTGCAGAGAGCGAAGCAGCCCAAAGCTTGGAATATGTAGCCTGGGGATAACGTTAAATCCATATTCCTTAAACAACCCCTGACTGAGGCAACTGGCACCCGCAGAGGGATGGAGAGGAGTGGGAGGGATTAAAAACAGCTACTTCCAGTTTCCAGGTTTCCATAAAATTTCTATTCAAAGGTCCAGGCTAAATTGTGTCTCCTGAAGAGGATTCTCAGGGATAGCATTCGCAGGATTAAATCAAGTCATGTTTAGGTAGCAGTATTTGCTTAAACCCGATTTTCCAAAGTAATTCCTTTTAATGAAACTTCAATCTGTGTAAAACAAAGATTTAAATATTCTGCCTACAGATCACATTGTGCAACAAAAACCACATTTATCTTGCATAATGAAGTGGTTTTTTTAAAAAAAAATCTATTTCTATCTCCCACTGGGAAGAGATTTCATACATCCTTTCCACATATGTCAAGAATTGTGAAAGGATGGGGATTTTTTTTTTTGTCCTGTGTATTATTAAACATAATAGTCAGCCACCTCTAGAACCCATCACTGATTGAGATAAATGAAGCTATTTAAAAAAAAAAAGCCTAATGAAGTCTCTTTGGTGCCTCTGAAACTCGGCAGTAAAGATAAATGAGAAACAATTTCTCGATATCCATTATTTTAAATTACAGATATCAGCCCTGATGCTGTTCTCAAGGTTTATTGAATTTTCATAGAATATCATCAACTTCTACATTCCACACGTGTAATTGAAACCCCAGACCAACGTGTTTTTCTCTGGTGTCAAGTTTAAAAGGCAGAGGAGATCACCTCTGCCACACCTGGACCGCACGGGAAGCCGGTTCCCACCGCAGCTGATGTGACACCGCGGCTAAACTGCGCGCTCTGCGCCGGTGGGGACATCGAACAGGAGGGCTTCACCTCTGCTCTCGCTGTTTATTTGCCGGCCCAAGTACCTGGCAGTTCTCGTTGCAAATTTAGCTTTGTCACAATCTTTCATGGGAGAAGTAGTTTCTATTTAGCCCAGCTTTGGTTTAGGTAGCCAGTATTGCCAATGTTTTTGGATTAATAGGGAGGTGAAAAGTGAAAAATAAAGAAAAAAATTTGCAAGTCAGGGCCTCAGAATTTTGTTACTGGCTTAAAATGAAAAGGGTTTTTCTTTTGCTTGCTCTGCAATTTACCTGGTGCTCTTTCCGCTCTCCTCAAAAGACTATAAATACGAACAAACCACAGGCCCCTCTCCTCAAACCCAGGATCTACTCATCAAACCAAAGCCAAAGGACTCAATATTTCCAGCTGGCCAGGCTCTGCCTATGAAGACCACTGATTTTGAGCACATCCCAATGATGGGCTTCCCACTCGCTGCCCCCCCGAGATGGGCACTGCCACCCTACACTTGCCCAAAGCACCCGCTCAGGCACAGAAGTATAATCGAGTATATAAATCAAAACAGAGATCCTAATTTAATGCAGACATAACCTACGGAGTCATTCCAGATCCCCTTTTCTTTGTAATTGCTGAGGATTGGGTTAAAGAGGCAGCAGGCGGCGTGCAGGACGGGGGTCTCTGCCTCGCGCCCACCAGGGTCTGGTTTGGGCACAACACAGATGTAGTTAACTCCCTACCTTGCGAGTTCCCTGCTTCTCCCCTGGAGAGACACCCACGACATCTCCTGCTGCTGCCCTCAACTTAAAAGCATCCTTGTTTTTCCTCCTCTGTATTGTAGACACGGAGCAAGACTTGCAAATATCTCAGCAATTGGGAGAAAGTTAATGACACAGCAGGAGGATGCTGTTGGATTTGTCTCTTACGGTTTTAGTATTTGCTTTATTACATTGGTATGGGGGTAGCAGAGCTGCTACTGGGTAATTTAAGTTTAATCATTTATTTTGACACTTTTAACTAGAATGCCAAAAATACCTGCAACTGAGAAGCAGCACTTTATTGTGCACTGCCATAAATCTACATTACAAAAAATACTCCTCTTTAGTCTACTTGGATTTATCTTCGAGTGAGAGCTATCCAGAATTGCATAACGAAACATAATACTGCTTACATTTAATACGGCATTTTATCTATTACCTGGAAAAAGATCTAAAACTCATTATTATAATCTCTAAAAACGTTGAATTTTTAACTTCACAGCATTTTATAAGAGCTTGAGAAATATGAACTTAATCAGGGCAAGGCTAAGGTTCAAGACTCTACCATAAGGAATCTTTTGGATCTAAAAGCCTTCTACACGGTAGAAAATAGAATGTCGTTCTATTAAATGCAACCTATTCCTTAATACGGTCCAGTCTTTTGCTAGGTCTGTCTAAAATCCTTAAAGCGATAGTTGCAATGGCCTTACTTTTTTAATCCTTGCACACTCAGCTGGGTATCTGCTGCTTCTTGCATAACCTTCCCAAAGCTCATCTCATTTTGGAAGTTAAACCCCGGCTAGAGGTTTCTTTAGTTCCTTAAGCTCAAAGTGCCTTGCAAAAGGCTGGTGCTCTGAACTGCTGACAGCTGTTTCATCTTCCGTCTTTTAATTGCACAGACTACTTACAGACCTCAAATGAGATAAAGCAAAGTAGCACCTTCCGGAACAATTCCTACCACAACAGCTTAACAAAAGCAGCCCACCACGACCACGGCAATTTCTGTCGTTTCCAGCAACTCCATCGCGTGTAGACCCAGGAGCACCGGGTGCACGCTGTCGTACCCGTGTCGACTTCTAGCGCTGCGAGCAGAGGCAGGGGGGACAGAAGAATCTGGCATTTGGCACATCCAGCCCACACATACTCAAGGATTTTAAATAAGTTAGGGTTGTCATAGCAGAGTCTATGTGGGGAGGGACAGCGAGAGAAGAGAACAATATTGGCAGTTCACTTCGGGTGTTTACTCAAAGTCCATTTCTAGAAGGAACCTTGTCATGGGATTAGCCGCTACTGTATTTTACAATAAACTGATCCCTTTGGCACAGATCTTCAGCCTCCCTTACAGCGGATGACACGGGTTACTCTTCCACTTCTGCACTTACCGGGCTGAAAGCGTTTGCTGGGTGTGCGCACTCAGACGTGGTACATCGTGCCCAATTTTTCCCACATCTGCTTCTTGGGAAGGCTTCGTACAGCCACCCACCCTACGGCACGCACCCCTCTTCAAAACTAAGTCCCTTTATACCAGACTGTTCTCTAGTAGCTTAATCCCAAAGCACCTAAAGTGGTCTTGAAACGCAATGTGTTTATATACACTAGGTGGTCTTCTGAATGCTTCATGAGTAAAAGCAAAAAACAAACCGACCAAAAAAAAAACCCCCAAAAACCAATCCCCACACTGATTACATGCAATCTGCAGAGCTACTTTCATAAAAATTGTCATAGTACACTGGCTTTCCGTATTACAAAGGTTTTATGTAAGGAAGAAGCAGGATTTGTATTAATCTGGCAGTTTTACAGTCACGGAAGAAAGCTAAATTGTTTGTGTTTCAGCGATAATCTTGTGCCAGTGAACTGGCTAACGTACTAAGAAAAAGAAATCAGTAAATGAGAGTTTGTAACCTCCTGCCTGATCAGGACCTGGCTGTTAAGGACGCATCTGCTGGAGACGCACAAGGAGAGAAGCACTGAACCAGCTCAGCGTTTCAGCAGAGGAGCTCTCACCCCGCCGCAGGAAATTCAAGTGCTTCCAGCACTGGAAGGACCCATTGACTTTACTCTGTAGGTTGCCTGTACTTACAAGCACTTTATCAAGTGACTTGCTTTATTCCCTCCTCCCCGCTTTAGTTATTAGAGAGCCATGTGATTTTTCCGAGCCCAGCGATATAATCAGGAATAAGCACCGAACAGAGGCGACGTGCCTACAGCGTGTATCACCCAGGGGGGCTTCAGCACGTGCTCAACTTGAGATGAGGCAGGAGCACCAGGAAAGCCGGAGGCACGGACCAGAGACCCCGGGAGGCTACAGTTCCCTCCTAACCCAGAGGGGTCTTGGGGTGACCACCCTGCAACCGGGAACAGGGACACTCAGGGGTTCACACCCTGTCCCCTGCCACCCCAGGGTTATTCCCACCTTACGGCCGAAGCATCCTTAAAAGACCATTATCGCTAACTGGGGAAGAGAGGGAGAACCCTGTATTTTTTACTGCCGTTTGCAAGTTTGATAACCCCAAGGTCCCTGCAATGTGCATCGGCGCGGTCCTCCCGGCTGAGGACCTGTGCTCAGCAGCCCCTGGACGATGCCGTGAGCAGCAAATGTGCTACTGAGATATCTGACATCTATCAAAAACTTCCTGTCTACTTCAGTAATTGTTTAATTAAACATACATGGAACTATAAAAAAATACAAAAACCCAGCCCCAAGGATCTTGAGATTTTACTAGATTTAAAATTTAAAAAAAAAATAAAAAATAAAGCTGTATTTTAAGGAAGAACAGAAAAAGGAAGCAATGAACTAACAAGTAATGATTGGTCTATTAAATACTGTTATCAGATTATGAAATGTTAATCCATGCTACAGTATCTTCAGAATCCCAGCTCTTTGAAATTCTGTCATGAATAGAAATTAACATGAATAAATCCAAATCCAGCAATCAACAGCTGAATTTCCTTCCTGGACTATTTAGAACTGACTAATTAAGAGAGAGACACAACTTAGAGCAAATGGAGAAGGATCTCAAAATATCTGTCCCCATTAAGAGATTTTGTATTTGCATCCCAGAAACAAAATATATCAGGCCGCGTCCTTTGCTGGTATAACGTGACGCTGTCTCATTGATTTCAATAAAGTACAGCAGCTTAAAGGCTCCAGGCCTTTTGGCATAATCCTTTCATTTAAACTCAGTAAATCAAAATAAACTCCACTGATTTCTGCGGAGTCACTGATCTGCCTTTGGGTAAGCTAGAGGAAAGCTGGGAATTCTCTTTCAGGGGGATTTTCACCGCCTCGTAGTTCACAAGGAGTTATCCCCAGGACGGAGACTTTAGCATGATCTGCAGAGAGCACAAACCTCCCCCCGTCTCCAATTCTTCCTTTTCCAGGTGCACGGTGCCCCCACAGCGGCGTGCCGCTGACCCCGGCATCCAGCAAACTCTTCCCTCGCTTTGCGTGGAGCTCCATCTCCCCTGCCCTCACTGCCAGAGCACAGCCTCACGGAGGAGTCAAATTTTGACATTTTTTTCTGGATCTGTGTTTCCCCAGATCCTTACCCATGATATATCACTGCTAATCAAGCTGCTGCCTGCCTCCTATGGCTCTTCTGAGAAGTTATTACCCTTCCCATTCATCACCAAGTCGAGTTAATTCAGGCAATCTTCCTGATCCATGGCCTTGCACACTCAATTGCGATATTTCATGTGATATGATATTTCTCTATAATAATAGTTTCACCCTTTGAAGATTCAGATAAAGGACACCAAGACATTTTCAGTAATTAGTGCTACAGAAAGATTCAACACCCCTTCTCCCTAGCCGGGAAGAGAAAAGCTGCTCCAGCCACACCATCTTTGACACACGGTGATTGAAGGGGCATGTGGAGGGGAAACAAATCAGAATTTCTATTTGGATTCTCTTTTTTCAAGTGGTTTGAACTTGAGCTATAAACATGTTGACTGTTTTGTTTTCCAGAAATATTGCCTGTGATGAAGGCATGGCTGGGAAGCCTCTGCGGGAATCTAATCCAGCTTTCTGTGCCAGCTGGGGAAGGTCAACTCACCCCATACATACTTTGATTTCTCCATGTGTAGGGTGGGGGAGTGAGGAGGGAGAGATGCGCTTTTTTTCCACTTGAAAAAAGAAAAAAAAGGCAGAATTCAAGCACTGTAGGTGCTCAAATCTTTTTAAAGCAACCAAAAACGTTTATGTTTTTCAGAAGGTATGTACTCTGCTCTAACATTTGGATTAAAATACATTTAGGGGGAAAAATGACTAATATTCAAGTGCATTTTAAAGAAGTTAATCGAAGGAAACGTAGGCTTCTTGTTCTGCCTAGGAAAAGAGATAGTCTCCAAATCTATTTACAGTGATGCAAAAATTTTCCACTACTAACAGTAATGCAGAACACTGAGGTTTTAAGTCTTGTGGAAATTTGAACACGCTACAAAACTCCATTTGGATAAAAAACACAGAGATGTTTTCAAGAGCAGGCAAGTGACTTGAGAGTATGAGTCGCAGTCTTCTGATAAGTATGTACTCACCTGAATTTAAAAAAAAATCAAAACAGATCCTTTAGCAAAAGTCAAGAAACATCCGAGTTTCTGAAAATCATACATCAAAATGAACCATCTCTGATGGGATGCCTTCAGGAAACACTGTGACACTCACCATTCCGCCCCAACACCTTTGATCTTAAACACACAGTGGAGACTATAGAGAGTGCAGTTACACAGTCATTCTGAAAATTATGCACATGGGAAATAGAAGGAGAGATCATATTTGGGCAAAAACTCAATTAACCACGGCAACAGGTAAGAGGAGAATAACTGGGAAGAATCAGAGATAAATCACATTCCCATTTATCCTGTTTCCTGCCCTCTGCCCACCCCCAGCATTTCCTCCATCCTCAAATATCATCAGTTTGCCTCTGCAGGGCTGGAGAAAGAGAGAGAGGCCACTGAAAACAGATTTATATCTGAGCTAACAAATAAAATAGAGTCTCTGGCATGCACTGGAACTGCAAGAACTTGCCGCAGCTCAACTATTTGCAGACACTGGCTCTGTTAAAAGAGTGATGCTGATGGAGGCAATGCAGGAAATCACCTCCCGGATCCCAGCACGAAGCATTACTTTTGTAAATTACAAAAGGACACAGTGGCTAATAGGATCAGGACCCGGAGTGCAATAGAAGAAGAGAAAGGACAAATGAGTGATGTCTAATATAAAGTGCAGTTTTGTTTGCTCTTCACCACCTGAAGGCAGCTAGCTACTTCACAATATTGCCTGCATTTATAAGGTCACAAGGTTCTCTCCTAACACGGTTACAAGAGTGCAATCGCCATTAATTTCAATAGAAGTTTCAAACATGCAGCAGCAGCAAAATAAGGTCTTAAAATTCCACCTGTCCTGCAAGATATTTATTGTTCTAGAGGGTGAAATCCACTGCAACATGCAGTTATTACTAAAAGCCAAGACGAGAAAAAGAGATTCTGCTTTATCTAGCAAAATAGGTAGAAATCTAGGCTTTCCTATAGTACTGAATATGGGATTTAAAGGCAGCGAGTATTACACAGCTTTGAAATGAACTCACATGACTTAAAAAAATCACATTTTCTTTAGAATACCTTTTCCATCACTCCCTCTGGACAGCTCTCCAGAACAGCTTTCCTCCCAGTGTCATTGTCCGGGTGTAGAGTCCGCATGGCACTGCCCTAATGTGCCAAAATACCCAGTTAAAAAGATTTGGATTAACTGGTCTATGGCTCTTACACGATGCTCTATTTAACTGGAAACTATGCCATCAGGAAGATTTAATGCAACAGGTTTTGTCCTAATACCAAGCAGTACTTCTGACAACTTGGAAGCTCCAGACCCACAGCCATAGCCTCCCTCTCCATTTGCACAGCAAAATGCAAAATAAGTGTTTTGGGCTTCTAACTTCTGTACCGTGTAAGTAATTAAGTACTGTGCTCTTAAAACTGGACTGGGAAACATGGTTCAGAAGCAGGCTGGGTCATAGTGCACTAACTCTGAAGTGTTATTTGGACTTAATGTATTTTACAGCTTTAGTTACCGTTTCAGAAAGAATGAGTTTGTTACTGTAAACTGTAGAATCTGTAACTTCCCATCCCACACCGGCACTAATTTGCTTTTTTTAGGTAGTTTGCGTAAAACCCCCAAACATCAAGCATTTGCTTGAGATACGCTGCTAGGGAGGAGAACAGGCAGGTACTGACGCAACTGTTACCTCCAAATTTGTACCTTGTCACTGGGGTACTCACACAATTGCTGTGTGTCCTTCCTACAGCTGCCAACACCCGGACACAAGAAATTAAAAATTACCCTTGTGCTTTAAATCAAAAAGAGCACTTAAACCAAACCAAGTGTCTGATGTTTTATTGTAATGAACTATTTCTGTCTTTGAAGTGTTGGTACGTGTCCCTGGGAGCAGACAGGAGAGAAGGGAGAAGGAAAAGGGGAGGCTGAAAGTGGTGTTATTATATTGTCAGAGCTCAGCGATACCCCACAGGTGAAAGGGTGTCTGCCTTCCAGTCACCCGACGTCAAAGGGATCCAGCAGCACAAATCACAGCACGGAGCACAGCACCAACAGCACTGGCACGCACACAAGGAGAAGCTGTGGATGTCATCTTCATTTTCCTGCTCTGAAGCACCCCAGAAGCACTGTTGCTGCTAAAAAAAACAGTAATAGCAAAAAGCCTTTTTGTCCTGCTGAGGAAGGTCTGTGGACCACCTTACTCCAACTTCTCACATGCTTAGCAACCCTTAAAAACCAGACACGGCTACATACAATCTCATGATGCAGCTGCATCAAACAAAAATAAAGTAGATTGAATGCATCTACCACTAATTAAAAGTGAGCTAAGCCACAACTACATACAGTCAAATACCAAGCTACCACCTGCAGCACTGAAACTGGAGCTGCTGTCGGAGGTGACACCCCAGGAAGATGGATTTGGGCACCTCCACTTCAGAGGAGGATAGAAAGGCGGCTGCTATGTGCCATCTGCACAGCCATGACCCAGAACAACCGCAGCATTTAATCTTCTCCAAGTGCAGCTACTACTAGCCCTACTCTGATATTTAAGATCAGGGTAACATTCAAAAACACCACTCAACCAGCATTTTGCCCCAGAAAACTCACTTACTTTCTTTTACTATTTTCTTTCTTTTCCCCATGAAACAGCGTTGCAGCGAAAAACACAACTAACTTAACCACAAGATGTACAACAGCGCATTTAATTGGCGACAAAAGAGGAGAAATAAGTTTATTTCCTGCCACATCTCCAAATGTGTTTGCACTCAGAGACTGCAGTGAGCAGTAACGGTAATGGAATAAGCCACCTCCATGGCAGGTCAACTTTATCCGTATTAAGGGTTTCATCTACCAGCTGTGGCTTTATTGGTACAACGTCCAAGTACAACCCAAGCCCATTTACCCACCTACGTTGCCATCGGAGAAGGACAGCAGCAGTACGCGTGACAAATCTTGCTTTAACCTCCCAGCCCCGGTACCGATTACACCGATGTTGAGGCTGCACAAACTTCAGCATGGATAAATGAGTACATGTGCGCTGGGAAGCCCCGGGAAGGCTGGCGATCCCGAACCCTGGGCTCCCACCGCTGCAGCATCCTTGGCAGTCAAGGATGTGGCTGTGGACATCCAGCTTAACTCGAGGCAATCGCATCCTCAGCTGAGGCATCACGTTGTGTTATTCAGCAGTGGCAGTAGGTAAATCCATTGACATGCCCCAAATCAATGGATTTACTACTGCTGGTTATGACTAACACAGCTGAATCAATCTGAGATACTGTATTTGGGAATCAGATGGGATATCTCCATGCAGAGGGTCATACAAATAGCAGCTGCGCTGCCATTTATTCCCGGCTTACTCCCCACTAAAGTCAATGGGAAAATTTCCAGACATCAATACCGAAGTTTAAAACAGGGCCAGCTGGAACTGGGATGAGGCAGTGCACTGGGAAAACCCAACCCAGCCAAATCAAACCCCAGACGAAGAGTTTGTTATTGCCAGTGGGGCATTACAAAGGCTGTCAAAGACAATGAAAATACCAAATTCAAATAGACTGCCTGTTTCCCTATACGCATGAAAATCACTCCAGTTCCATTATTAATGCACTTGGGCTCATTTGTCACAAAAATGAGTTCAAAACCAAGAAAACCTCTAGCATTTTTATGATAATGCTGGTAAATCTGTGGGATGGAAGATTAGACTGCACACTGTGCTTCTTCCCAGAAAATCCCTCCCCACCATTTTAGATTATTTTAAATCAAAATGAGGAGAAAAATGAGCTGTTTAAAGCATCAGTAAACAAACAAAGGCCTCTTACTAGTAGGCCTTTATCCTCAGTTTATGCCACTTTTATATTTTGTTTTATATGAAAATGTAGTGCCTTTAGCCGTCCACCTCCGCTACTGCTGCTTTTAACAGTTTTACCCATTCAGACAATCATTTATTTACTATTTCCATTTTTGTTTTCACTTCGAGATGAACGTATTCTTTTATCAGTTATTTATTTAGGATTTCAGTAAATTGATTTTTCCCTTATATGAGCACTACACAGCTAAAACATTCAAACAGATGAATCCCATTCTGCTCATTTGTTTGATTTTCTCTACCCACTCATCTGAGTTCCCAGATTCTCCCTCTGCACTCGGCAGCTCTTCTGCAGCATCTCCCGGTGCACCAGGGTGTGCGCGGTGCCCCATGCCATGCAATGCCAATGCAGTCGTTTAGGTGCTATTTTAATAGCAGTAAGTTGTAGTAATAGAGGAGGTGGATGAACTTAAGCCTGCACATAACGGTGCCAATATTATGACCCTATCAGCCCTGGGGTGCCCAGGGCATTCAAGCAGCCCCACATAGTCCACGTCCCCAGCAGGATGCCCAGTCCCGGTCTTCCACCTTGGTTTGAACCTACCCCAGAAGCTGAAAGGGATTCTTCCCCAACCCCACAAAGTCTGCTCTTTATCAGCCCACAGGAAAATAACAAAGCGCTATTTTGCAGCCTTTTCCCCTAGCCATTGCAAATGCAAACACATATGTGCTCATCTGTATTTTCATCTCCCCAAGCCTGGCACGTATGCAAGAGATCGTGAGAAGAGAGACTTGCATAGCGTGCTGGAGGGGAAAAAATAAGTGCATTAAGGAAACGGTGTAATAAATCCACACCTGTCAGGGAAAGGTGCCCACAGAAACAAACTGCACATGAGCAGACTGTTTCAGTCAGTCTTTCAAAACTCACCCCAAAGTGATAGAAAATGAGATGGAGATGGGCAAATTACAAAGCAAAAAGTAGAATGCAAACATCCCAACACAGTCCTTTGCCCAAATTCTCCTACCTATTTTCTCTGCAGCCTCAGAAGAGCTTGAGGAAAGGGCTGCTGCTTTCTTTTCCTTTTATCAGCTCCTACATAGGGTCGAGCAGAGAAGTTTCCATAACTCACAGTCTGTATGGGCTCACTGAACACAGCAGAGACCTGATGGAAGCTGTTGGGAGCCCAAGCCAAAGCAATTCTTTTTAAACTTATATTTTATCATCACCAAGTTGAAAACCGAACCTGCATGGCACCGAGCAGAGGTGGCCTTCACCTTGCTCACCTCTCCGCCACGACACAGGGTGTAAATGAATGCCCGTCCCTTGGTCGAAGCACCACGTCCTCCACAGCACTCAGCGCCCAGGAAGCCAACAGCATGTAATGCGCTCGGCAATACCGTTAACTCACTGTAAAAATTCCCTTCGTAATTTTCCCCATTGAAGAGCTTAAGTCTCTTCGTTCTGTTTTAATGGAGTAATTTATCACCCGATTCCTTTTAAAAGTAACTAATATAGATAGATTAGATAGTAAGACATGATACATAAAGAATAATAGTCCATTATTAATAATAAGTTTCCAATATATTATAATTTTGTGTGATTGATTAGAAAGTCCGTTGTTTTACTCTAACATCTTTTTAAAGACTTCTCAATATCAGTTCAAGATTAAAAAGTTAAAGGAAGCTTAATCATCAGTTCTAAATGTAACTTGGAAGAGTATTGGATTCGGGAGCACTTGAAATTGTCATCTGGCTTCTTGAACATCAAAGGGGGAAGCGTTTTATTCACCCCCCCTTTTCAGTATTGCTGCATCCCAGTTGTTTATTCAATGCAAAAGTCCTTCCCAAAGAACAGAAGAACGAATCAGTTTATGAGTTAAACGATTAGGACTGACCCAGCTGCTTGTGAAATTACAATTTCTTCATTACTCTCTAATGAGCAGCATCTCTCCATTCTCCATTAAGTTCAGCGGAGACACACTCTTACAGATGGCCAAAATCTAGTTTAAGGATTGTCATGGTTTAACCCCAGCCAGCAACTCAGCACCACGCAGCCGCTCGCTCACTCCCCCCCTCACCCAGTGGGATGGGGAGAGAATTGGGGGCGGGGGGGACGTAAAACTCGTGGGTTGAGATAAGAACTGTTTAATAGAACAGAAAGGAAGAAACTAATAATGATAGTAATAACAATAATAAAATGACAATAATAATAATAATAATAAAAGAATTGGAATATCCAAAACAAGTGATGCACAATGCAATTGCTCACCACCTGCCAGCTGATGCCCAGTCAGTTCCTGAGCAGCGATCCCCCCCAGGCCAACTCCCCCCAGTTTATATACTGGGCACGACGTCCCATGGTACGGAATACCCCTTTGGCCAGTTTGGGTCAGCTGTCCTGGCTGTGTCCCCTCCCAACTCCTTGTGCCCCTCCAGCCTTCTCGCTGGCTGGGCGGGAGAAGCTGAAAAATCCTTGACTTTAGACTAAACACTACCGAGCAACAACTGAAACCATCAGCGTGTTAGCAACGTTCTTCTCATACCAACCCCAAAACACAACACTCTACCAATTACTAGAAAGAAAACAAACTCCATCCCAGCCAAAACCAGGACACAGATATTTCTAAAGCAATCATTTGATCAGGATTTAAGTAGCATTCCTTCCCCAGCACAAAAAAACTTGTGCACCAGTGAACCAAAGACATGAAGCATGGAAAAAAATTACAAGTTTAGAAAAGAAAAAGCAAAAAAAGGGGGGGGGGGGGGGGGGGGGAACTTGAGTATATTCATTTGCACCAAAATACAGTCACCTTGTCCACAACACAGCTATGGTTCAGAGCCACAGTTTTCCAGGGTCTTAGAGAAAGTTATGTGTTTATTATACCGCAATAAGTCAGTTAACCTCTGTGACATGTCAGCCCAGATATTCAGCACATGCTGCACATCTATGTGAAGAACCTCACAGCAATTTCTGCTTCCAGACACAGAAATTATGAATAAATTCAGCCTCCGTGTAGTTCTAATGACCTTGATTAAACCTGAAGGAAATTGGCTCTCCACTGAAACTAAACATTTATTACAAGAAATACTTTTTAACCTCTATTCTAATTCAGGCACTTCTATATTTCAGCCTGAAAATCATCACCAGTCTCTTTCGTGAATGATAATTCAGTGGGATAACACTGCAAAAACAATCCTGCACCTGGGTGCGATTATCTCTCCAAAAAGAACATTTTCAACCAACAACTTGCAATAAAAATCTAAGCTGTAAATCATAGAGAAGTCAGTAGTTTAAGGTCAGAAACTTTGGATAAATGAGTTTATATGACAAGTAGCAGTAGTCTGACTGCAGACACCTCCTGCCCTCTCCAACATGGGACCCCGTTGCACCAAGCCGCGCATCTCCCAGGCTGCCGAGGGGCCAGGGATGGTCTCCAGACAAAATGTCAACGAGCAAATCACTTGGTTGTCTTCCCTCCTCTGCCAGGGCAAGGAACTGATCTTCCTGAGGGCCTGGTACCTGCACACACGCACCGACACACCACCCAGGGCAATGGCAGAAAATGAGTTCGCGTTTCAAACGATGAAATTAATACACTGGCAATAGAATATGCAATTTCCCTGTTTATTGCCTTTCAAGTCAATCCCATCACCAGAGGTTGTCATTTTAACAACAGGGAGAAAATTAATTTGACAGAATTTTAAAGCGGCCCTGTTAAGTCACAGGGACCTCTCGGCTCCACTGCTGTACCCCAGAAAAGGATGAGCCTTTTCTGTCTTTTTTCATCCCCTTTCTGGCTCCAGGGCCTTTCCCTGGACACTCAGGAAACAGGGACTAAGTGGAGCTGAGGCAAAAAGTAGGCTTTCAGTCAGGAAAACCCAAAGTGCATTAAAAAAAAAAAAAAAAAAAGATGTTTATTGTTCATCCTCATGATAATCTACCAGATTTCTCTTCTGTCAAAGAACAAACAAAAGTGTTGTTTGCAGTCAGCAGAATGTCTCTTTTAGTTCCTCTGATTTAAAAGAAAAATCTATACGCTGACTAACTTTACTCGCAAATCATACTTTTGGAGCCAAAGAGAGAAACACTTTGTTTTGGAAATGTCAAAATGAGATATATCTTATTATAATGAGACATATATTATAAATGATATATTTAATATTTCAATACCCCCCACTTTGGCATTAGTTCGTTATTTCATCCAAGACTAACTTCACTCTGGAACAGCATACCAGAGATCTATACAACCCCTCTGCACATGCAGATCAGCATCACATCACCTCTTTCAATATTAACACCCATTTCAATCAACTCAAAAATGTGCTCGTTAGCAACAAACAAATCCAAACCATTGCTCAGCTGCTACAGAGGCTCCGTGTCCGCCCGCGGTGCCCATCCCGAGCACCCACCGGCAGCTGTTAGAAGAAGGGCACAGCTGGACAAGAGCGCCGTGTCTCAAATCGACGGCTACATAAAGAAGTGCCCTTTCTTTTCTGATGAGGGCACGGATTACATTTCCACCATTATAATCATCAAGGAGAAAAGAAAAAGAGCATTTGGACAACAAACGCCTGCTGAGGAACAGGATGGGCTTAATCAATAGCCAAGCACAAAATTATCTCAGCAGATTTCAGCTCATTTCCATAGAAAATGCAGATTCTGCAAAAACCAAATAAATAAATAAAGCAAGCTTCTCTTTGCCAGCTCGGCGGGGAGAGGGCTCCGGACCACCCGGTCTGCTCCCCCAGCACAGGCAGGATCTGCTCAATAGTGCTCAGGCTCGCAATCTAACATCAAAGCTGCTGTGCAAAAAAAAAAAAAAAAAACCAAACAAAAAAAAAACCACAACCCCAAAAACCCACAACCCACACCACCAAACAAAACAAAAAACAGAGATGAAAGCTTCATTCTGAAGAAAACATCCTGCAACCTTTCTGGCCTGAATTGAGCAGATTACATCTGGGCTTTACTCTGCTCTCAGTCACATGCGTGGCAATTCAGAGCAATTTGGCCAAGTCATTAGCCATATGCTAAGCAGGGCTTCTCCTCCTGCTGCCTTCTTTCAAGTTGTCTTGATAGACACTACTTCAGTCCTGTTTATGACTTTTTTTCCTTTTTCTAATCCACTGTAGCTTCTGTTTTAACGTCATTTCCCCCTACATGCAAGACAATCCTGTTCAACATTTAATGTTATTTCGCTACATCTAAACCAGAAAACAATAAGTGTTTCACAAACTCTGTGTGATGGTTGTTGATAACAAAGATGAGGGAATTTTTCCAGAAACAACCAGCAAATGGAAACGCATTATTCGGGATGGGGAATTTCCTGACCTGACTCCATTCTCTGTACACAAAGCATCGGTAGCCACCACGAGCAGCAGCGATGCCCATCCTTTGCTTGCTGCAGTTGCAAACACCACCCCAGCCCAGCTGCAAGTGTTTGGTCCTGGATCTAACTTCAGTCAGACCTCAGGCTTCTCTTCCTTCCTATCTGGGTCCTATTCAGGGAGCAAAACCCGTATGTATCCACGTTCAGAGCAGAAAACTCCATCCTGAGCAAAACTTGAGGTACAGGGCAGTATTTTTCCTGCTGGTGATCATGTTCAACGTGCATTTGTATCAGCCTATTTCTCTTCATTACAAAAACAATAAAAAACAAACACTGACAGAGCTAAGAGCAGGGGGTTGCAGTTCCCTATCAAAAGTTGAGCTTGGCCATAATGCTATTCATATGAAATCTGATATAAAACCTCCCGGGTGTCATGATGTTCTTTATATTACAGTAAGTTCAATACATTAAGGATGCAGAAAAATCTCATTTGGGACTGCAAAACAGCTGAGAGTCCTTGCAGATTCCCCAGGAGCCAGCAGAACAGCAAATCACAGCAGCTCTCCCAAGCGGTGCAGAAGTAAAATAATCCCACGTACCAGCACCAGCATCCATCTGAGGCAGCACGGAGTGCTTTACAAACTTTAATAAACGTAAACCTTACAAATCTCTCTTGTTTTTCAGATGGTTTATCGTTACCATTCCTCGCAGAGGAGAAGCGAGGCGCAGAGCTCTGGCAGCACAACCAGGGTGAGCGGACACAGACCGGTGCAGAGCTCCTGCGACACCCGCGCTAGCTCCACATCTTTCATCCCTGCAGGGCCAGCAAGATCCCTAACACAGACAGCACATAGTCCAACGATCTCTTTGCAGAGCAGCTTAAGACCACAGCAACAATCCCACCCTGGGACCCTCTTGATTAACACCAGCACAGCAAGCGTGAGGACGCGCAGCCTCTGTTACCGCAAACCTAAACAAAGAAGTGTGCGGAACACCACGTGCAGCTTGTTAATATTTCATTATCTGTACACAGCAGGCTTGTAAATAACTTTCTGCAGCGCACAAGAGCCAGGGCTGCCTCCTCGCTGCCAGCCAGCAGCATCCGACCTTGTCCCCTGCACCCATGTTCCCGAGGAATTGGGGTAAGGACCCCTTCGCTCCGTTATTCATGCTGCGGAGATGCTCAACAGCACTACGCTCACGGTAGCTGTGGTGTTCTGGATTTGTCCATCTCAGCAAGAATTAGGGAGCCCAGGCAAGAGGCTTACTGACAGAACAAAAAAAACAGGACCGGCTGAGCCAAGTGCCTGCCACAAGATTCCTTAAATCACCTGGCTTTTCTGAGGCTTTACATGCCGGTCAAATGCCGGCCATCTCCCCTCCTCATTCCATCCACAAGCAGCAAAGCTGTGTCGGCCTCCTCCTGGGTCTCCCTGTACCAGTGAGCACCAGTGCCTGGCCTCTCGCTGCTGCTGGGGAGGGGGGTTCCCCCTCCAGGGACCCCCAGCGACTGGTAGGGCAGCGCACGGCTGCCAGAAATTCCTTCAGCTAGAACAAGTGTTTCCTTAATTTCTTTGCAACAGACAATACCTCTGGGCAGGAGGAGACCCTGGGAAGGGGCTCACCCAGGGAAGAGCCCCAGTACACCCCAGCAGGGAGGAGTCACCCCATAATGGGCTCAGCACGCAGTGTCGGCACAGACCCCAGCATCCTCCTCCACTGCAGCCCGCTGAGCCAGATAGCTGTTAGATCTGCTTTCAGCTTGGCACAGAGAAGGTAGAACACCTCTCTAAGGAGATGTCATGAAATCCCCGGATGCTGTTATCATTTTGTTTTAGAATACCAGGACAAGATTTATTTCTTATTCCACTCCAGCAGCAAAGGCAGCGCGTGTCTCTTTTGCACGTTCAGCTAGCCTGGGCCCGTCGCACCAGTTATCACCAGTTATACCCCATCAGGAATACGTGCTGTATCAGGAAGTTTGCGTGGCATCGATGTCGCCAATTCACGTGACATAGACTGCATTTGGTACACAGATGGGGAAAGAGGAGGTTTTACTATCAGTCCAGAAGACTCTTGCCTCAAAAGAAAATTCTGCCTGTTTTCCACTGTTTCCATCCTCAGACAGTGCTGAAGAAAGGGATTAGCCATTCATGAAGGACTCGAAGGCCAATGAAACCTGGCTCTCTCAGGCAGTGGATGCCACCACCAACCGTTGTCCATTAAGAATGCTTTGCCTCTGTTTGCCAGATATTCAAAGGCAAGGAGAGCTGTCAAAAGCATCCCAGCTGAGCACAACTACCATCATTATCTACAAGGAGACACAGAGGAGGGAGAAAGCTGCTTTGGTTTCTTTGAAGCTTATTTATTCCAGTGGAAATGTTATCAGGAAGGACAAATTTTCGAGCCAGCAAGAGAGGCTCCTTCCCTCCCCTTCCACCGCCCACACTGAGCTCTTCTCTGGACTATAAAATACTAAGACTCAGAGCCAGATCTTAAACCCCAGCATGCCGCAGCCCAAGCAACAGGCAGTCTCTGCCTCAAATTCAACCTGCTCCATTTTTCTGTGTTCCAAAGAGAAAATGACATTAACACCCCAGTGCTCAGGGTCGCTGGGACAGGAGGGCCACGCTGTGAGCGCAGGGCAGGTTCCTATTATTTCATGTTCCTATCAAAGTTTTTGTGCCTGTCAGCATAGACTGAAAACCAGACTGAGAAGTTGAAGCTTTTCCATTTGCTCCAGCATTGCTCTATACATGCACTGAATAAGATGTCTGGGAGGCAGCCTCAGCTTCAAAGGGGATCTGCAATTGAGACCCAGCCTAGGAGGAGTATGGGTGCACCCTATGGGCCAGGGCGAGTCAGGGTGGGTTCAGCACATTTAACTCACAAGGGCCAAAAAAACAACCGCTAACAAGGGATACAACTGCACATCACCCGATTTCTGGTCCATTGCATTGCATGAGCTGCATAAGAAACTGAGATAAGCAGAGAGCTGTGCTATGTGCAAGTCCTTCCCACCACGGCCAGGTCCGAGACAGTCCCCCAGCACCCTTCCAGGAGGATCTGACCGCCCAGCACCCACTGCAGGATACACAACATGTCCTCTCTGCAGGATTCCCATCGCTCCTGCTTCCCTCCCTCAATCTCATCCCAAAGCCATCTTCCCAAAACCCAGTGCTTTACAGCAGCTGCTTTCGAAGGCGCTGCTTAGGTCTTCCCTTCGCTCTGCTTTGCTCTGCCATGAGATGCTTCATCCCAAGCAGAGGCAGCGCAGGGAACGGAGAGGAATTACCCCGCGGACAACGGTGGCTGTGCGGGCTGGGACAGCTGCGGGCAAGGCTGCCGAGGCCAGGGTCTGCCTTCACCAGCTCCCATTTTTTGGGGACTGGAGACAAACAGGAGCAGACAAACAAAAGAAAACAAAGATGCCGTCTGCCCTCTGAGCGTGCAACAGTAATAACACCGATAGGCACTCTCTGCCCAAGAGTTAGCCACCAGAGGTATAATACGCAATCAATGAGCTACTTATTTAACCAGAATAGCTCCATTTGTGAATTATGCTGTATTTCAAGCTTATCGGGATACGTGCTCAGGGGGGTGAAAGCGTTTGCGGTTGCACACCTTGCCGACGTGCCGTACGGGTGACAGTCGCTGCAGTGCAGCCGCTCAGACCGCGGCTCCGTGGCTCGGCCCCGTCGGCCCCCCTGCACAAACCTCCCTTCCTCCAGCGGAGCTCGGTTTTGCATCCCCCAAGTGCTAAAGGCAAGGGGCATTTGCACAACGCCTTGTCAGGCACTGCCGGAACAGCTTCTTTGCTCCCAGATGTTTGCTTACTGCTCAAGGTGAGCTGCTCGCCAAGGCGTCCCCATCGCTCCTCTTCCTCGGAGGAAGCCAGAGTAGAGGAGGATCAAGAGCAGATGTAAAACATCCAGAGAATCCCTGTCAAACCACTGAAGATGCCTCTGCCAGGAGATGTTCACGTGCCAGAAGGAACAGACTTTTCTCATGCAACTCCAAAGTGGAAAGGGGGGAAGTAAAGGCAGAGAGTTTTGTTACGTCCCACTAACCCTGATCCAGGCGGGGCAGCTCAGAGCTGCAGTCTCACCGTGTTTTGTTGTGCATCTCTGCGTACCGACAGGCATTCACGGTGCCGAAGGAAGAGGCCAGCACATGCTGAACGAGGAAAAGCTTCAAGGTAAACAATTGGTGCTAAAAAAGAAGGAAAGGGTGTACTGGCCATGATACCCACGTAGCTGCACGTCCCCTGCCTCCCCATCCTCTCTCTGCTACCCAGTAATTCACTAAGCTTGTGGGGACTACACATTTGTCCAACTCTGCATCTCTCCCAAGGCAGGTCCAGAGTGGTCCGTGGATTCAAGGGTTATTACAGATAAGGGAGGAAACAAGAGAAATTGCATAAACCTCACCTGTTTTAGAAAGCCCTTTAAAAATTGTAGTACCACATACCACACCACAACTCTACCATCATCACGCCCCCAGATTCCTTGAATACTGTGAATTACTATTAAATACTGCAAAACCCACCCCTGGGCTCCTGTGGAGCAGCAGCACGCAGCTAGTAGCACAATCCTGGAATTCACTTACAAAATTCCTACAAGGTTTTGGGCTCTCAGAGAAACAGATTGGATACATGTAAGAACATCCCAGCTATTTCTGAACTGCAGGTTGATTATATCTGATATATTCAGGGTTATAACACATCAGCTAGTCAAACTGACTATGGGAGTGGACGTCTCTTTAGATATTGATTTCCAGCCCCATTTTGTGCAGGTCAATTATGGTGCTGTGGGCACCCCACCAGGGCTGCTTACCCTGCTCTGATGGAATTGTTTTCCTGGAGAAGACCCATGCCTGTAAAACTGAAACTATCTGTAGCAATACATCCACCGTGGACAAATAGAAAAAAGTCACAGGGAAACATGGACAATTCTCACTGTGTTCCGAAATGCAAAAGCTTGTATTTTACCTGTTATTTCAATTAATTTCATTTCAAATTTTTTATCACGCTGAAATACTAGCTTTGTTCACTTATACGTGCTTAATGTATTATAATATGTTTTCAAGTAATTGAAAGAACATATTTTATCATATTAAAACTTCAGAATCATAGGAAGGCAATAATTCCGTCTTATTGAAATAATAAAAAAGTTGTAAATAATTCACATACTTTTCTTTAGTAATTTTCATTCTTCACATAATTTTATCTTTTCATTCCAATTCTAGGTGAAAAGCCTTGAAATGACAGAATTTCCCACCAAAAGAAAATTTTAGGCTCTGACTAGTTCCAGTCCTTTACAGAAAATTCATCCTGTGCTAATTTATACGACAGGAAAATAATAGAAACTGGATGCAAGTCATTATTTACATTTATGAGACTTTTTGGGTGCTCAGTGCAAGTTCAAAGCATCCATTTGTTCAGCAGTTTAACACTGCTGTGGAGCAGGGGGGTGCTGTCAGACTCGCAACACAGGAGGGGATACAAAAAACATCCCTTTTTACCCAATGCTTGTCACCGAAATGGCCTTTATCAAATCATCCACCACTTCCACAGACTGAGCAATGCCCTTAGCAAACGCGGAAAACTCATGAAGGGCCAGGAGTAGAAATCAGAGCTAAACCACAGAAGGACTCCATCCCTAAGTCAGGAACTCATCAAAAATTAATTAGACTGTATGAAAGCAACCCCAATGGCACAAACAGAGCCCTGCACCCACTGGCAGCAACCCCAGGTGGGGAAGGGAGATGCACCCCTCATTTAAACCCAGTCCCAAAAATAGGCAGGACCCTGCTGCCAGCCCAAGCCCCACAGAGACACCAGCTCTCCCCAGTACTCACCAGCTGCCCAGTACTCCGGCACCCAGGAAGGCAAGTCCTGGTGTTGAATACCTGAACATCACTTGGGGTTCTTGTCCAAAATTAATTTGCCTCAATGCTTTAATGCGTGTGTTTTATGAGTCAGCTTGGAGAAATGCTACGTGTTTGTACTTATGTACTTTCCTTTGGCATAAAAAACTCCACTTCTCAGTCACTCGACCATGTCTGCCCTGCTAAAACATTTTGCAGCTGAAATGCCTTTTACTCAGGCTTTTACATTAGTCATTAATGAGGACCTTCTCACATCAGGTGGTTTTGTTAATTTTGGCGTTAAAAACCCACACTTTGCAGTGGGGGAACAACTTCTGCAGCACAAATCAAAGTAGAAGCTTCTGAATTGTACCCTTCTTACTAAAAAAGAGATTTAGAATTAATGATAAAACATGATTCAGACAATCGTTGCTACATTCATTAACAGGATTACAACTCCCAACCCAGTGGTACAAGGCAGCAAAGGGACCCACATGGGAACGGTGGCAGAGAACAGAGCTGAGAAAAAAAAAAAAAAGTATTTCCAACACAGGGAGGATGCAAAGGAAAATTGAGTATTCCTTCTGCACTCTGCATCCTTCTTCTGAAGCATACCTGTTATCTCATGGCCATAGTGTTCCCTGCCACAGACATCACCTCCATCAAGATTTGAGGAGTGACGACCCACCTTGAAAGCCTGGCTATGGAAAGCAGTGCTGCACACTTACTTGCCTTTCTCCCATCCTCAGAATTATAGTCAAAGCCCAGGAAAAAAACATCAAGAGGCTATAAAGCTTTATACAAAATGAATCACCTGAGGGATTTTACATAACATTATCTAGCAAACAGAAGTAAAACTGAGAAATGTCTTTTGTCTGGTCCCATTACCTATTGCAAGGGAATCGATCCTCTGCAGGAACAAGTCAATAAAGGTCCAACTTTGCCAGGACTGGGACAACCAAGACGTCATCCTAGCAGGTCCCAAGGAAAGATCTGCATCAGAAAACCACCACCCCCTCACTTACTGAGCCATTTTAGATTTCTCTCTTTTTTTTTTTTTTTTGCCTTTATCAATAAAGAAGACTCATCTGGAAGCAAGGCACATACCCAGGAACACCCATGACAGGTTAGCTCAGCAGCAAAACAAATAAGCTGTAAAGCGAATGCTTTAATGACCTAATGCATTACTAAGCTTGCTGTGTAATAATGCCGTGTATAAATAACAGACTGCAAAGATCATTAAAGCCAATCAAAAGTATAGATTAGCCCATAAAATCTCTTTAATGTCTCCAATATTCTGATACATGGAAAGAGCAACCCCAGTCAGCAAGTGGATGCAGGCGCTCGGCAGCAACGTTGGGCTTTCAGCATCTCCACCGCTTGTGGTACCAGTACAGATTTTCACACTGCAGTCCTCCGCAAGGAGAGGTGTAACTGCTGATTGCGGCCATATTTCTGCCATAGGCTCCCAAAAAGGCCAGATCCAGCACAGCTGCTCTGCCAGTCCCAGTCTCAGCACCTCCGTCCCATTTTGTGACCCCACCAGCGCAGCCTGGCCCCACCGTGGGGACTTTGCCCACCCCTCCCAGCGTGTTTATGGGGTCACGGACACACCGCTCTTTCCAGCACAGAAGCAAAGGTCTCATGCTAAAGCATCTCGTTAGCAAAATCTTTATCAGCTGGGGGAAAAGCAGCTGCTTCTCATGTTCTCCACAACAGACAGCCAAGGGACTCCACGTTCCTAAACAGCTATTCCTCCTTAACCAACCGAGATCACATATGCTCCGTTTCTGCTCTACAAAGAAGCTCTTCACACTTATCTACCATGTCTGATATTTCTATTTACAATATTTCCTAATTAAATTTTATTTATTTAAGTTTACCTACAGAAATATAATTATATTTTTGCTTTAACTGGATGCATTTACAACACCAACATGGCATTACGCATGCAAGAAAGATAGATGGGAGAACAGGTGAGGAATAACTCGCCTACATCGGTATTTTGCAAATCATCTTCTACATCCACAAAGACTGCTAATATTAACAGATGGCATATCGTTCCTGCTGAAAGACAGACACCAGATCCTGACCTGAAGGGCATGTTTGTGGTCTGACTTCCCATTTCACAGCAGAGCAATCTTTAGAGCCCAGCAAACTGTATTCTGTGCTCATATATTCTCTAGATGAAGAACAGGGTCAACTTGTCTACCATCTTTTAAGAGAGATGTGCTAGCAAGGAGGCTAAAATGAGAATCTTCCGGGAAAAGACTTCACATTTTACCTTGCAGAAGATCAGACAATTTAAGTTGTCTTGTATATGTTAATAAAAGCAGTTCCTTAAGTTGCTGTTTAGTATAAGTAGTGTCTGGTACAGCAAGTAAATTCAGCAATTAATATTAGCCATAACCTTACTGCAACAATTTTTCTTAAAGAATTTTTTTTTTTTTTTAAGAACCACAACTTGTGCTGAAAGCACATTTGCATTTTATTACCCCTAAATGCTTAACTACCATGGCCATTTATTAATCAAGCATTAGTTATCTACTACTGCTACTTTAAACCTCACAATTTATATGCAATTCTCTCTTGCCACTGAGTATTGCTCCTTCTTAAGCAGTAACGTAGGAAGAAAAGGATCAAAATAAGGAAAACAGGTTTAACTCATGGTGTTTTATAAGCCAGTTTATTGTTCCAGCCAAGCTCATTAAATGCTGCATAAAGCTATAAAGTTTATAGGTCTTCTTTAAAAGTGAAATTGGGGGACAAAAAGTTTAGCACGTTCATTTGCCCACTCTTCCAAATTGCAAATCTCTGCTGGACCCATCCATTTCAAAGACTTCTTCAAGGCAGCAGAAAATTTTTAATGCTGTCAGGGTATCCTGATCCTAGCACACCTTTAGCACCTAGAGACAAACCACCAAGAGAAAGGAGGTTTTGGGGTCTGGTTTTTTTCTGTTGTTGGGCTTTGTTTGGTTTTGGAGGGACATTTAAGGGGGGGGGGGGGGGGGGGGTTGGTTTGCTGCGTTGTTTGGGGTTTTTTTAAAAAACACTCAGACACTATGTTTACCTTTTTTTATTATTTATTTATTGAACACACCGGTAACTCACTGAGTTTGTAGTTATTGAAGCATGAAGGCTTTTGGACTAATTTGAATTAAAATGAGACATTGTGGATAATATTTGTTTGCTTCCAGGCCTTTACAATGGAGCCTTCTGGAAAAAAAAAAAAAAAGAAAGAAAGAAAGAAAAAAAAATTGCAAAAGAAAATATGAATTGGACTTCAAAGCTGTTAAAACAGATTCTGGCTAGAGGCCTTACCTGGGGTGGCTGCTTTTTCAAATGCAAATATTCAAGACATTTAACTATGGATGAAGCAGACCTCAAGCGCTTTCTATTGCTTCAAACATTCTCTCCCCAAATCCCATTTCCTAAATGCTTGTGCCTTTCAGGTGGTAGCTGCTTTAGCAGCTCCAGCTTGCTTTTCTTGGAGATAAGTGATGCTCAGGCTGGGAGCTGCAGCCCCGCTCCTGAGAACCAGCCCTGTCTGCTCTTCACCTTCACACTTGTGGTGGTCCACAAAGCCCAAGGAGGTAAATCATCTTCCCTGGTCTCCATCCTGCACGCTGTACCAGATGTCAAGTTAATAAATACGGCTTCCAATTAAAACCATGTCAACAGAGCTACATTGCTGGGACTGATAACGCAGGGGTAGAAACCCAGTAAGAGGCAGAATAAGAAATCTTCCAGCTTGGCTGGTTTTAAAGGAAAATAGCGCAGTCTGGAAATCTCAAAGTGCAGCCAAAAGGAGGAAAGCAGAACTGACAGCTAAAAATCAACTCTTGTTCTGTTTTTTCAAGACATCAGCAAAGGTTACAACCTGCTGCACGGCAGCTGTGGACACAGCTGTCATTTCGGATTTGATTTCGTAATACCTGCTTTCGAATTAGGCAGACTTCAAAACTGATTAGGAACAGGCTTTTCTTCTGCAAATGCTTATAACAAGAAATGCTTTCTCACAAGTCATACAGCCTTATAACCCTTTGGCTAGCTCTAAAGATACATCCAAAAAATCCACCCCCACAATCACAGCCTTTTTATCTCTGCAGGTCCTATCCGAGTGCTCAGTAGTCTGAATTTTTCACTGCTATCAATAGTGTTAATAACTAAGACTCGGTAATTTTTCAGAACTCCTTTCAAGCCTTTCAGGAACTTACTTGTATGAAATATTAACAGGAAAAATGTTGTGAAGTACTAATAAATTTGTCTCTCTCCAGCCTCTAACAGAGATGAAGAGCTGTACAGCAATTTTTCAACTTCTCTTTTGGTCCTGCAGGTCTTCGGGATGCAGGTTGGTAGCAGCATCCCGTAAACCAGCAGCCCAATTGCACCGACCCGCTGCAGGCGATAGGAACACCAGCACAGTCCTTCAGCCATCGCACGTCACAGATGTTCTCCATCCCGATACCCAGGAATATCCTAGCTTTGTGCGTAAACAGTCAGCCGCTTCTCAAAGACGAGCAGTCAGGTTGATAAATGTATTTAGCTGCCTAAAGATGCAGAAGAGCACCCAGGGAGAGCTGCCGAAATCCTTTAAGGGACTAACTCCAATTTACTCTCTCATCTGCCTGCATAAGCCCCCCACGAATCCCACACATCTGGCAGCAGAACTGGTCCAAAACCGAGCAAACCAGAACATTTCTGCTTGTGCTAAGTGTTGCCTTTCCACTGCAGGGCACCTTTTTCCAAGGTTAAAAAAGCAGCCGGCAGCTCCATATGCAGGCAATGCACCTTCAGTCATCAGCATGCAATAATAGAGACCATCCATTTTCCATAGACAAGAGCGCAAAGCTAAGGTGTCTGCACGTTTAATTGAGATTATGGTGGGAATTAATTATAAGATTAACAATCCCCTAAAGTGATGTGACAGAGCAATACCCATAACTGCAGTACAGGTTTGATAGGACTATAAGGTCATTAAAAAAGTGCCATTGAAGTACATCTGAATGAAAAGAAAATGACATGTGACACTCCCAGAACCAGACAGTCGTCAAGTATGTTTGTATGGACCAAAAATTTCTCTTATGTTCTAAAACATAAGAGCTATTTCAAAATGTGTACAAAAAAAAGCAGAGTGAGATTAATCCCAGGCAGGCAGAACCAAGGAAAGGGAAGGACTCATCAGGTGCGTGAAGAGCTAATCCTGCAGGAACAGTGACAGAAGCATGTAAAATTAACAAGCCAAATTGCTCATTGTTTGTGTAGGTTGCCTGTTGCAATTCAGCATGAGTTATTACACTGCAAAATTTGAGGGGATAAAAATCCATTACAGCTCTTCCGTACACCTTGCTCCAAGGACTCTTTGTCTAAAAGGAACTATATTTTAGTCTATTTGCCATACGTTTTCAATACAGTCCTTTAATACAACATTGTGTTGAGAATTTCAGCCTGAAAGGAAGGTTTGGTGCATTATTTCTATTGTTAGGTTCTTCAGCTCTTATGCCTACACGGAAGAAACAACGCGGCGAGGGAAGTTAGCCCTTCCATATGAAGTGTTAATAAACTTTTAATAATAAAACGTTTCTCCAGGCATCAAATCCTGCCCCCACTGAGGACACTGGAGTTTTACCATTAACTTCAGTGAAACTGAGACATAGCCCCCAGCTATATATTTCGTATAAATTACATTGCTATTAGACTTGACTCCCAGCAGAAATTACATTCATACAAGCTCCAATCCAATATCACGACCTCCAAAACACTTCCAGATATTTTCTTCTTTCTTCCACTCACATGCACAGGGGTGGGGTTTTTTTCTCTTGAAGTACTATAGCAATTAAGACAAATTATTGAGATTAGTTTTTCTTTTAGGCTTACATCAGAAGTTGCATACAGAGAGTCTATTTTAAAAGCAAATCTTCAATCTTTCCAGACTTGGCACATACAGACACAAGCCCTGGTGCAGTAAGGTGCACGGACACATGAGCCCGGCTGTCCCGTAGCTGCGCTGGAGAGGCCAGATTCAGCCCGGAGCCTCCGTTCTTGGAAGTGGCTGAGCACATCAACTGGCTTGATGTCAAGTGGAGTTGGCTCCTGCTTCAAGAGAAGCGCTAAAAAGCGTGCTTTGTGCATGGAGCTGAAGTCCGTGATAAATGATAGTTCAGTTCTGCCGACATGCCGGGAAGACCAGGTTTCCCCTCCCCAACCTGGTGCCTTGGCTGCACCCCACTCACAGGCACCATGGGGAAGCCAGAGCTCCAGCAAACACCAGTTTTGAGGTCACCTATAAATCAGCACCAACTTCTGCATCATACAAACCACACAAGTTCAGCCATGTTGAATGCAGCAGGACTTGCCCAAGGCAACGGCCATCTACACCGCTAAGACACCATCCAACACACCTCAACTTCAGCACAAGAAGCCTTAGACACCTGGCAACTCCGTTGAAACCAACGGAGCACAGGTTTTGGAAGACCAAGGAGCATGTTTAGCCTCTCCTGACTGAGCTTCAAAGCTGAAAGGCATTTTTAAATATTTTTAATTGGATGGAATGATAGGTCTATCCAACAGAGGAAGACAGGAATCATGACCAGGATCTGCCAGGATTGTTTACCATCTCTGATTCCGCCTGGTGAAGTACCAACCCACCCATTTTGTGGTAGGGAGCAAGCAGTTTGGGGCGAGAGATTTTTTAAATGTGTTTTCCTCAAGAATTGTTACTTGCGGGTGAATCCTAGCTCCCTGGAAAGCATCAGTATCTCCTTTTACCATAAAACAAAACCTCTGGTCTGTTATTCCAAGTTTATACGCAACTGATACTAAGAAGATTCTGGAAAAGAATGAAAATCAGCTACCCAGTAATGCAGAATTCAGCTCTTTGCATATGAAATTAAGTTTTATTTTGCATTTCTAAGCCCCACTTTCCTCAACCTACCTTCTCCCAAAGTCAGCCAAGACCACACTTCAGATACTTGATGAATAACCATTCAACATCAGGGGTAACCCAGGGAAAGAAGGGAGTCAGTGTATCTATATTGCAGGATACTGTAGTTATCCAGAGCAGCTTTAAAGAAGATACCAAGTACTAAAAATGGTGAATTAATCTATGTTAGTCTCCTTGCTTTACCAGCTAGACAGATCATTTAAAGCTATTGTGAGTATCTTTACATTACACTGCAGACAGCAGTAGAGACATTTTCACAATTCATCCTGTAAAGCAGTACATTCTAATTATTATTTGCTTTGTCTTCTGTTTAGGGCTTTACCAGTTAAGTGGTGGAAAATCAAAAGGATATACGCAATAGTTATTCTTTTGTCTTCATTGCTATTAAATTGCTTCTCTAGCTTGTGTCAATGTGTAAGTAATTGTACCAACATTCAAGTATTTATGTGCTTAACTAAAAAGAACATTTAAAAAAAAGAAGCACTAGTTGTTTAGATGCCAGCTAGAGACACTGTGGTCTGCAGACATTTTCCTGTTATTTACAAGCAAAAGGCCACCCCATTTCTTCTGCTTTTCAGACAACCTGCCCCTCTCACCGATTCCCTGCGTTCCCACAGCAGACAGTCCCTCAGCGCTACGATTTCTGGCACCTCGGGGCTTTCCTGTCACTCAACAAATTCACCTTTATTCCGTGTCACGGGCCTGGTTATGCTAACGTGCATGCAAGCAGACTGCAGATGGATCTAGATTATCAGAACAGCCTTTTCCTCCCCCTGCTGTCCCTCTTGCCCCTTGACTCTTGCAGTTGCAACGTCGGCGTTCGGCGGGACCTGCGGACGAGCAGGACGTCTCCTTTGCTGTCACAACGCCTGGGGCGTGCAGAGAGCAGACAAGGAAACAAATCTGCTTGGGAAGGTTCTTGCCTACGCAGCTCAAAAGACACCAACCGGGGCAACCTGCAGACTCAAACAAAAGCGGAATCCTCGTTTCCCCTCCTAAGGCCGCTTTGCTCTCTCATGCGGGACACACCTTTTTGTGCAATGTGCCCCCGGGGGCTGCGATGATGGGTTAGCCAATTATACAGCGAGAAGAGGAATTTGATGAATGGATCATTTTTGGTGCACTCTGCACTTTTGACTCATAAATTCCATGGAAAACAAGGTAAATGGAGCATAACTTATTAATGAACAGAGCCCTAAATATCAAATGATCTGCTGTGAATCATCAGCTGGAATTGTAGAGCCTTCACATCACGCTAGTTATAGCACGCTGCAGCGGTTCAGCAATGAACAAACTCCGCAGCCCGGTGGTAAGACGTACAAGATAATCTAGGAAATAACATCCTGCTTTATCTAAAGCACGGTACGGCGCGGAGCTTGCCAGACCTTCAAACCGTGACCTCTGGAGAAGGTGATCTTGCAAGCTTCACCTTGCATTGCAAGCCTGAAAGCACCATTAAGCCCGTGATGAATCGCGAGCCTTGCGAGAGGCACGTGCACCCTAAATCTCACCAGGAAGCTGGAGAAAATTCAGTCGGCTCCAAAGAGGGAGTCCAATGAAGTCTCCATGCAGTGAGGTAACTTGGGAGCAAGAGCTTTTTCATACTGCGTGACTTCTACCCCTTCACTGATGAGCAGAAGTGGGCAATTCTACCAGGTTTGCGAGCCTACTAAGATCCAGATTAAGCCTGAAGCACCACACTGATTATTCTGAGAGCCCCTCAAGGCAAGATAAAGAACATGAAGGACCTCCATTTTCCACCATTCTAAAAGCTGTTGTTTTTTAAGAGTTGAAAAAAGCATGAAAAAAATGAAAGAACAAGGAAAAACCATGCACCTAAGTACTTCTGCTCAAATTAGCCCCATCAGCACGAGGATCACACAGACATAGATGACCGTGAACACACACATACCCACACACTGTTTACTACTCACGATGAAATACTTGGTCTGGCATTTTTCTCACCACTGCTCTGGTTTGAAGCAACTACCTTGTTTCTATGTTTTTTTCTTTCACAATAGAATCTGTTAGCATCTCTGCAACTTCTGGAGTTCTCTTTTCTGCTGTTTTCCCATTTCTTTCCTGCTTAATCTTTTCTTAAGTGTTCTCAAGCATTTGGCTACAACTCTGCCTCCTGGTACTGAGCTCCAGTTACCCGTGTGCTGTGGAAATAGCTTTAAGAAAATTTTTCTTTCACCTGTATGGATAGAAGTAATAATAATAAAGAGTGCCCACTTCCACATACAGGAAGAAATGGCCTTTAGAAGGTATGACTGTGTCATCTTTCAACTGTCATCCTTCTGAATAGGCTTGAAGCGAGTTCCTCCTGTAAATACAGCTCTTCTTGCGGCAATACCCTATCTGTATTCTCCTTTCTTTCCTACCCTTGTGCACATCATCTTGTTCAAATAAACTGTCTGCCAAAATTTCAACCAGCAGATAGCAATTAGAACATAAAAGCAAAACAAACTACCACTTCTTGATGCTGTGCCATAGGCAGGAAAGTCAATAGAAAGTTACTTTAGCTGAAATTGATATTTAAAATCTATTTCTAGAAGACCACTTTTGCTGAAGGCTGTGAGACCACCCTCTTGTCAACCACCCATAAAGCTCCAGCTGCACCTGCCAGGTAGAGCAAGTTTCTAGAGACCATTAAGGAAAGCAAAAATAACTAGACACATTATTGCAATCTGACTGAAAAAGCAACAAACTGAAAAAAAAAAATATATCATTGAAGTCAGCAGAAAGAATAACTTTCTACCAGCAAGATGTGAACTCCTATCAAAGGGAGCTGGGAAGCATCTTCCCAAGTCAGCAAGGGAACACAGTTCCTCAGGCAAAACTCTAGTTCCCCTTTACTGATATAAAGCCATATTAGTAACTAATAATTAAAAATGCAAAAGAGAAACCAGCGCAAGGAATTCGGAGATCAGCAGCAATTAACTCCATCTAAAGGAGAGCCTTTACTGCCTGACTTAGCTATTTTTACACAACACTGACTTAATGTAGACCTTCCTGGAGATACTGTCACCACTAGAAGGTAAAAGGTCCTACCCGTTTTGTCATCTTCAAGTGGATTTTTCATAGGTGGCTTGAGATAATACATGGTGTTTACTTAGCTAGCATATGATAGATAAGCAAGATTTGCTGCTAATTCCCAATATTGATGTGCTGAAAGTGTTTTCTCCTGGAAACATAAGGGAGCAGGGTAAGGCTAAAGTTACCCATCTACTTGAATAATGTGTACGGTTTACTTTGGTATCCCCTTCCACAACTGTCCCTGCCTCCAGCAACATCACCCTGACAGAAAGGAAAATAGCGTTAACGCATTAAATTGAACAGCGAGATTACATGGGCTGCCTCTTTGAGACAAAGTGTATTAACTACTGATAAATTCCACTTCTCTTCAAAATTAGAATTAAAAAGTCACTGGCCAATACCTGCAGAAAACAAATTGCATCCCTAGAGCTATCCAGTAGCTGTGCTTTGTCCACAGATGTCATTGAGAGCCAAAGCCACGAGCAAGAAACTAGATGGCACGAGCAGCTGTTTGACTTACAGAGGGGAAGCAGAGACTCAGGGAGACAAAGTGCTCCCAACCCCAGCCAAGAACCTCTTTTCACATCACCTATTTCTCTCGAACACATCCCTCTTCTCACACCTAAAGGAGAAATATACTCCTCCAGTGTTTTAAAAAAAAAAAAAAAAAAAAAAAAAAAGAGACTGCATATCAAGAAGAAAACAAAACCCACACAAAACCAAAACCAAAACACAACTGATCTTATCACAGGCAATCAATCATCTTAAAGATCTCTTTGGAGGTGCTAAATTCTCAGAGGTAGCACCAGGGACAATTTACCATCTCTCCTCATGTATATTTTGGCAATTTCAGGAGCGGTCAGGTATGCCAAGATACATCTTTCTGGTCCGCTCCAAGGATTGCCTTCATTCTTCATTTGCTAGATCATGTCTAAAACAGAAAAATGCAGATTTCTATGGCAGCAGCAGGTGCTACCTGGATAGATCCGGGCTGATGAGAGCACTCCTAACGCAGGAATACGGCGTTCCTCCCCACTTCCCTCCAACATTGTCAAAGGCTTTGCACAGCACCACTCGACACCGCTGTGCTAGAACAAACACAACAAGTACATTTTGAAAAAGCAAAATTATTTTTCTTCCCCTTTTTGTATTTAGAATAATGGCTTTTCAACAAGCCAAATGGGAAACTGTGTTAATGTGTTTCCATGGGCAAAGCCTGAGAACATTGTAAATTGCCTTGCTTAATGGACTCGGGAATTCAGTTATCCATTTGGAAATTCCAGACCTTTAAGCGAGATCGAATCAAATGGTTTAGTCCTCAGGAAGCGCACACACGCAGTTTCGCAGCTCTGTGGGTATCATTATTCACGTCTGTTGAATTTGATGGAGCAAACGCCTTTCACAACAGAGGAGCACCCACATCCACCGTCCCTCCCGCAGAAAGGCACCGACAGCCCTCCTCACCCCACGGGACTCTGCAGACTCCCCATAATTTCAATCAGCACAGAAAAACTAGTAATCAAAAGGACCAGCGGGCATCCGCACCTGGCTCTAAATGTAGTGTAATGACCAACAGCTTGAGTGGGGTTTTTTTGTTTTGGGGTGGATTTTTTTGGGTTTGTGTTGGGTTTTTTTTGGGGGGGGCGGGGGGGGTAAAGATATTCAAAAGCAAATCAACTCATTAGACCGTTTTCCCTGCCACAGGCAGTGGCAGAGGAGGGACAGACTTGTCCACACCACCCCACCACCCCTCATGCCTGCAGAGCCACCCTCGAGCCACGGACCCCGATTGAGAGCAGAGACTGCGCTGGGTTTGGGGGACGCTACCTTTGCAAAGGAGCCGTCACTAGCATTCGACACCTTTCACCACGTTGTGAACTGTGTTTGCTCAGGAGGGGAAAGCCCAGGTGAGAGCCTGGTCCCCAGCCCAGGCTGGCACAGCCCCGGCCACGCTCGTCCCTTGCTCTGGGCAGCATCCACCGCTCCCGCGTGATGGAGCTTGCACGCATGAGCTGGGGGTGAAAAATTCCATCTGCTCTGGCGTTCCGAGCAAAGCAGATCCAGAGGTGGTGTTCATCTTTCTATTGCAATTAACTTACACCACTTCTTTTTTTTTTTTTTTTTTAAACACAAAAATTAAAATAAGAGCATAGGCATGGTCATTCTGGCTGGGACTGGCTGCTGGCTCAAGTTAGGATCTTCTCAGCTCTGGGCACATTAGAAGATGAGGGTACAAACTGGCATCCAGGGTGGGCTGCTTCCCAGTCCCCCCAGCTCACTTCTTTATACGCCAAAGCATAAGAGGAGATTTAATATCGGTACCTGGCACACGCCAGCCCCAACTCTCAGCCCATCCAATCCTGACTGCGACTGGGCAATAAATACATCCAAAAGGGACATAGGCTGCCTGTCCCAGCGGGAGAGTGGCCGCCTCCCTACCAAACACCACCCGAACCCTCTCCCACTGAGGCTTTGGGATGCCACAAACAGTGCAGGAAAAGCGAGGACATTTTGTTCTGCATGCATGAATCCTACAAGCAAAGGAGTATAAATAAAGAAGGAAAAAACCATAGGTGAACTAACGTCCTTTGCAATTTAGGTAAAGTATAAAATTTGCCAGAGAACACAGGTTCCAGGTCTGATTACTGCTAATTTACAGAAATGTGCAAACATGGGTACGCACACCCCCCGATGCCGATAATAAAACATACTTATCAACAGCTGGGACCTAAAGCAGAACTGAAACATACTGAAAACATTTAATTCTTTTCCCTTCTGTGTACCTTAACTGCTTAGAGGAAATTTTTTTCCCCGCTCCAAATTGAAATGAGAAAAAAAAAAAAAAGAATAAAAATCACTTCAAGGATTAGATCCTGAAAACCAGATTCCAGCTGGGAGCTCAGCCACCTGCAGAGCAGTATTTATAAATGAAAGCACTGACATGACTTTAAATACAGTGTCGTCAGAAACTTAATTATACAGCAGCAAGTCTCTAATTGGAAGTCACAGAGCAATATATTGGCTTTGTCATGTGATTTGACACTCTCCAAACTGCTTTCCCAGGGTTGTTTGTGTTATCGGTCTCGGGTTTGAACAGTGGTGTTTATTTGCTGGCTGTGGTGGGATTAGCCCTATTTATCTTCATGGGCTTTGTTTCCTTGAACACAGACTTGATTCACACGGATTTGTTTCGGTGTGCCAGGAAAAGCCTCGGCTTTGCTTCAGCCAGCCCAGAAGCATGTTTGTGCTGGCCCAAGCAGGGTATTTCTGGCACCCAAAAACCCCCACCATGTTCAGGCTGGTACATGCACGTCCCACCAGCGAGGCGAGCTCAGAAACACCAGCTTTGCCTCAAAACCCTTCAATGCTCCAACCCCTCCAAGCTTCATAGCACGGGGTTCCTCTGCAAGCACAGGCTGAATAAGCATTGCCAGAGATTGGCAAGAAGAAAAACAGGCTGAAGAGAAATGGGCTGCTTAATATCTGCATTACAGGGCCTGGGGAGCTCTTTTTTTTTTCCTCCACAATTCCATTTTTGTGTGTCCACACCCCATATTCCATGTTTTCATTTTACTTCATTAAAGGTGCTCTTCAGTAGCTTCCCCACTTTGCATATCTTGGGGCTGCTGGCTCCCAGCCTGAGCAATCCTATGGCACCTCTGCAAAACCAGGACAGAGAACAGGGGGAAACCGAGCTTTGCTTTTTTAGGATTTAACATCCAGCTCCCGATTGCCTAAATAACACTCATATGCTGAGTTTGTCGTCTTCAACGTGGTACCCTTCACGTTTTAGTTTGGAGGACGTGTCCTCCCCTTGTTTCTTACCAGTTGCATCACCCAGCAGCCCTTGTCCTCGCCTGTGTCCTTTAGCAGCTGGGACTTTTAAAAAGACATTTTCATAGCTACATATTGTGGCAGGCTGTGTCTAAAGAAAGCTGGCCTAAAATTAACTGTTTGGACACTTTTTAAAATATCAGAAATTAAACAGTGGGAATTCCAGCTGGGCACATGTGGTGCCATTGCATAACGGTGCTGTAAGGAAACTGGTCCTCTTGGGGTGAAAATAAACCCCGTTTCAATTCTAATCTGTGGGAAGCCACAGAGCGGGCAGGAGGTGAGATGGAGGAGAGGCATGGGCACGTACGTGAAAGGGAAATGTTTATAGGGAAGGAAGCCTCTGTTGAGGATATGTCTACCTATGATAAATCAATCTGAAAGTTTTAAAAGCAGTGTAGTTTCACACCAAAAATATTAAATTAGTTCCTGTAATTAAAATCAACTATTCTGTGAAGTGTTATTATTTCAAACTTTAAATAAATAAATAAATGTTTCTCATGAAAAGCTCTGAAGAAATTACTTAACTAAAGGTACATCCTCAGTGCCCTTTGTTTTCCACATGGTCATGTTTTCCTTTGACTGCATTACTGCAGATACAGTAATGCAACCTCCCTCTCCTCTTTGGGATGCCTTCTTGGCTGCTGAACTGCTCCATCTTAAAATACAGGCACCAGCTTGTGAGCAGTTATTTCACTTTCCAAATCTGATTCTTTCTTTAAACTGAATGTGTACGATTTAAACATCAGTTTTGTTCCCCTGACCTGCGTTTTCTTAATCCAGGTATCCTGTTGGTGTCACTGACGAGTACATACAAATATTCCAGGTTGGGGGTCTCACATTTGAAAATAATTTATAGCATCCCTCATCTCTGCCTCAGTCATACCATACATCTCCAGGGCTTCCCAATTAATTGAAGGAAAGTCAAAATAACACTAATCACCATTGTGTTACACTTGCATCTCATCCTCTGGTTGCTTAGCCTGAGGCACCTCCTGCCTGAGACGTCCTCCCCAAATTTCCCCGTCATTTGCCCATCCTTCCCCTCCCCTCTTGCCCTGCTCACCCCACTCCAGAGGTGCCACAGGCTCTCTCCAGTCAGGATCCAGCTGTGCCAGCTGAGCTCCTGCTATTCCTGTAATGCCTGGAGGCTGGTATCTGCAACACCAAATTTTGAAGCAGGAGATTACAGAACTGTAATTATTCGAGCTGGAAGCTTCCAGCCCAACTGATTTGTCCCCTCATTTAAAAATGTACTTGTTTCCAAACACAGTCGGGAGAGATACAAACACGCAACCCTTTGGCGTGGGTCCAGACGGCATCGACGGCGCCGTGCCGCACACAGCATCACAAGAGAGTTTTTCCATGACTAAAAAAAGATAACAGTGAAATTGATATTACATCTCAAACTGGGCTTTATGAAAAGCCGAGACAATAAATCCACTCAACTTCAGATAGCCTGAAGAAATGTGACCTTTTCCCTATAGTTTATAACCCAGAAGGCTGAAATGAGCACCCAATCCAATTACATTATATTTTTATTTACCTAATCCACCAGCAGATGGCCTTTAAATTTTCCTAATTTTGGAGATCTGCTCAGGCAGAACTGGCAGCAAGACTCACGTGTCCCCCCCATAGGGAAGGGTTTGAGAGCCCTGTGCCAGTCGTCACTTGGTTATTGCCTTCCCAGGCCTCCGCTCATCAGACCCTTCCCTTGTAATTAGATACATATATTTTCTTTGTCTTCCTATTGGATTATGAAGTATTTAAGGCAGGTATCATCTTATTGAGCTATGACTGTACAGTATCTAACACAAACAGAGACTAACCCTTGGCTGGAGCTCCTAATCACCACAGTAATGAAAATATTTCATTTCCAGTTGTAAATTGAAGAGTCAGTTCTCAATTAACTGGGATAACCAAAGGATAAATACCTAAAGTAGAGCAAAAATACGGTTGAAAAGGCATGTAATTTAAACCGAACACAATATGCTTTCATAGCTTACGTATAAAATTAAATTATTGAAAGAAACCACGCTCCCTTCATTGTGACAGCTCTATTGACCACATGCCCATGGAAAGGCTCAAGCTCATGGATCCAGCTGGAAACACTTGCTTTTGTTTCCTTTTCCCAGTTCTTTAGGAACATTTTTGGATGTTCCCCTGCCTTGCTCCAAGAGGAAACGCTCGTTACAGCCAAGGCAAAGGGGATGTCAGAAACACCCCTTCTGTCAGCTGCAGCATCTTCCAGCAGCTTAAACCACCCATAACGTTGTAGCCTGCACGGACGACCCACTTAATCGGGGCAGAAAATACTAAGTACCCATAAGGAAACATGGCATGAACATTTGTTCACAATTCACTGAAGTTATTTTAAGCTTCATTTTCTTAACTGGGTATAGAGCAGAAGTGCCTGCGGGGGCCCAGGATTCACATTTTCTCTGTTTAATGGTGGTTACAGCTGAACAAGTCACAAACTCCCCGTGGGCTTGAGTCGCACTGATCTGGTTGTACCTGAACACCATAGCTCAGCACTGAACTATTCCCAATCTCTATCAGTGCAGAAATCAGAATCCATCTCCGTTTCCTTCCAACTTAATCTCCTTAGTAAACACTCTCACAAAGTGCATTTGAAAGAGGGAAAACAACCCAATTCATGGACAGATGGTGGCATAGAAGTATCGCATCTTCCCCCTCCCCGACACACTGATTGCCTTCACCAGTCCTTGCTGCGCAGAAGACGGGAAAAAAAAAACTTGATAAAACAAGTGGCCAGCAGACAGCCCGAGGAACTGGGAATGAGCCATGCAACTGGAAAAGCAACACAGTCCAGGAAAATACGAGGAGAGGGAGCCAAGGCTCCGAAACGTGTTGGCTTGGGAGTTTAGTTTTTCTCTCCCTGTTTAGCTGGTATCAGATAGAAACAGGTGGAATTCAGGAAAGGTTTATCCAAAACTAACACCTGTGCACGTTCTCTTGCACAGCAGCAAACACCGGCCATTCCAGCCCTGCTCAGACGGGAGAGGAACGGGGATGGCTGCTGCGCCGGCGATGGAGCAAACACCTCGTCCCGGCCCCCGCTCGAGTCCGAGCCTTCCCCTCGCCCCGTTTTACCCATCGACTGTCTCACACCGCTCTTTTCCAGAGGCGACGCTTCCAAATTATCGCGCGATGGGCCACAAAATACCAGTGCCTGAGCACGCTAACCCCAGCGCGTGGAGGAAGGCAGGCTCCCTCGTCTTCGATGCGGAGCCCGTACGCTCGGATTAGAGGACGGCTCTTCTCCTTTCACAACAGCAGGGACAGTCAGACGCAGCCGCACGCCATGCAGACATCACTGCAATTTTTCTGAAACACCGTCATTTTGTGGGAGGATAAGGGACTGCTCTTTGCTCCCACCTTTTCAGCTCCATCAGGTGTTAGCGTCACCAGAAATCGAAAAGCTTCCTCAGCCACCGGTGTTGGCAATGCCGTGTTTCCTAATGCGGCTTAAAAAATCATCTCATCGGTGTGAGCCTGCGGCTGACTCTTCCAGCCGTCAACAGGAGAGCTAGTGGCAGCCTGCAACGATTGCAACTCAGTGAATAGCAAGAAGAAAATTTTTGATTATTTATCGAATGCAAATCAGAACTTAGCTTTGCAGATAAAGGCTACGGAATCTGGTTCTGTAACAAGTTTGGGAATACTCCTCAAAGATCCTCTTCCCATAGGAACAGCAGATGAAGTGAAAAAAATAATAGTTTAGTAAATCAGCTGGTTAAAAAAAAAAGAACAACAAACAACAATGCACACCACATACAAGGGCCTTGAACTGCTAGTTGACAAGAAGGAATGAGAAACCAAGCTTAAAAAAAAAATCTTATTTGGATGTTTATGTGCAAGCATGAAGACGAATTCCTGTATGTTCAGGCCCAGCTAACATCAGGAGAATAATTTCCAAGTTATTTCATCCTTACCATTCACCTCAATTAATTTATATTGCCAGAGCAGCTACAGAAAGACTCACAAAACAAATAAGTTGGCATCTATAGAGATATAATATCCACCTTGACACGGCCAAGGAGTGCAGCTGAACTATGGCGGGGAGATGCGCTACACCACTAACAGCATGAAAATACCCAGCAACTCTTGCACAGCATCCTACTGCCATAGCCAAGGGGTCACCTGCTGGGCATCACCTTCCCGAGGTGGTGGGGTAAAGAAGTGCCTTCAGAGCATTAAGTCTTTAATTCTCCTTCCATCTTCAGGAACAAACCCTAGAAGTCTTTAAGCAACATTAGGAGCTCTTTTTTTTTTTTTTTGCAAGAAATTCTGCTCTGTACCTGAGCCACCAAGTACCAAAGGAGTTAGCTATCCTGATCTTTCAGTGCTTTGACAAGCTTCATCTCATCCCCGCATAAAAGCATTCCCTACATAATCAAGTGTCTCCTTCCAGACAGCTTTCCCCTACCCGAGGCAGCCCAAAGCAGGGGTTTCATCTTTCCTTACATCTCGACAGACTGGATTGGAACAGGTAATCCCCTGGACGTCAGACAACCCCCCGACAGATGTGCCGAGACCTTTCCCATCCCACAGGAGGTTCAGGTACCCACTAACCTCCCGGGACCGCTAAAAACACTTCTTACAAGCACAGCCTGGCTGTCACAGCCACTGATGGGGGGACACCTTCACCCTCCAACCTGGTTTCAGAGCCCAAGCATCTCCAGGGGTTGTTCAGCTGCACTGCAGAGGATAAGCAAGTCAAACCTCTCCTCTGCCCAACAGAGCCTGATTGAAATAAAGTACCCTTACAAATAAAATACAGACTTCAACAGAGACGTATTTGCACAGACCTGTGTTTTTCCGAACCACAAAATGCAATATAAATTACTCGGAGACACTTTCCCCTTTTCCTTGCCTTTTAGCAGAGCAAAATATGATTTACATTCTGTTTGCAGGCAAATCAAGTGAAATGCTTAATTATAAATAGCACTTGTAAATATAATCCTTTCAGCTGGAATATTTGTATAGAGAAATGAGCAAGACCTTAATAATGATTTCAGTTACAAAACTTAATTAGACCTGTTTCTCATTCCGGCTCAGGCACTATGCAATGCTCTGGTGTAAATTTGCACTTACTCGACGGGGCCATGAAACACCCAGGAACAAACCCTCAGTAGGTGCAAGGCATCCAAACTCCACTGGCTGCAGGGACGCTACGACAAGTCACACTAGCTAAGGATCCATCCCCAAAGAGGTACAAGTGGTCCCTAGCAAAAATGAAAATTAGGCCCATTATTTTTATTTATGGAGAGCTGAAATACACACTTTCTAAAGCCAAGTCTGCATTCAGCAGATGAAATATTTGTATAACTTGCCACCAAGGTTATGGAGAGGTAGAGGAGAATGTATATCAATGTTGACAGGATTTTTTTCCCCAGATATATTTACTAGGATGGATCGTCTTCTATGGGTAATAGACCAAGCATAAAAATAATATCTTGTACCCTAATTGCTCAGACATCATGAGGTGCTACCAAGTTGGAAAGCACTAACTCTGACCAATCAAGCTGCAGTCTTGAGGCCACCAAAAACTGCTAGATGATACAAAGCTGGAACTAGAGATTATAGATGACATTTAAGAGGCAAGAAGACTCCATGATAAAAAGCTGAAAACATTTCAATCAGGAGAGGCTTTTTTACTACACCTACTATGTCAGGGCTTGGCTATCCAAGGGAATCTGAAGTGCAAGTAACAAAAAAAAAGAAAAGAAAAAACATTGTTTTGCACAGCTAGCTCTTTTTTAAAATTAACTTTTGAGGTTTGATCTGTTTCTGAGAGTTCATTCCTCCTCTTTGCTCTTTGGATGAAGCCCTCTGTTTGCCATCACAACTTGATGTATGATAATGAATGCAATATCATACACAGAATTATTCTGACATCGGGTTGAGAATAAATAGAAACGGTGTTTGCATGAATTCTCTTAAAAAAATAAAAGGTTCTTATTTTTATGACACTGTCCCTTGTCATCAAGAACAAAGAAGAAATATGCTAAAAAAAAAAAATCTGAGTAAAAACCAAGCTGAATCGTTACAGACCATTACAGGCCTCAGACATGAGCTGCTGGAGAGCGCGACTCCCTTGACTCATACGTACAAACAAACTTCACCTGGGCAAGTAACTACTGTGAGGTCCCACCTGGGTCTTCAAAGTGTGTCATGAAAATTCACAAAAGGTGGGTGAACAGAAACGGCAAAAAGATTCATTGATTTATTTATTTAATTTTGAAAGCCTGGGAATTCAATCAGGTTCAATGTTAATTTCAATTTATTTCCAGGGAGGCTCAAGCACTCCTGAATATCCAGCTAGCCAAGTATCTTCACCTGGGAGTATGCAGATACTTCAGAAGTCCAGACCTTCGTCCTTTTCCCTAATAAAACCAGTAGTGTTGGAAGGCAGACCAAGAGGAGAAGCATCTCCGGCTACAGCTGGGTAATCCAAATGGCCTGGGATTACAAAGACATTTGTATCCTCCCGAGCAACAAGTGCTGTCATAAACTTATCAAGTCAGGGAGCAGCAACTCCCTGAAGGCTCCTCTCCATCTCCTCTGAAATGCCAGAGCTGTACATGGCTTAACCACGAGCAGGAGAGAGAACTCCAGCCCTGACAATATTTATAGTCAAAAGGACTAACCCCACCGTGAGCAATGCCTGGGGAACACCTTCCTTGATTTTAAGGGGAGGTGTTTTAGACTCATACCTAAAGACTTGAGGCATACAGATGTCTGCACCATGCTAGAGCTATACCATACTAAATAGCGCATTAAAGAGCATCAAAGATGCGCTGAGTCAGAGATACCTCATGGTTTTACAAGAGCCAAGACAACTTAAACCAGTGAAGCCAACATATAGCCGATGTTTACAGCCATGCATATTAACTCAGGGTCAGCCCCAGGTTCAGATTCACCAACGTAGCTATCTAGTCAACGAGGAGTTTGCCCTGAAAAGCAGCCAGCAGCACCTATGTACAGATTTTGGCCCCAGCCCTTGGTTAAACAAAGGAGCGATGTACTGTCTTAAAGCCAACTGCCAAAGCGAGTCTCATGAAAGAGAAGAGATGTCAGGGCTTGGGAGCTTTGCCGAAGCAGGGGTTAACACCTGTCAGCTTGGACAAGCTTTAAACACCTAGTAAAAGCACCCAGAAGCTTCAGATACACATTTCTACTTCAGAAAGCAGAAAGCACAGGAGAGAAATACTATTTAAAAAAAAAAATGTTTCTGTCCATTAGACCAACATATTTGTTAAAAAGCCAGATGAGAACAATAAAGGTAAACAGAGAGATGTTTTGATGAGCCAATTTGTAAGTTAGGAAAAAAAAAATCTACCATGGAGCGATTACACAGTTGGTTAACTTTAGGGAGAAACTTCATCTTTTTATTAAGAAAAAGGAATGCAATTATAACTTTAGCATGAAACAATTTATCCTGTACTTGGTATTTCTCTCTCTTTGTCAGCTTAATGTCTCAAAATTATTTATCTTATTATGTATCTCTATGTTTGTTTTTGAAGGACATCTTTTTGTGCCTTCGAGCCACTTTATTCATTAGTTTTCTGGAGTTCATGTCCTATTTCATTATGTTTTAATCTTTACAGTTGTTAATTTGCATTTCATTTCCTGTTGTAGCAAAAAATTACTAACAAAAAAGTTATTGTAAATATTAATACAAGTCAACTGATAATCATCCAAGAAAGCATTTTGCAGCAATAACAGTTACCTATGTCAAAGACAGAAAATAGCAATTCAAGTAGTTACGGAGACAAAACACTTCAAGTTCAGGGCACAGCACCTTCTTAGAAGCGCAGACGGGGCCATCATAAAACAGCCCTTACAATTAACAATGACTTGAACTTGCCCCTTTGTAACTCTGCTTGTTGGCCTCAGGCAAAGTCCCCATTTTATCCCACAGAGAACCCCATAAGCCGTATTACCTGGTTTGGTTATTATCACGTGTCCCCAACACACAGCTATGGGATCAGTAAAGAGTCGCCGCGGAGCAGCGAGAGCTGGGTTTTGAGCAGAGCCCACAAAAGCCTGGTCCAGACATTCAGCACCCTGGTGCTTGCAAGAGGATTGCCTCTAATTCCGCACACTTGTTGTGCCTTTTTAAAAGCTCCAGCAACTTGTACCAAATGGCCCATCTAGAGCCACTTCTCTGAGGGGCTCCTGTCCATCTATCACTGCAACCTGCTCTCCTAGATGCGCTGCATGCGGGCAAAGCACGACAGCTATATGGGCTTAACACTCATAAAAAGAGAAATGAGGCTCTTTCCTTTATTGTTTTTCTCTCCAGTTCCTCAGCTTTTCTGTGTTTCCACAGCTGTTTTGATAGGGACCAGCCCTCCACCACCCACGCAGGCCTGAGGGACTTTTTGCAGCTCCCTTCATTAGCAGCAGCTGACCAAAGGAGGACAAAATGCCCTAACTAAACTTCTGAGGAGCTTGCAGGATTGATCCTTGCCATAAAAAATTTAGAGCTTCAACCTGGAAAAATAGAGCCTTCCTTGATGAGAGATCTGAGATAATTGACTTAATGATTAAACTCAGAAAAGCCTTGAAGCTGACCTTTTAGATAAGCACAGTCCTCATGGAGTTCCCTCTTGCAGGAACAGGAATCCATTTCACAGGGGTTTTTACATTAAAGTCATTCTGTGAATTTTTCCCCGCAACATCTGGGAGGAAGGGAGAGGGTGGAAGTGGGCGAGGAAGAAGTCCTGCGGCCCTGCAAACCCATGGAGAAGAACAGACCTGCTGTGCTCTGCCAACAGTGCAATTTCCCAAAGAATGGGAAAAAACAGTGCTGACCCAACAGGGACAAGAGCAACCTCCCATCAGAAGAGCACACTGGAATTTTAAAGGAGGAAGGATTGCCAGCCACACAGGAAAAACTGGTGCTAATGAATTCAAACACCCAGGAATTAACTGGAATTTTGCAGCTGCAGATTTCCTGCTGAGCAAAGTCAGTCTCAGGTCTGCCACCTCCCTACAGTCAATATTCCCTTCCCACAGAAAAGGACTTGTATCCAGCACATCTCCTAGGTGTGCTGGCTTCCCCCAGCCCTTGTTGTTTAGTGCTACGTCTTGCACCAAGGGCTGTCGCTCAGCTTCATTTCTACCAGCCTTGTCCTGGGAGAGACCACGTGTGGGAACAGTCTCAGCAGCTGTACCAAATTTTCACATCACCTAAACAAAAAATCCTCTGCTTCTCTCCTTTTCAGAGGAACGGGCCAAATTCTGCTCTTGCTAGGTAAAGTCTATAGCAACCTCTTTACAGTCGCTTGAGTTTTGCTGGGTTTGAGAGTGTTATAGCTGGAAGCAGGGACGCTTTAGCTGGCAGATAAAGTTTGGCAGAGCCATCCCAGATTCTGCAGCAGCTGCTCTGATTCACAGGTAAGACAAACACACAAGAAAAGTTGAATCAAAAAGGTAAATGTATCGAACAAGATGAAGCAGGAATTAAAATAACAGAAGCACCCATCCAAGAGTTAGGCAGCAGACAACAGTCCCATCCTTGCTTTATGATGTCTAGTCCAAGATGAGTTAATTCCTCTTCTCCCTCTTCCCAAACTCATTCAAGAAAGTCTGGCACAAGGGATGATTTTGTAGCATCGTGCACAGACACAGCACTGAGCGGGAAGCCAAGACCCCAGCTCTGACCAGCTTAAATGTTAAGTAAATGCACAATACCCATCTTAATCACCCTCATTTTCTCTTTTTTTCCTGCCTTCCTCTCTTTTCAACTCCCCATCAAATCTATTTCCGCAGATCCTGAAAGCCTTGGAAACAGCCTAGGTTTTTAAGCTGTTGAGACCACTCCCAATCCTTCTTACCCCCATCCTCCCTTTCTTTCCTGCTGGACCCAAATCCCTCCCTTCCTGGCTGTTGCCACTTGTCTTGCTGTTAACTGCAGGCTCTCCAAAGCGACTTTCCCAGGCTTGTACTGGGCTTAGTGGAGTCCTGGATCACGACCAGGGCTCTGAAGCACTACAAGAATCTCAACTGGAATAGATTTCTACAATCGTAACTTTGGTGACAAAAAGCACCTATTTTATAACCACCGTGAAATTCTCTTTTTTCACTCTGCACTGCCATGACACCCTCAGTGCAGAATTATATCTAATCAGTAGTCTTCTCTACTCAGGGTTAAACGCTAAGTGGTGCAGAAAAACAAATTCCCTTTGACCCATCTTCCCTTCAAGCTGGTGGAACGGTGTCCATGATCTCCAGCAGACGATGTGGTCACCGAGGTGGTAGGAAGCAGCTGCGGTTCCCTCCCCATCAATAACAGTCAAGCACGTGGCTCGACTTTGCCTCCTGAAGCGATCATTAGTAATGATGCATCAAAAAGTTTTTGATGAGTGAATGATAAAAGTAAACAGGACACAGTAATAATCAGGCTTTATTTATAGCTAGGTAAAACACCACTGTTGTCAATTTTACAAAGTGACTTTGAAGGAACTTTTTAAAGGGGATACTGAGAACATTTCCCCCCTCCCACCTGCAAACAACTGTAACCGTTATTGATAGCATTTCTAAAATGGCAGGTACAAAGAAACAGAGACTGTTATTTTGTGTCAAAATTGTTTTATGGCGCCATATTTTTCCCTTGTTTAAGGCAGCACCACTCATTTACAACATTAAACAATGTGATTTATGTACTTTAGCAGAGCTTACTACATTTAAATGTTTTAGGCATTTCATTTTTACAACATACCTTGTTCCAATATAATCAATGTGCTTTTTTCTTGGGCTGTGATAGGAATGCAGTTTGTGTTTTATAGCAAAATCAATATAAGAATTAATGGGTGACGAACAAAGTAAATTGTAAAAAGTACAGAGGGGTTGTAAGATCTCTTTTGCTATATCGATTCCATTAGCATTAGGTTGCCCAGTTGTACACAGTTTCATATTTGATAACCAAGCAGCAGACTTCATATTCTGCAGAAGACAAAATGGGCGAAGTTCAGCACTGAAATAACTATGCCAAAGTCATTGAGGTTAAAGCAAGAATGGAGACGAGCCAAGATGGATGCTGAAACACAATGCACTTTAGAAGCAGCAGCCATAAACATCAGATGGTCATGAACGGTGCCACTCTGACTTTTATTAAGGACTGTGATACTTGAAAGATTACATTCTTGGCTGTTTTATACTGCTGGGTTATATGTTTTTTAATTAATTCAAAAAAATGATGAGAAGAGAACGCTACTCCCGAGTTTCCTTGCTAGTAGATGAAAAGCAACATTTTTTTAAAAATGCATGCAACCTAGATTTCTTGTTACAGACATAAACAGGGAGGAGCTCCAGCAAGCTACAAGCAATGTAGCCTGGAAAACATTTTTTTCTTTCCCTTGCTGTCTTTTCTTTCCTGAATTTTACTCTCACTCTTGACAAGGGCACATGTGCTAGGGCCCAGGAAGGCTCCTCCTCGAACTATTTCTAGAGTCTATTTCCCCACTGGAGACTCCTGGCAAAGCTAATGTAATGCTTTCCGCCGCATCAGGAGAGAAAAAAGGTCGCGGCGCCTCGTACGTGCCGCAGTCGGTGTCTCCCGTGAGCCGACGGCGAGACACCCCTTGCCCGGCGCAGGGTCCCACGCTGTGAGCCAGCACCCCACACGGACAGCACCCACTCCACAAGTGACGCCAAGCAAGGGATGGGTTCCCAGCTCCTGCGCTCCTCTTGGGTCCCCTTCTGTCTTTGCGTTGCTATTCATCGCCAGGAGCACAGGCACGCTCCTACGGCCTCGTCCACGGCTTCTACAACTGCGAAATACAAGCTGCTCCCTGCAACAGTCATACGCTCAGATTTATGGAAAACTAACAGATTTGGATCAAACATGTTTGCAGACACCTTTCCAAGTGTCCAGTTAACTCTAATTATTACTTAGCACACTGACTCATATTTCTGTTTCACAGCCTGTATCAACAAATTGCAATGATGACCTTCTACGCTTAGAAGCATCTATGATCATTCTTATTCTGAATAACAGATTAGATGCATCTGTTCACTTTGCTACATTACTTTTCAAAGCTATGACCCAATAACGCAATTACTGTTCAAATCAGGCTCTAGATATCTTCCACAGCCAACAGTAAAGCATTCTGGGGTGCTGTAGCATCTGTTACTATTCTCATCTTCTCCCCTTCCTTTGGGAACATCCTTTTCATTTCCACAACCATCAAGAGGTTTTAATAGATCCCAGAAAACAGGTCCAAGAATGGTAGTCATGACATACGTTTTCTGCAAGAATATTATCCTCCAAATGTTCAAAATCGTCTTTACATGGCACCTTTTGTTCACTCTTTGTTATTTGAAGTCTGAAAGTTTATTGCTCTTCAGGATGTACTTGGAGCAAAAGAATTTAATTGTATTCTATTTCAAAACAAATTGTTGATACAGACTCGAAGTGTCAGTAATTAGATAATTTCACAGTGCACATTCCATTATCACTGTCACACTTAATGACTGTTTATTTGAAGAGTCCTTCTAGCACTGCAGCTACCCCAGTACTAAATATAATAATAGATGGTGTGATTGGTAAGGTTCACCCATTGCTCTCATATTTAAAGTAACGAGAAAATTCTACTCAAATGCGGAGATTTAGATGGCAAGGATTAAAATTCTGGCCTTAATGAAATTGGTAATAAAATACTCATTGACTTCCCAGGGTTTAAATATAATCAGTTCCTTGCAAGTAAAGATGATTAGTGACATAAACTAAGTATTAAATAAACAATTATTATGAGCTCTAGCCTGACTTAGAGTGCCAAAAGGGCTAATGTAGAAAGACCCCACTTATTCACTCATGGACCCCTTAACCCAATTAAAAGCGTGTGCTACATACACCAAATGGGCAGAGCAGCACTCAGCAGAAAGCTCATAAACAGCAACCCCTGATCTCGGCGAGTCCTGCCCGTTTCCATACGCCTGGAGAAGAGGATGGGGTCCCCGGCCATACCGACCGCGGGAGGACATGGGGTGGGAGCAGAAGCGTTCCACCACCTTTTTTTTTTTTTTTTTAAGAGAGAAAGGTATGCAGATAATATAATGAATTTTTATGATTCTATTAAAATACTGCATAATTATCCACCTATATTTTTGTCATAACTGATTTTGATTCCTTTTTAACTTGTTGACAATTTCAGCTACGCAGAGTACTGCTTAAACCACGCGCCACCAAGCATAGTGATTGCCAATCTCATAGCACAGGATTTTACGATTCTAGTGTTATTCGGTAAGGAATGGACTGAATTTTAGCTTGCTTAGCGAGGCTGCTTTGAAGAAGCACCAGCTGAAGTATCCATCAATATGCAGTGATCTCAGCCCCTAGCAGCCCCTAGCAGCTGGAGCATTCAAAGGAAAGTGCAAGCATCATTATGGGCTAGATATTAAAAATGGTTAGCTTTCAACACACTTAGCTTAGCGAAGTGTTGGGTAAATAGAATTTTCTGTTAAGAAAAAAATAGTGCTTTATTGGTGAAGTGGTGCACTACATCTGGAAATTAGAGGGAGCTCCAGAAAAAGCTTTAGTTTTAGTCCATTTACCGTAATGGAGGAGGAGCCAAGGTCTTTATTCTAAATAGACTGATTGAGGGAATGTGTTACTATTTATTAACAGTGAGATGCCTTTAACGACTATCAAGAAACACGGGCAAGGAAAACACCCTCTACATTTTCAGACATAGCTCTTGAAAATGCATTAGGAGATGGTTTTGCCCAGCATGCCAAGAATTATCCTTTTTATTTTAAATTAGGCATTAATTTGAGCAAAAGAGCTAATTTGCTTATATTTCTGGTCAGTGGAAAATATAATACCAGGTTGTAGTGACATGGGGGATAGAGGCTCAACTCCTTAATACAGACGCAGCCGTTCTCCCAACACGACCTTAGCACCACAAAATGTTCAGAAATGCCCTTGCATTTTCAGTAGCTTTTGGCTTTGTTTTGGCTTGCTGCATAGTTGAGAGTCCATCTTAGATGCCAGCTAATAACCCACATATTATCAGCAAAAATGCACAATAACCAGCTTCTCCCTTTTTTTTTTACCTTAGCAACATCTTTGCTTCACCACTGATTGGTGCAGCACTTCCAGAGATTTAATATCTCTGAGCCTTCATCTCATGATCAAATTCAGGTGAGGCTGGTCAAGGGAGTCAAAAGTGGCTGGGCAGGAGGTGATGAAGGAGGGTAGAGAGCACACTCTCATAACCCCCATTCCTTAAAAAAAAAAAAAAAATAGGTCTGCAAGGAAAAAAAGGATTAAAATATAAAATACATAAAGGAACATTACAATAACAGCTATCTGATTATGCAGGAGATCATCCGCAGCCTCCTTTTCCCTTAAGTAAAGAAACTGTCAGATAATGGCCAAATAAATCAGTTAGCGTTACCAGCCACGCCTGCTGCCCATGCCTGTGAAGTGCAGCGTAAGCTCTGCTCCAAGACTTATGAAGCACTCCAAAATTCAGATTGGTCTCCACGAGGCATGCTGAGATCTGGATATCATATTTCACTTTTTAATTAAAATATATTTTTCACTCCCGATCTACAGAAGGAAAAACAACATAAAAGTAATTGAGACTTCACGTTTCACATGTCAAATCATGATAGCTTTTCTTATTCACTGGCATGCCAAATAAGTACTTATAACAAGATTCACCATCAAAAGCAAGCACCCTCCTTTCCAAGGATGACGGAATCAGGCTTAGATAAAATAGGAACCAGCTCATGCTCAAAATGAATCCCGGTGTCAGGCTGCTGCACCTTTGCAAAGTCCTTCATCTCTCTAAAACCTGCCATACTTCATTATAGTATATGGTGAAATGCACCAGCCTCTCCAGGCATTTCACAAAAATTACCTACTAAAGCAGACAGTATTCAGAAATTAATGCCTTTAGTACCCACGAGCAGGACTGAGTCATATATTGCAGGCTGTAATTTCAAGGTCTCATTCATCCCTCCCTGGTATCAAGTATTTTGTTGTAGCCTTTTTGTGGAGACCTTTTATTTCTATGAGCTTCTCTGCCACTAATACACCATTAAAAGGAAAAGCATAAAAAGCAAACAAAGAGAAGAAAATAAAGTATTTCCTGCACTTGGAAGGCACTGCAGGTCGGACGGGAGATGAAACCACAGGACGTGTCCCCGGCGATGGGGAGCCGCGAGTGCCCGTCGGTGGAGGGACTGGTCCCGCGGCACGGGAGGGTTGTGGTCCTCGGAGGGATGGACTTCACGGGGGCCCGGCCAGAAAACAAGGTTTACATTTCCCTTTTATACACACACATAAATAACGTTAAAAATGAACTTCGACACGTGGTTTTATTCTTACGGGGATTTTTAACAACCCTCCTAGTGCCGGGGGCGGGGGGCACTGCCACCCTGGGATGATCTTCTCTTTTAAAACAGGCACTGTAATTTAAAATGTACCTGCCTCTGCCATGATGCCTCGTCAACTGCAGAGGTAATTTGGCAATATATGCTATGCAAACTTAGAAAATACGGGTCTGAATGGCGCAGAAATAATGATTAGTGAAGTAAGATTTGGAAGAAACCCGAGATCACTATTGAGGAATGCAGAATTTGCCCATTACCTCAGCTTCATGGAGCACTTTCAAGTCTAAACAATTAATTTTCTGGAGATTTTCTATAGCTTCCTGAATATCAGAGCACAAGCACGAACTCCCAACACCAACTCGATTTCCTCTCCATGATAGCTTTTCAATTAGTCTAAGTAGAGTAGGTACAGAAACTACAGCACTTGTATCAATCTATATACATTTGCAAACCTTTTCAAAAGCAAATAACTGGTCTCAAGGCTGGATAAACAGTAAAGGAGTGTTATTGTACTGCATCTAAGACATTAGAAACCTTTTCAATTACTGTCGTTTAATTTCCTTATTATTTTCATTTGTTAGTTCCACCTCGTTTTGGATCCATTCTTTTATTTCTACATTAAATCTGATTAGTTCAGAGCCATGACCTGATCATGCCTAAGGTCCGTGGATAGCTGGGACATCAGACACCCAAGAAAAGTGATTAGAAGCCCCAGACTTAGCATGCTCTGTCTTATATCTACTGAAAGGTTGTTACAGTAAATGCAAAACCAATGTGGCCTGACACTGGTGAAAGTTAGAAGACTAGGAGACATAAAACGCATGAGTTATTTTTTACATTAGGTAGCAAACTGAGTTCTCCTTTAACCACTTAATTACCTTTGGCTGACAGGAAAAAACATTGCTATGAAAATTAGTATTATCTTTATTATGGATGTGTCCCTGAAGATGCTGATGCACTGACATATATCCACGTACGGCGCCTGGAAGCAATGAAATAATTCTACCTTGTGAGCAGATGCAAAGGTTTTGTACTATCGCCAAGGATTTATTACGTAGTTTAACGGTCATTACTTAGCATCATCTGCTCTCTTTATATATTCTCTATCACCATACCCATTTTCCTCTTTCAGCCTTATTATCTTATGTATATGAACAAAGAATATAAAAGGGTGACGGGTAGTGGAAATATAAACCAGCCCTAACTGGCCACAGGCAAATCAAGCTCGTGTCCCCTGAGCTCAAATAGAATAGCCTCAGCATAAGGCATATTGGGTATAGGACACAATTTTAGCGCAGTGCCCGAGGGAAGGACAACCTGATGCTTAAAACAAAGCAGGATCTGCCTTGCCTTACCTCTTTGCCAGTACTTTCAGACACCTACACGCTTTTTCCAGCACCTCAGTTCTCCACCCATTAAACAAGGACAATATTGTTGCTGTTCTGCCAAGGCCAAGCTCAGGGCCTCTGCAAGCTTCTTTTGTTGGTTTGTGTTTTTTTTTTTTATGAAGTGGACATTACTGATGTTAGTGGCTATCAGCTACACAAAGCATCTGTATTTTCACATGGTTGTCCTGGAGCACAGCTAGGACATGAACACTGTGCACGTCTCCCCTTTCTTAGAGGCTCCGTACTCCAGAGCTGATGCTGCCAGGCAGGACTGTGAGGTGGGGAAAAAAAACAAAAAAATCTTCTTATTGCTGCTGAGATCACAGGTCCCTCTGCGGAGAGCTGTGCACCGCAGAGGAAATAGCAGCGTGTGGGACATCTGCCCTGAACAGGCTGTTTGCTCCAGTACTGAGATAAAGAAATGGTCAGAACTGTCTCCGGTAACATCTGCTGCCACTGTACATAGAATAAATCATTAATATTTCAGAGGAGCCGGCTAAGTATCACAGTGTTAGCAGTTACCTGCACATACACAAGATTTCCTCTTCCAGTATTTGCTTCTCCAGCATCCTCTCCATCCAAACACTCTGCAGTTAGTTTTAAAAGATTTATTGCCCCTCGCCGTTCCAAAATTTTTATGGTATTTCTATTGCTTTTAGACCTATTAACAGAAACTTTAAGTATTGCAGGTCTTGTAACTCATTTGTTACTAATTTTTATATTTTTTCAATGCAGCCTTCTTACAGTTATCTATAGGTCTTCAGAAAATATGTCAGAAATACCTGTTCTGAAAACACGTGGGCTGGATGCAGTACTGCAGGTGGGGTCTACTAGAGGGGGAGAATCCCCTCCCTCGACCTGCTGGTCACGCTGCTTTTGATGCAGCCCAGAGTACGGTTGCCTTTCTGGGCTGCAAAAGCACATTGGTGGGTCATGTTGAGCTTCTCATCAACCAACATACCCAAGTCCTTCTCCGCAGGGCTGCTCTCAATCCACTCATCGCCCAGCCTGTATTTGTGCTTGGGATTGCCCCAACCCACGGGCGCTTGGCCTTGTTGAACTTCATGAGGTTCTTCATGAGCTCACCTCTCAAGCCTGTCAAGCTGCCTCTGGATAGCATCCCTTCCCTCCAGCGTATCGGCTGCACCACACACAAATGTCAAAAAAATTTCAATATGCAAAAATACTGAAAATAACAAATAGGAAGAGCCTTTGACTTCCTCTGCACAGGTAGCATAGCTCAAAAGCTACTGACTGGCTACTCATTATGATTAAATGCCACAGTGCATTGACATTTGAGCACTTGGGTTGCTTTCAGTTTAACCCACTTAGTTTCCTTCTAAAAAATAAATCCTTAAATTGAGGCCATGTCCTACGAGGAACTTGCATTAGGCTATAATCATAGTAATGTTAAAGCCTACTTTCAGAAAGGTAGCCTTCCCAGCACCAGAGGACATATGGCCTAATTTACACTGCGCTGAACAACAGGGACTCTGAATTGAGATGTTTAAGAAAAAAAAAAAAAAGGAAAGTGTTGGTGAGGAGAGATACTCTCTGAACTGACCGTAGGGGCCACTAACCCTGGACACAAAGGCTTGCACAGGCTCTGCTGCCAGCGATGCATCCCTACAGCCACATGAAGTCATGTTGAAGCCACCAGCAGCCGGCCAGGTGTGAAAGATGAGCCATGCAAATCCAACTGCAAAATTGGGATCTGAAATTACTAATGAAAGTTTTCACCCAGAGCCCATTATTGTAGGGTTAAAGAATATAAAATGCAATTTCTTTCACACATTTAAGCATATAACCATGTGCTATCACTATAATCCCACTTTAATTTAAAAGTCAAATGTGTGGAAATGCTGCCTCAAAAACACTTCGCACAGACCATCACAGTGACGGACGAGGAAATGGGAGGAATGGTGTGGGAACCCCATCAAAAATTGGGTGTCAGATACATTCCTCTCAAAGCAGGCTTTTCAGAAAGCAGCCAGCTACCTTTCATCTCCCATCACCAAGCTGGAGTAATGACCCTTGTACGTTTTAATTTTACCAAGTCTTATTTTTCAATGAATTTCCAGACCCTGCTCCAGATGGACTAAAACCTTTCCTCGGTGTAGAATGTTCACAAGCACGAAGAACAGTCAGACTGAATTTTTAAAAAAGCTTTAAGACTTGGGGCGGCAGATATAAAGACTCCTTGTGAATTCTGTATAATATCACTATGAGTGATAAAATACAGAGAAGAGCTGTCGGACACGGAGCCCTCCACCCTGCTGCAGGCATCTCTGTCCCACATGCATGGGAGATCTTCCTCCACCTTTTGGGTCAGTCTGACAGAGCTGCAATTAGCACCAAGAGAGCTGTTTATGCTATGTGAGAAAATACACACAGATTTGATATAATAGAAAACGTTTCACTTAAAAAAAGAATTTTTAAAGATGCGTTATTATTTGCAGGCTGATTTTCCTTTTTTCTGCTTGTCATTTCATTTCCTGAAAAAATAACGCTTGTCTCTCTTAGGTTCATATCCCTGAAGGACATTTTCCTGCTAACATTGGGAAGCCCACATGTAAGGGTGGGCACGGGGTTACAAGGTTTCCTTCCCCAGATGAATTCATTCAATGCAACTTTGCTGAAGTGCCAACCAGAGCAACGCTAAAATCAGGTTCAGGGTAATCCTGGTCTGCACAGTATTGAGCGTTTCCATGTCTGCAGGGAAAATCTTTTGCCGCACAAAAGGCTTTGAAATTCAGCTTGCAAGGACCGTTTTAGCAAAGAGTCTGCAGGCCCACGAAGGTGGGTTGAGAGCTTTGTGAGAAGAAGCAGACCCCCATCATCTCCTGAACCCATCACGCTCCCTAAACACCAATGCTGTGGACTAAATGCTGAGGTACGGCAGCATTCCAAGGGCTGTGGTCACCTGTAAAACAAACTGGGTTCACTGGGAATCCAGGCGAACCTTCCCAAGGAAAAGCGAGGTGAAGATACTATCAACCAAAAGAAAATTCCCAGTGTACCAGCCCTCAGAGGAAGACAAAGTACCAGAGAGGTACCACAAAGCCCAGGACAAATGCATGAAATCCCAAATACAGCTGGTGGCTGCCCAGAGACGATCTCTGATCATTTACATTCATGTCTTTTGCTAAAGGAGAATCTTTGCTGAGGAGCCTCGAAATAAGACAGACCACCAGCACTTCCCCATGAAGTGCTATTTCGCTGTTTTAGAGACAGTCTGTGGGTTAACAGAGACTTGCAGCCCTTTTCCAATCCAACCTATAGTACTATCTCCACCAAGCTCAGACCCAGACCCTTCCTGCGCTACCTCAACTCACCTTAAATCCCACTTTGAATCATGTGGAGTAGCAATAACCCTCGGCTGATGCAGTATCAGCCCAAGAGCCCTTACATTACCCTCCCTCTAAAAAACCCACAGTTGGGGATCAGCGCACCTCTTCCTTTTTTCGATTCGTTTGAATTTCTGAATTTGATGCTGCTGTGGAAAGGCAAATGCAACCTCAGTTACCCACGGTGGTGCTTCTCTCTTGCTTGTAGGATCCCTGTGACCATGGACTTTGGTCCTTAGCTATCACTGGGTGCTGGCGTGCCCGTGAGGTGGTTGTTCCCCTGGCTCTGCCAGGCATCCTTCTCTCCAAAACCCACAGAAACAGGCACGGCTGAAGTTCAGGCTATGACGGCAAGTTCTCACAGTGTGACCTGGGTAACTGTTGAGCCTATTGCATTAGAACTGAAATAAAAAGGGGAAAAAACAGAGATTAATCTGAAATAAAAGCATAACTAAATGGTGTGTGAAAAATAAATTGCCATATCACAGCTTAGTGCCCAGCCCAGGTCTGGGTATTATCAGCACTTATGATGCAACAAGCCATTGACTCATCAGTGGCATGACAGCTAACTGCTCTGCTGACAAGCATAAATCTATTCTACCACTATTTTGTATTATTAATTAGGAGAGAGGGGAGCTGCATTTGTAGCACATACAAGTGGCTCATCTACTGCCTAATGTGAAAGGTTTTATTTGGCTTGAAAAATCATCTATTTAAATTGTGCATCAAGGTCATAACACATGGGTAGTTTCATTCACCGTGGCATTTTGATGGTGGCTGTGCAAGTTCTGAGCTTATGTGCCATATCATTATTTCCCACACATCAACCAGAGAAGCAAATAAACTTTTGATTCATAATGGGAATACAATGGAAGCAAGCTGAAAGCCTGCCCTGAACAGCTCTAATTAAAGGTATTAGGAGTTAAAGTACAAGCTTGCAGAGGGATAACAATATAAATCTACTCAGTCTCTACAGAAATATTTATCACTATCCCCCAATATTGCTACCTGTGTATGTATTTGATCAATATTCAGTATCGCTTCCACGTCACCCAAAGTCTGCACAATATGCTAAATTAGCTTTTTCTATTACCGTATCAAAGGTATGTTTGAAATTGAGCATCACTGTAATTTTGCTGAAATTACAGGCAGAGCAGGTCTGTCTTGATCAGTTTGCAAAACCCTCTACATTAATCATATTAAAGACATTGCAGATGAACAAATCAGCAAGGCAGGCAGAAAACTGGCTGCCTTCGAGAAAGTCCTCACTTGCTCCAGACACAGGAGACCCCGGGACGCGTATCTGCCCACCATACCCGTCCCCTTCCCCAGTCTCCTACCACCCAACAGTGTTTCACCATCACCAACAACATTCACCACCACCAAAGCATCGCCCAGATGCTAACGGCCGGTCGCTGTTACACCCACACTAGATGTTTTGGCTTGATTTGGAAACAGCGTGTTTTCCCCCAGATCATTTTTCCAGATATCTGTCAAGAGCGGAAGATGCGTGGCATTGTGCGGATGGCTTAAGACGTGCAGCGGGACTGGCTAGCTCAGACCCCATGTGCCGGTACCCCAAACAACACGGACCTGGGTGGCTGGAAGAGCCGGCAGCCGGAGATTCCATGCACCCAGCTGAACTTAGGCAGCACCTACCCACAAAAGATGGGGTAGATACATCTAATTCCCCTCCTGATGCCAACAAGTGTTTGGCTCCTGGTTCTTTTCTTTGCTAAGAATAGGAACTCTTGTCTTTGTCTTCTCCAGAGCCTCCACCCTTTGCTGCCCACCTCCTGCCTGGCCCTAGACATTTATTGTTCAGTAGCAATTTCTCTTTTTTCTTTCAGTGACTTCCTTTTGCTCAGAATCTTTCTTTCTGATTTTGACAATCTTTAAATTATGTCCTTAAAATAAACCTCACAATCAGCAATATATAAATTATAATTTCCTTCTCTACATGCTTCAACTATTATCTTAATCAAGCAATCACGTCACTTCACACATAGCCCCTCATTATCCAAGTCGTGCCCTGTTTGTATTATATCATCCTTATCTGATGGCACACCAAACCATCTGGCAAATCCTCAGAGCTAATGTGATCCTGAGTCCTTAAATATCTTCCAGTTCTTTGGTGCTGCAAGAACTGATTTCTATGTAGAGCAATGCCCATCAGAGGATCTCCGGGTGATAAGATGGCTTTTGTTACAGGTCCACCACATTATCTGACTTTTTAAACAAGACCTGAAAGAAGGAAAGTATCACTCTGCTAAATACCCAGTGACCTAGGGTACCACTTTATAAGGAAACTCTAGAATCTAAAGGGGAACACTTGCACAAGTGAAACTGGCAACATTTGGACTGTTGTTGGAGACATTTTAAAAATAGTGTAAATTCTCCGTGGGATGGCCATGCATTTGTCTGGGACATGGTCCTTCAGCTCAGAAATACCCTTACCAGCAGGGACAGAATACCTACCCAATGCAACGCAGACTCCTGCTTCTGCAATCACATCCGACCGCTCAGCCAGCAGCGGAGCCGGTGATACTTTTCCAGACAACCGCTGCCCAGGAAGAACATTTCTAACATGGAAACATCCCATTTGTATGCTTGGAGCCAGCCCGCCCACTCGCCCAGCACCCGGCCTCCCGCTATGCATTATTAATGAGCAACATCAGTCTCCAGTTTTCAGTCAGCTAATTTGTTCCCACAATCATGACTCCAAATATCACATGAATAATTCAGCAAGTTATTTTAACTGTAGTTAGATAAGCCCGTTAGCCATCATAAATTTAAATAAATTATCCTTTTCTCACACATGGAGGTGCAAAGGCAGAGCACCTTGTCAGGTGAGATACACACCTCTCTGCATCTCTAGGTAACATATTCGCTACCTGGTGACTCAAATCTTCATGGAAGTGTGCCCTAAAGAGCCCCTCTCTGGTCTGCAGCAGGGAAAGGGGGACCCAGCCCCGGCCACCAGCCCTGCTGCCGTGCCACGGGGCATCTGAGTCACCTCAGCCATGTGCAGCTGTGAGATTTCAGCGTCACAAATGTCCTGAGTTGAATGATGAACATGCCCCAAAAATGGAGATGCTTGGCTCGGTCCTACCCCTCAGGAGCTATTGGTTTTTGCTCAGACACCTTATTTTCTTTACAGAAGCCAAACACCTTCTCTCACTCGCTCCATTCCTTTGAAAGAGCAATTTTACAGTAACTCAGGACTTCAGGTATATATCCTCCCTTAGGCTTCTCATTGCAGGATCCCGTTCAGTGCTTTGAAATTCCTCCTGCTCCCGCATCTTTGAGAAACAACAAGGTGTGCTGCTGCCAGCGCCCTGGGGCTACGGAAGGAGAGGTATGGCCAGGCGGTCTTCTGTCTTCTGTCACCGTCACTGCTTGCTTTGATCACGGGGACTCACCTTGCTCTAGGGAAGAGGCATAGCTCCAGGTGACCCCAAATTTCTTCATTCCTATGAGGCTCAGCCTCCCCCAGCAGAAACCAACTGATACGGATGAGATACTGAAAAAAAAAAAAAACAACAAAAAAAAAAAACAAACCACCAATGCACAAACAACTCACATGAAGCAGCTGTTATAAGCACTGATTTTCATAAAAGTAACCTCAGTGGTAAGTGACACTCTGCAGATGTAAATCATTTTTGGCTTTCAACACGCCGCATGAGGAACACCCTTGTGCTGACACACGGAGTCGTGTGAGGGGATGTCACGGCAAGCTAGCAACAGATTTTTGCAGAAAAGCCACAAAGCTGTTGTCTTTATCACAGCGGGATGACAGTAAACAACTGTAAATAATATATAGGAACTCTAATTTTAGTAGGCGGAGAAAAGAAATTACAATACCAGTCTTAGTTTAAATTGCTGGTAAGAGGGTTTTTTTCAAGGATTGTAGCTAAAGATGTCAACATTTAACAGAACATTAACAAATAGGCAGAGGTTTATAATTAACAACAGGAGAAAGCATTGCAAAGAATATCAAACCTCGGGTTTTCTGGGGCTAAGACACTCACTGACTATTAGGAATTAGGATCAGATATTGAGAGGCAGAAGTAGATTATCTCACATCTGCCTATGATGGGGCTTTTACAGCATCTAGTATCCACCACTGTATGAAATACAGGTATCAGACTCGACAAGGGCTGGAGTGGAGTCACTCAGGCAGTTTTTAACACCATTGCCTCTGCACGGATGCCACTACCTATGGGTGAAACATGTATAGCTCCTTAATATCACAGATCTAAAGAAACATTTTTAAATTAAATTGCTACAAGTACAGAAGGAACTTACTTTCAAATATTGCTTAGGAAGCATAGAGAATAAAAAGGTATTTTTAAGGCTAGTCGTCCAATTTCTTTTTTAAAAAAAAGCAACAAAGGATATGAAATCTCTGTGAAAGGGAGCCTGCCTGTGGATTGGGATTATTCTGATTTCTGAAGCAAACGCAGAATGTCAACTGCCTTATATCTGTGGGCTGGCTACACAGACAGATCCAATAACCTGAAAAAAGATGGACTTTTTCTTTCACATTCATTGCCACATACAATACAAGGCAGATATGCACTCTCATCAATCATGGCAGTAATTTTCTTTAGCATATCTTTTCAAGTGGACCGTACACGGGTCTGCTTTCTCAGCAAGGGGCATTCCTTGGGTCAACATGTTGCCTTGTCTGGAGCTCCAAGTCCCAAAGCAGGACGGTATGTCCCCCGGTGCTGGGTCATCTCAGTCACCTTCAAATGGAAATAAGAGCCGACACCACACTTAACCTAGCTGGAAAAAACACTTACACCTCTGTAAAAATAAGAAATGTGCAAGGGAGTGACTCAGTCACAGCCACCCTACAGACAGAAGGGCCCATGAATGCATACAGATGCTTTCTAATCCTTCCTGGTAACTCTTATTTTCCCAGCCCATTATTTTTGTCCTTTTTTGAATGTCTTTTCCCTGCCCCTGTTTCTTGTCACCTTCCAGCTCCTGCCTTTGCCATTCCCTTCTGACTCAGGTCTGTCCTTCCCTAAATTCTCCTGCTTGCTCTCCCACCCTTTCTCATCTGTAACTTTCTGTCCCAAGATACTTCAGTTCTCTCCGTCTGCCCCAGGAGAGCTGGGAAGTGGGACGTCATTTTTGACCTTGTCCTCCATTTCAGCGCCCATTTTATCCTTCCGCTGTACCTATCTCTACTCACAGCTGCGTTTAATATTGCTGAGCTCCCTTGTCTTCACCCCCCTTAGGCACTGGATCCAAAGCTTTTATTTCATTCCCGCAGTGTTGAAGGCAGAGGTACCCCAGGGGTGCAAGCTCTGTTAGCAAACCCCATAGCACCCTAGGGATGGCAATGGGGGTGAGGAGTCCAAAACGGGGTGCCCATGTCTTCACACCGTAACCAGTAAGTGGAAGCTGGAGTTGAGGTTTTACCCCAACCCTGCCACGGACTCACCGCACAGAGAGAGTCCCTCAGATCTAAAATGAATCTCAGACCCTGCTGGACTATTGCAAGACTCAGTTAATAAATATTAGTGAAATGCAGAGATCCCTGGATGAAAACTGTAGTGGAGGTGTAGACTGCCACGTTTCATTAATTTCTTATTATCTTATAAGGGCTTCACTGAAGCCTAGAGGACTGCATGAATAGTGCATGAATCTGAAGAGCTTGCTGTCAGCCTCACCTTCAACTTGGAAATGTGGCTTGTTGGAGCCTGGACCTGAAGGATCCCTTGGCTGAGGATGGACGACACACCTGGGAGGTGACCCCGTCCGTTCGGAGGGGGCTGCCCTCTCGCACTCTGCTGGACTTCAGCACACTATAAATAAATCACATTTAATTAAGAGGAAAACCCTTCCTGAAAGTAGAACGAGCACGTTGGGGTGATGCAGGAAAGTGATGGACTGTACAGGTAAAGCAGGAACAGTCACGCACAAGGTAGGAGGTGGCAGGAGAGAAAGGATGCTGCTTTTTAGAGGATACTCCAGTAGGCAGCAAAGCAGCCCTTGTCCAGCACCTCCAGTCACTCCAGCACCCGTAAAAGGTTTCTGCTATGTTCTCACTGAGAAAGAAAGTCTCCCAGCTACCAGAGGAAAGCACGACGGTTGGGGTTTTCCTCTTCTAGGAAACTTGCTCTGCCTACAGGTCGGATGGGATCTGGTAGGAAACACAGCGCTACCACAACTGGTGATGCATCACACCCGGAGCAATTAAGTGATCTCTGTTATTGCTTTACAGGGGCTTTCCAACTACTCTTCTAATCAGCGTAAGTTAACTCTTAATTTGTTCGTAAGCACTTAACCATGCTATTTTAAAGGAAAATTATCTGTCTTCTGTTTAGCTCAGCAGCTTGAATGTTCATAGGGCTGAAACATGGGAACATCTCTCACCAGGAGAGATAGTAGTAACTGGGTTCTGAAAACAACATTTTAAATCACCATTGGCATTTATTTTATAAGGATAATAGTACTGGTATCAGCTAATTTGCTAAGAAACACAGTGCTATGCAACATTTGCACGGAGAGCGTGAGGGGACCCATGTGTCAGCCATTTCACCTCACTTTCCCGCCGGCTCCAGCGTAGCTCTGGTACTCGAACCCACACCCACGCACACTCCGTACCTCGTGTGCTTTACAGCTGAAGCCCAGCTGCCTGGAGAATGCAGGTCTCCAGCTGACCCAAGCAAGAATGCCAGGCAGTGCGTGAAAAACACCAAATCACAGATTCTGGTTTTGGCTGTCCTCGGCACTGCACATTTTCCTGCCTGTGATTTAAAATTTTATTGTGTCAGAGATACTCTGCTACTACTTATACCTAAATACAGCCTGATTCTTACCCCTCTCTGATCTCAATCAGTGATCTGAGGAGACAGGCAAGACTTTAGAAACCATCATGAAAATGCTAGCTGCTGTCCCAGGGAGGGAGCCTGTAATTTTGGAGCATCCCTTATCTTAACACCTTGATGCAGTTAACCAAAATAGTTAATGCTGTGGCTCTAGAAGAAATACCACTATGGAAGCAAAACTGCCTGGCACATCAGGCTGATGGTCTCTGAGGGTCGGACAGCAGTCCCTGTGCAACTCCCACCAGCAAGAAAGCAATGAGAGCAAGGCTTTGAATTGCTTGGAGAAAGCCAAAGTGCAGAGACACCTGGAAGGAGAATTAATGGAGGCCTATTAAATGAAACTGGGTTTGGGGATCTCCTACGTAACACATACATCCAGCTCCCAAAGCTCTGCCCCTGCCACTGCAGCTGCTGGGCTGCACAAACCACAGCTCGTCTCCAGCTGCTTCCTGCTAAAACACACAGCAGGAGGCGAAGGCAAACTCCAGCAGCACAGGCTGACAGCCTGGGGGTGGTTTTGGGGTGATGGTGGCCCTGAACATCTCAGTTTGGGGCTCGGAGGGAGAGCTGGGCTCAAGGATGGAGCGGGAGGAGGTGTTGCGTCCTCACCAGACGTCGGTACCTCCTGTGCAGCGGCATGGATGCCGCTCATGGCTCTCCTTGTGACCACTGGGCTAATTCCAGCCAGAAACATGTGTGCATCCCGCTACATAAAGCCCTTTCAGATGTTAATGACTCAAGCATCTCGGGGTTGGTCTTGGTTAAAAGTCTTTTGATGTCACCCTCTTTCCCTTCACTGCCTGCCCCTGCTCAGCCTTGGGTTTTGTTTTGGCACTAATGCCTGCTCCGTATTGCAGGACAAAGCTTTAGCATTTTAATAATTCCAGGGGCTCCTCGGACCACTGCAAACTGTAAAGTACAGGCATCGATGAACTTCACATTAGCAACAACGATGAAACTTTCATTTTCCTCCAAGACCACAGGTTCTTACGACCCTAAACAAAGATCTACTGGGTGTCAGCAGCGCAGGACCAACAGCACTCGATGGAGAACACTGACCCCAAGAGAAAAAGCATCCCCTGACGGCACTCACCAGCCTGGCTCCAGTACCAGCCAGAGCCCTCGAGTCCCCCCCCAGCAACTTTACATTGACTTTGGCACACGCGGGATGAACTCGATGCAGTTTGCTTTCCCAGCCGACATTGAAATAACTTTGCAGCAAGCAACCCACTGACACCCCGTGCTCCATTTACCTCCCCCGAAACAGAAAGACTGTGCAAAGCACTTTTCTCCATCCAAACATATCATGGAGATGCAGTAAGCATCTTTGCTTCCTAATTGAAATCATACATCACTTACTTAAGTGATACTAAATCAGACGCAAACACCACTGGCAATTCAAGCATTAATAACCAGTTCCCTGCTCCAGAGACAACAGGTCCTCTGCCAGCATAAACCTCACGGTGTCCCTTAAAGCCAGCCCCAACCCTGCTCCTGCCACGCTGTCCCATATCGCTGCTGCTGTGCACGTCAGTCCCACGGACAAGCCTTCGCTTCAGTTGTCACACGCATTTTAATTTCAGTGGCTCAGTGTAACAGGGAGGTTGCATTTTGCAGCAACGGCACCCACGCTGGAGAACAGCCAGCACCCGTCCTTCTTCTCCCCAACCACATTTTGCCCCACATCTCCACCTCGGCTGGTGGAAGGTGCTGGGAGATGGCTGCAGCTGAGCTGTGTCTCCTGTGGGACCAGAGGAATGAGGCACTGGAACATCTCTGCTTGCTTTTCCCCGGGGCTGGGGGCTTTGAGACCTCCTCCCGTCGGCCCCAGGGCAGAGGAGACCGAGGCCACCGCGATCAATCATCTCGTAGAGGCAAACCACAGCCCACGCCAGCAACCTCTCACCCAGGGGACAGAGCTGTCCCAGCTCCCTGTCCCACGGGAACCCCGGCCCCGCAAGTCACATCACCTCTAAGGCAACTTTGACTTGCGGGAGCCATTCAAGATATTTTTATCCAGGCCAATGATCTGACCTACAGCTCTTAGAAGCAGCAACCAACTATATTTCATTGGTGTGTTTTTTTTTTAAAAAAAAAAAAAAAAGAGAGAGAGAGATTTTACAATGGATTTTTAACTTCACTTGTGGTGAAAATATTCTTTTGTGAGAATCAGAAATAAGCTCTAACTCAGCCTTTAATGTGCTGCTTTCGTGCATCTCCTGGATCTCTCCTGTAATGATTCTCCCTCACCGCTGCTTTCAGCAGATCCAAGTTCTTACTCCGCACAAAAGCTCCATAGCTTTAAACATGAAGAAAAGTTCATCTCATTCCCATAAGAAGCTTTTTTGTTGCTTTCTTCATTAATTTGACTTCTTATACAGCAGAAAAAGGGGAGCCCTCTACGTGGTTATGAATGTAGCTGAGCTAATATACAGCAAGTAACTAATTTAACAAACTTTTCCTCTCGAAAGAGGCCTAATCCCCTGCCTGGCCAGCTCGGACCCCGGCTGACACTGCTGGAAATGCTGCCAGTGGGAAATGGAGAGTTGCCATCACTGAGGTCTCTCTTCTCGCTCCCTGTTAAGATCTGCTAACAAAGATACCTGTTTAGTTTACCTGTCCTGTGTGGCTTTCCTCTGCTCAAGCCCCATGTCAATAATAAAAATAGTTATTATGAATAATCTCTGTCAATTAACTAATTTACAAGACTATTCAAATGGCCGTATGAGCTGAAATGTAATTTGCTCGTTACTGAGCCCACTCGACTGTCCTGCCCCTATGGCAGAGGAAAACCTGCTGTCTAACTTCATCTCTGCTTCAGAAACAAGGCAGTTTTTTCCCTTACTTTGATTTTCATTTCCCATTCAGCTATTAGAAGAAACCCATTCATCAAAGCTATAGGTTTTCCCTCTGAAAACCTTCAGTGTTTAAAAGCTTTTGACTGAAATATAACATATTAATGGAAGCCGTGATTGCACAGCCCTCTGCTGACCTTCCATAGGCTGAAATTGCTTATTTTGCTAAATTTATTTGCCACCCATTTATCAATCTAAATCTAAGGTGGTTTTAAAGGTCATAAACTAAACAGCCGCTGAAATATGATTAAAGAATATGGAAATAAATTACAAACTCATAATGTTATCCCTTCCTGTGACTTAGTGGCAGAAGCTTGGATGAAGTATGGGAACTTGTTTAACACCTTACGTATTTGGGGATTCATCTAACTCCGGAGGGTTGCCCAAGCTCCGTTAATTCACAGTGCGCTGCTTTGTGCCTCCCGAAAGGAGGATTATAGGAGGCAAAGTCTGGGTCAGAAGCAGACTAAGAAAAGGTTTTAACTTTCCTTAGAGGGAAAAGTATCTCCTTGGTGACCAGACAGCATTTATTAACGGGGGTTAACACTGTGCTGAGAAGTTGTTTCCCATTGAATAATGCAGTTGTTACCATGCGCAGTTCCCAGACTGCCTCCAAAATAATTAATGGAGCATTAAACTGCCTTAACACTGCAGGATTACCACCGAACCCGCTGAAGGTTATAGGAAAACAGAGCAAATCTTTATGTTTTCTGTCTGGAGGACAGAAGTAAAGGTGAACCTTAACACGAAGCCTTGAGGCGTGCAGAGCGAATTTGGTTAGGGTACAATAACGGCGTTCGGAAACGATTCAGCGGCGAACGCGAGGGAGGAGGCGTTTGCACGCAGCTGAAGCGGGGGAGAAGCAGCATCACCAAACCGCCCCGCACCAGGAGCATCCGCGGCAGCGGCAGGTCTTGGACAGCTCTTATTGGGGAGCAATTAGATTGAAACGCAACAGCAGCGGTCACGCTCTCACCGCCGGCTGCCGCCCAGCCGCTCTCCATCGGATGCTCCTACCACCGGCCACGGAACCGAGGGGCAGCGCGGGGATCTGTGCCGAGGTCCTGCCCCGGGATGGGACAGGGCTTCTTCAGAGCCGGTCGGACCAAGGAAGTCCTCAGGACCACACACAGACAAAGCCAAAAATCTCCCTCTCCAAAATGTATTAAAAGTAACTGGCGAATGATATTGGCTGTAAAAACAAGCTGCCTGCTCAGAATTAGGCATTAATTCCTACATGTCATTGAAACAATTTTGACTTTATTACCAGAAGCTTCAGCAAAATGACTGTGCAGTCACTGGTGAATTTTAATTCTTGATGAACCTGTAATTGCTTTGCCCAGCAGACTCTGGTAAGCGCACAGGCGAACGCCTGCTTCTCTGCAAAAATCAAACACTAGCTCCAGAAACATGGTGCCATTTTTGCTCAATATCAATCGATTTCCAAGGGAACATTTTTCCGTGTAACAAAAAAGAACACCTTTCTTTTTTTAAAAGCAGATCTACAAAGAAAGACCTCCAGATATCTCTGGCAGGAGTATTGCAGGTAGCGCTAGCAAATGATGCAGCCTGAGGTGCAAAATATGCACAGCGCGGTTCCCGAGCTGTGATCACTTCTAGCTGTTGGTTTTGGTGCCTTTTTTCTCTAGTCTAAATTGATTAATGAATTATTAATAAAAGAGAGATGTGCATAGCAGATAGACACTGTTTTATAAAGACCTCTTTAGAGACAACAGGATGAAGATAAAAATAAGCAAGGCAGTAAAAAGGCAAGATGAAAGCAACCAGCAGCCTCGTGAGTGTATTATAAGTAACAATAAACCCAACAGTTGAACAGAAAGGCAAGCTACTGCCTGACACAGCCCCTGCAAGGGTGCTGCAGAGATGGATTGTTGAAAAAAATATATGTACCCAATATACTATTGCAGCCAGAAATATAACCTTGCACGCCAGACCAGTAATACTTAAAATGTGCACACGTGCAATCTTTCAGGTTGCTTCATCTTTGGATTACTCCAAGGCAAAGAATCCAAAGATAAAATAGAGAGCGTGAAAGATGTCTTATAGCAATTAAGAAAAACAACAGGGCTTGTGACTTGGTTAAAAAAATCCAGCTCTTCTCCTCCTTTTCACCTAAACAAGCGGTTCTACAGGAGCCGGCGCAGCTCCTGCTTGCTTTCAAAAGCCCAAGCTTTGGGGAAGCTTTCTGCTCACCTGCAGCATCCCTGCAAGGTGATCCCTCTCCTCTGCTGATTCCCTGGCGCTTAGCAAGGACTTGAGGTAACACTTCAGCCTTTCCCATAGTCGAAAGCTCTGAAAAGGATTTTCTCTGCTGTCTGTTTTCACTAAATTGGTAGGAATATCATCGCTTCAAAGGTTCTACTATTGGAAAATAGGGTTAAAATGTGTTAACAGGTTCCAAAGTTGCAAGCAGAAAGGATACCCCCTCAAGCAAGCGTGTATGCTGGCAGCCTGATAACACGTGCCATTTCTTTAGGAAACCAAGCTAAAAAAATAAATTGGTCCATGCTGTGACCTGTATCACTTATGTCAACTTTTAGCCAGTTTTTAATTCTACGCTCTGAAAATCCAAACTATGCGAGGCTATTCTGGGCTTAAGGAATTGGAAAGGGACCAGATGTCAGGCAATTGATTGTACTGACACAGATCCAGAGGAATGCTTCGGTGGATCAGACCCAACTTTCATAAGATATTTCAGCAATTTCTCCAAGTCCAATTAGCAACTGATGTGTAATGCATTGAGAAAGCCTGCAGTTAGAGTGTTTTCCTATTAACACTTTTATTACCTGAAGAGTTTGACATGTTGTCAGCTTAAAATGAGTTGTAAAAAAACCATATTTTAAATAAGGGTCAAAAGAATGAATAAATAGGCATAAACAGCATTTTACGGCTATCCGTAATAGAGCCACAGCAATAAAAAATAAGTGAGTTAGAAAGAATACCCAGCCATTCTGAATTATATGATCACAAAATTATGTCTTGATTGACTCTTTGCCTTAATGTTTGCATTGGCTGGCACAGTTGGATCACAGAATTTCCCTTGAATATATTAACATTTATTAAAAAAATGATCAATTTTCAAGTTATGAAATGCCTCTCTAATTTCCTACAGTGCAATTTACTGCTAGGGAGCCAACCACTCTTCCAGACAGACACCCTGGGAGTTCATTCTGGTGTGCCATTTCTTTCAAGAAAATTATTTGTTTGAGTTTTATAATAATGTTGCTGCAGGGTAGCTGGGGAGATGGTGGAAGTTAGGCAGAAAGGTCGTGGTGGCTGTAAGGACTGCACTGTTTGTTAACCCCATCTCTGTAACTAAATTAAAGAGAGATTATTCCACTGTGAAAGTTGCATACAAGACAGAAACCTGAGAGCGATAATTTTAAATCATTTTTGAGACCGTTACACACAAGGAGTCAGAAACTAGGGGCTAATCCTGACCTGATAGACATGTGTGGGGAGGACAGCCAAACTAAGGATGTTTTCTTTCTGCTACTCATCTGTAATGTTCATGAGCTGAACTGGACACACACGCTGTGCCTCCGAGTCCTGTCCAACTTCTCCAAAATAAAATAAAAACCCCATAAGCCTCCTCCTACTGTCAAGGGGATGAAGAGGTGGACTCGGATAACTATGCATCTCGCCAACGAGCCCATAATGGCCCAGGAGCAACGGTTCCTACCCCCTGTGATACCAATGGACATGAAATAAGCATCACCACCATGAGCAGATGGAGACCCAGCTCTCCCCTCCACCACGTGTACTTTGGGCCATAGTTTCCAGAAAAAACTTGGGTTTGAAGAAGCTGCACCCAAAGCTCAGCCCAAGCCAGCGGTGTCCGACAGCACTGCCTAAGCCAGCTCTTCTCAGCCCAAAGCCTGTACACAGGCAGGTAGGTGGTCTGCAGAGAAACAGCCCTCAAAATGTGTATTTGGGGCTCAGCTGAATGAATGATGGCTGTAGGCCAAGATCCACATGGTATGTATTTCTTTTGATCTGGGCAAGGCTGGAATTACAGGAATTCATAAGGCTCCTGACTAAAGCAGCAGCTAGGTTGTTTATCTGATAATGTGCCTTCTTTCAGCTGAAATAATAGCCACATCAATTAAACATACATCTTCAGAAAATACAAGTTTCCAAGACAAAAGATCTTCTACCTCACTGCTGAGATTTTCCAGGCTGCCAGGGATCGGATTGCCAAGATCGCAGTAGGAATCGAAAAAAATCAATTATTGACGCTGCGATCCGGTGCTTACAACAAAGCTGTTCACCTTGCTGGAAATCTGGCAGCAAGAGAAAGCGCTCAACGGCTCTGCAAAACATCTGGACGGGGCTGTGAGCACAGCACCCTGCTTCCAGCCACCGCTGCCCTGAGGGGCTCTATCCAGCCAACGGGGCACAGGGAGGAATTGGGTAGATATAAGGGAGACTCTCCAAACCACACGCTTTCGGTTTAATAACAGTAAGCAACTTGCAACACATTTGGCTCCCGATCGTATCTATCCCGGTTGTCTCGTTAAACATTTTGTGTAAGTTCGGAGACTCAGCTTTAGTGTGTGTTACTACTAATTGCCTTAGTCCTCAGCTGCGCAACAACAAACCACCCTGAAACACAGTTTTCCATTAGCACCAGTCAGGGATTAACTAATTAGCCAAAAAAAATATTTTCTTGAGATAACATTACATAGATAATTAAAACTAAAAAGCTACGTCCAAGAAGGACAACCTTTTTCTTAGCTAAACTTCAGCTTTTGGCTTGGTTATTCCCCAGTCACACATTTTCTTTTCATCTGCCATGCCCAAGGCATAACAAATCAATAAAACTGGACATGCATCCCCTTAAGTTACAAGATACTTACTCTTATCTTCAGGAGTCAAAAAGAAAACTTACCGACTTCATTTACCTATTAACGAAAGACTAACTTGAAACACCTATTAGTTATTAAGTGCTCATAGTGGGATACGATGCCATTTCTGTACCTTTTGCTTTAACCAACAAACTGACAGTGTGCAAACCGGCTGTAAAGCAAAGGAGGAGAGGGGACAGAGTCCTTTACCTAGGAGGGCCCCCATACTTTGCCTAACAATAAGACCACCGGTCAATAACTGACAGAGGAAAAAAAAAAAATAAAAAAAAGAAAAAGAAAAAGAAAAAGAAAAAAAGAAAAAGAGGTGTAGAAAGTTAGAAATAAAGGAAGACAAAGGCAGCAGGGAAAGTGTTTAAGTTGTCTCTGAAGCTATCATGCTACCAACTTAGGAACTTTTTATGGGTGTAAGAGTGTCAGTTTGCTCAGCTGGAATTTTTATGGCAACACTCAGTACAGGCAGTGTGGCAGAGCAAGGCTACAAAAGCTTCTGATGATAAAAACATTGTTGGTACCAGCAAGGCAGGGACTTCTATTAGATCCTGGCATCTAACAAACCCTTTCCTGGAGGAATGCTACAGATGGAGGCATTATAAACACCAGCAGCCGTCACCACTGCCTGCAGCCACACAGCTTTCCCTTTGAACAAGCCTGGAAGTTAAATGCACAATCCTTCTTGCTATTCTAGCAAGCAATGAGCTTGGGTTGCAATAGCAACAGAATATGCTTACTTATTTTTACAAAGCATTAAGTAATAGGAAGATTTCTGTAATTGCAAGCAGAAGCAGAATGAAGCAAGGAGATGATGAGACTGGCTGTGGGCATCTCCTTCACACAGGTCATGGTGTGGTCTGGACAGCACATGCCACGGAGGAGGTAGCAATCCTGTCCTGGGAGAGGGAGGGATGGTTTGGTGAGGCATGAAGGCACCCCCCCCAAAGTTGGGAGTAAAAGGAGCAATTAAAAGCTAAAGAGTTTTGCTCTAACCTAATAGGGATTACTCAGAAGTGAATGAGAAAATGATTAGAGTTGGACAACTAATAAGCATCAGTGAGTCTGTAACTGTTTGACCTCAAAGCCTGAAATCCATGAGCGACCGTTCTCGGACTCTGAGAGCATTTGGGATTAGGTACAGCCTCTTCATGCATTCGCTCATATTGTTGAGCCGTGAATCCAATTTCACAGAATGCACTAACTCTTTGAAAGGAACTTACCCATATTTTCTTTACACCAGCTTCCGCGCTGATCCATTTGCAACAGCTCTCGTTTTGTTTCCCAGTTTCATGAGGTTCAGAAATTGCAGCTCCGGAAACATGCTAACCCGATTCAAATGGACCAAGAAATGCCTTCCCAGATAACAGATTAATATCTGTTTCCATCATGGAAGTTACTAGCACACATCCATAAGATATCAGCACATGTCCACAGACTGGTCTGAGCATCAGGCTTCCTTCAAAGGAATACAATCAAAAAGTTCTCCTGGCTCACATCAAACTCACCCCTTCGCTGTATTTGATAATACTTGTTCTTTATGCACAGACAGGAGAAGGGGAAAGAAAGGTATTATCTCATTACTGACACTGATCACAGTTCAGGCACTAAATCCTGCCTAAGAGAACATGCATCAAAATATTCATAACTCGATTGCATGAGAAGAAACTATTATCAGTCTGCAGCGTGGAGAAGCGTTGTCCTATGACATTCAGGAGAAGACGACCAGAGCATGCCCTTCAAGTTTTATGACTGAGACCAAAATTTGCCAGCATTTCGTTATGATCTTATTAACGTTATGAGATCAGGAGAAGAGTGTGGCAACAGGCAGAATATAATAATAATTTTTTTTTTTCAGCTATGTACCCATAACAAATCAGCTCTATTATGTCCCAGGGCTTTCTCTTTGGCTTTTGTAATCTCATTGCCACTGCATAACCTCCAGCTGGCTTTAAATCTGACTGCCATGTGCCACTTTCCTATTTAAATCTTCTTGCTTTTTATCGGCTTCCTTTTTTAAGCATATAATTTACATTTGGTTCCCAGTGGCTACAATAAAATGTCCAAGTGAGTCATTCTTATTGTCTCACCACAACATGAGGAGGTCCCAAACGGTGTGATTTCTTCTTCACTCAGCCTTGAGTTACGGAGTACAGTAAAAGTCAACTTATCCTGGCTTCATCAAAAGTTTGAGCACTTGAGACTATTTTGTTCTAAATAGATTGGGGACAGTGGATTATCATGGTTTTGTATCTATTCAGAGAAGGGATATTGGACTTTTTTCCACTAGACATGGCACAGATTTCTAGCCCGTCGTTTTGGCTGCTGCCTCATGGGGATGACTTCTTGCCCCAAAGAACGGTCAAAACTTCTGAACTGTGCATGCCCGAACATTGGCACCAACATCTCCTAATCCCTGGCCATGAGCGAGTAATCCTTCTCCTTCACTTTCTCTCTGGATAAAAAAGGAGCAATGTCTCTCCTGGTATGTCACTGTTGGCAAACATCTTTTTCCAGCAATTATGGAATAAGACCAATTCATTCGGTAAATCCAGCCACTTTCTACCTAGATCCCCACTCTGCAGCTCTTCGGTTGAGAACCACCGCTGCGGAGCAGGGACCTGCCATGGCAGTTTCTTCCTGCTCTTCCAAAGAAGCCCAAATTTGGGAACCAAACAAGGCCAACCTGCCCCATACTTGGGTGACCAGGGCCAAGAGAGGTCAGAAAACATCGGGTCTGCACAGCTCCTGGGGAGCTCCTGGCAGAGGTCCTTCACGGGGGATGTTAAGGGACCCATAAACTGAGTGACCAAGCAGGAAGATGCTGTAATTTACTCTCTGTCCTCCTTGATGTGTACCCTCTCGGTGCAGGAAAATGTGCCCAACATAAAGCCCCAGAGACTGCAGAATGGGTAAAACTGCCTCGATAGCCAGGTTCCTTCCCTCTATAATACTTTCAGAGCACTATTCCTAACAGACTCCATTAAATCTCTGGCACATCTTGAGCACAAAACCCACGATTTCACAAGGGAAAGGAGTGCTGAGATGTCATTCATACAGGAGAAAGACATTTGAAGACATCATTCGTGCGGCCTGGCTCCCCAGGTGAGCGCTGTCACTTTACAGAGTTGTTCAGAAGAGGTTTCTGAAGACGACGTGCTCACGGTTTCCATCACACTGCAAGTCTCATCTGGCTGGGATTTACATATAGCACACACTCAAGTCCTGCTCTTCAGGGAAGAGCACCAAACCAGTAAAATACACTGCAGCTGTGAACCAGAACCAGCAGACAACGCAGTAGCCTCTGTGAGGCAATGTGTTCCTGAACTTCCTAATTTTTGGAAATCTGATAGCTTGTGGTTTGGGTTTTTTTCCCCTAGGATTTAATTCCTCATTGCCCTGTGAAGCTGTGCAGCCATTTACATACATCTCAAACGCAAGCAAGACAGACGTGAGGACTTGCTGCTGAGGCTGCAAAGCCCCGTGACAAATTCAACCATTTAAAAGTTCCTTTGAGCGCTTGCTAATATTCAAGTATCTATCTAACACCTGGGTTTTGTTAAGTTTTCTTGTAGCGTAGCTTTCGAAACTCTATTACTACGTGCTGGGGTATGATTAAAGTGTTTGGCTTTCCATGGTAACATTACCCATCTATAATCTTGTTTCTTAGCGAGATCGGAGCCAACTGTACTAGTAATTTCCTTTAATAATAAGTCTTCAGGAATAACTCTGCCCTTTAAACCCGAAATCTGAGGCAACACGTGATTGACAGATATCACGGCTTTCAGCTAATTAAATATTCTGAATGCTCAGCCATGGCAGAGTTTTTAAAGGAAATAATTATAGGTGCCAGACTCCCTACGGCTGTTCTGCCCTCACCGAAAGGTCCAGTGCAGCCCTGGTGCCAAGCGGCGGAGCTGCTCTCCCTCTGTACAGAGGGGGCTTGCCAGGCTCCCCCCCATCTAACTGGAGGTAAATGGAACTCCATCCTCAATTGCACAAAGCAATTAAGCATGCTGTGTTAATTAGTTACAGCAAGGATGATCTTCTAGACAAGAAACGTGCTATTCCTTATAAATGATGCTGCCACGGAAGCGTTAATTTCCTTTTAAGATTAAGCTGCCTCGGTATAAATCAGATCCTGCAACCACCCCAAAATACAAATTGCCATGCAAAGATCATAGTCAAAGGCAGGGAGAGTGAAGTACTGCAATATTTTGCACAGACTAGGTAGCCTTGTAATGCTCGTGAGAAAGTCAGAGATGCACCATGTTTCATCAGCTTAATTTATTATTTTTTTTTATGGTGTGAAAGCATGTTCAGTACATCACAGCTCTGAGCTGGGTTTACGCTTTTGGACAGCGCTGTAATAAAATTATTCGCAGGAAATTTTAGAACTGCAAAGGAAAGGCACATCACCACTTTGCAAGTGTCAGAGAGGATGAGCTTTTCTTGCAGTTTGTCACAAGTTCAGCCCCACTGCTGTGACTGCTGCTCTTCAGGAGACAGCCGGTACAGCAGCAAAGGTATTTGAAAGCCCACCTCCAGCAGAGATGATTTGTTATGATAAATCTCAACCAAATCTAGCATTTTGCCAACAGCAGTTGGAAGGTATCCATGGTTTTATTGCATGTACGTACTACATATCCCATTGCTATCATTCAGTAATAAATGTATTCATAGCTCATACCAGTTGCCTACCTCAGATTCAGATAGTGTTACAGCCAGAGAAGACACCTGTGTGGACTGGAACACAAACCTAATTTAACAGTCTCTCTCCCCCTCTGTAATACAGAATAAGTCAGGTGTTATGCACAATTTTGCTGCAAAGCATCTCATCTGCTCTAGAGCCTCCAGGTCAGCCGTAACCCGACATCTCCCAGGGCTCTGCAAATCCTTGGGCTGAGCTTTGAACAACAGGCTCCCTGAAGAAGAAGGAAGCCAAAAGAAAAAAAAAAAAAAAAAGGACAAAAGCTGCATTCCTGGGGGGGGGAAAAACCTGTCTTTACAACATTAGCAAAACTAAACCATTCACTTGGCAATTGAGCCTTGGGAAAGTTTTAGCCGCTCTGCGCGAAGGAAGTATTTACATCTTTTAGTCACAGGATGCAGGTGGTGATATTCCGGAGAAGATTACAAACAGATTGTAGGCATCTTGCAATTTTGTTGCTGTGTTATTGTAAGTAGATCTAGGTACATGACAGCACACCCAAGCCCAGATGGCCGTCATTAGGCACAGAAGTTGGAAATAACTCCTGAAGGCAGCGGCACTGCCAGGATCGGGCTGTGGTCCCAGCCCTCGCACCCACCCGGGGACCACGCCAGGCTCTGTTACGTGCGGAGTTCGTTAACGTCCCGCTGCTTAACGAGGATGCACGGATCAGTCGCACAGACAAGGAAAGGCTTGTCTTTCAGTTTGGCGTTAAATAAAATACGTGTCGCATCACACTGTTAATGAACACACACATCACTGGCAGGGCTACTGCATAATTTATCACCACAAATACCATCTTTCTCCAGAGTTTTCATAATTCTCTTATCTTTATTCATAAAGTGTTAATGTGCTTAAAAAAAGGGAAAGAAAAAGTTCACATGTAAGCCCTAAAATGTAGTCAAATAATGGAAACTGTAACTGGAGAGGAAAGGATTCAACTATATATTTTTGTCACTTTCAAATGCCACACATTCCTGAAATTCTGAGATCTGTGGCAGTTATACTCAGCACGTGGGGTCTGAGTCGTGCCCTGAGCTGCCGGACATCACAGAAGAGGAGGAGGCTCTGCTGTTAAACTGCAATTGAGACACACTTTAGCTGTGATTGCCTAAAGCCAAGTGTTATGTTCCCCACTCTTTGGGTAACTTTGCAGCATTAAAGGCTCAAAAATGTCTTTGGGATTATAAATTCAGTGAGAGAAGGGTTCTTGTTTTCCTGTATGATACCTGCATACTTCCACATGCAACCGTAGTATCTGAGTATTTATAGTAACTACAGTAACTTTGAAAACTGTCGGCTCTTGCACTTTTCTTTTGGTGTCAAAACTCTGCTAGGAGCAACAGGCTTTTGTGTATCTTCAATAGAGGAAAATATTTGAGATTTGAGGGTTTGGCTTTTTTTTTTTTTCTTTAGAGGTTTGATGGTAATAGGCGATACATCACATATATCATTTTTGTAGTGAAGACCTCTATCTGACCAGTGATTTCCACAACCAATGGTAAATGCTTGTATAAAAAGCTGTAAATGTTCCACTCAAACAGAAGAAATTGTGGCATTCAAATATTCTCACCCAAAAGCAAAATGACAATCTTTAGCAGACCAGAAATGAAACAAGCAGATTATACCCCCAGAGATAAGGGAATATGTTTGGAAAAGCTTTTAAGAATCTCAAGAGCAAAGGGTTATTTGAAAACCAACATGTCAGTCAGACATTTTGACATGAACATGCTGGTTCCATCAACACCTCTGTAGTAAATATTTCAAGATAAGCTTGTCCTGAAATAAAAAAACTAGCTACTTTATTTGAATGCCTTCATCGCTGTTGGGTTCCTAACAGCAAACTAAGGCTCAGCACGATCAAGCTGGTCGAGCTGCGTAATCCTGAGGCTGGGGGAGAACACAACCGGGATTCGGAGGGCGATGTCAGTCTGGGGAAGGCTTGCGGGTGCAGCGTGAGCACTCTTAAACCCCATTGCTTGTTGAGTGCTCATGTAAGAGCTACCTGCCCATCTCCCATCCTGAACACGGACGTGGCTCCACCTTCCCAGGAAGGCTTCCCTAATTTGAAGGGGAACGCAGCCAACCCCTTCCCTGGGACAACAGGGCATTTTGCTGCTTTGCAGTAAGCGCCATGAATTGAAGAGAAAGGATTTTTTTACTTTTAGAGAAGAAGTGGCATCTTTTTTCCTCTTTTTATAGTCACACCACAGCAGCTCCCACCCTTGGCGAGGTGTCAGCAAAGCTGCAGCCGCGAGGCTTGGAGAGAGGGGGGGAAACCACGTTCCCCCTGCTCTCAAACTAGGGCCAAGCACCCAAACCACCCTCTGATTTTTCTGCATTTTTCTTTTATTTTCTCACACAGACAGAATGCTTTCCCTTTGCTCCTTGCCCTCAGTGGAGCCTCCTGCAGAAACTGCTGACATTAATCCCAGACGTGATTCAGAGAGAGGGGAAAAGAGTGCTCTAAACCCAAACAAGAATGAGACCATCTGGCAAAAAGAAGCAAAGCCTGTTAAAAGCCCACTTTGTCCTTCCTGCATCTCCAGCACAAGCTGTCAGTGGCATTTCAATAGGAACAAGTTTCATTTATAGTGCTGCACACAGTGCTCAGTTTAATTTAGGCTTCCCCCCCCCCCTTCAATATTGTTTGGTTTATTGTACCAAGGCTGGTGGGATTGCTTATGAAGTAAGGTATAATCCAGCTTGAGTAACAGCATCAGAGCCTCGACCATCATCTCTAAAGCCTCAGCCCTCAATTACCCGAGCATCTGTTTGCAATTCAGTGTAGAGAGGGAATTAAACAACACTCAATGCAACAAGAAACTGGACAGAAATATGTAGACTCATTCAATCTTGCTGTGTTCACGGTACTAAACCCTTCCTACAACCATCACTCACACTCTCATCCTGCCTTTTGAACGTAGCCTGTCTCGGGTCCGTTGCTACCACCACAGCTAGAGCAGCAGGGAGCTTTGGTAGGGCCCTTACTCATTACCACTATTAATAGCAGGACCCGAGGAGCTTTACACAACCTGAGAATCATAAAATAGCTCAAGTTGGAAGGGACCCATTGAGTCCAACTCCATGTTCCTCGCAGGACTACCCAAAACATTACCAACCTTACCATGAGGAAGAAGAACCTTGTCATGCCTGCATCCATCACTGGATGGAAACCAGAGGAGTCTAAAGGAGCTACAGCACTTTTATTCAATAATATAAGTGAATTAAATTCACGCAGTTCAGTCCAAAGCTTCTAAGAATATTCAGCTTATGCAGAGTAGTAGTATTCAAGTATTTAAGACAAGCACTAGAATAATCACGAGTCACCATCCAATAACACTCTGGTGCTGCTGCTGAACCACCACTTCTTAAGCACTGTGTCATCTCCAAGCTCTCCCAAAGTCTCACTGGCATATTTTTAATGAGAAACCATCTCTGCTGCTGATATTTCCACCTCTGGATCCTGCTCTATGTTCTAGGACTGGCATAGAAATAAAGTGGGAAGTCAACCAGGGGGCGTGGTGGGTGCCATGATGGTCGTTTTCCTTTTCCGTTAATAGTTCTGATTAACCTTTGTTAGGAAATCAGTCACCTTAATCTTGGGAAAAGGGGCGTGTTAATGACGGCACCAATTTAGCGAGCGTTTTAAATTTTATATTCAATTTTATTTTTTGCATGGAGCATAAAGAAGAATAATATCAAGGACTGACATGCTTCAGAGGTACATCAGAGTCCTTTGAATATTAACAGAGTTCTTCTCTGAGCACTCCCTGTTGGGAATCACAACTGGTTTTAAGAGAAGTTAATTGCTTCTGTAAACATGAAAATGAATCACCAGTACAGGGTTGGCTTTAGTCACTCTGGGACTGGGATTCTGAGGACAGGGGATAGGAGACCGTCTCCTGCTCTCTGCTGTTATATACTGAATATAGCATCTGTGCAACTTCTACAGCCCTCAGAAGGGTTCGTATGGCCACTGATGGCTCAATAGCCATTGGAGGACCCATACGGACCATGTTGGGATTTGAAAAAGAAAGTGTGACACACAGATACTGCAGAAGATGTACAATTTCCACAGTGATGCTCACTGGTCTGGGGTCCTTTTTGGCACTGGCACTGCATTTCCTTCAGCACTGGGGAAGGAAAGAAGGACGACTTAACTGGAGATCACCTGAGACAAAGCAGCTGTTAGCTGGGGAATTTTTATGCCTCTCTCAAATGTAGAAATGTTTCTTCCATGTTCTAAGTCCCCCCCACCTCTTCTAAGACACGTTCTTGCCCAACACTGCAGCTCCACAGGCATTAGCAATTCCCATACAATGACTGCACATGTGTGCAACTGGAAGAAGAAATGGCTAAGGAAGTAATTAGGCAAGCAAACTGTTTACAGATACAAAATAACCACTTTTCAGACACCAAGTTCAACAAAGAAATGGGTATTAGCAGCATGCATGCAATTAATCTATTAACTAGTGTTTTGGTGATGGATTTCTAAATCTGTATTTACTCAAGCACATAGCAATCATTTGTATATTGCTCTGAAAAAGGTTAGGTGCTGTCAGGTAAAATTCATCATATTATAATCCCATAATTAGCCACATTTTTTCGTTTTCTATATTCCTGTTACCACACAGTAACATTTAGGGAGATACTGGTGTCTCTGTTTTCCAGTGTTTTCCTCTCGCACAATATAGTAGAGATGTACGTTGGGTTGAGGAAGCAGATCTATTTTCCTCAGGGTTAGAGAAGATCTCTGTGATTTCAAAGTTGGAGGTTATTTTGGTGAGCCCCACAAAAGACTATTTTTATTCTTATAATCATATATATTAATCCATCTGAGCTGTAATAATAAGGGCTCGTGATGCTAGAGGCCCACATTTTTCAGGAGAAAAAAAAATATAGCTCTGGGGATGCACTGCAAGAACAACACACTCAAAGGAAAAAACTCCATTACTTGAGGGTTTGTTTTTTTAATTACATTTAAAAGAGTAGATAAACACCCCTCGGCATTTCTGTCGCCTCAGTGCAGGAACAGTGGAGGACCCGCTATGGGCCAGCACCCCAATTCACCTCGTCCTGAATACCAGTGCTCGCCTCGCTGAGCAGACGGGCTCCCAGAGCCCCTCCAGCCTCATCCCACCACCCCGCTGGTGCGGAACCAGCACCCGCAGGTGCGACCAGAGCCCGCTGGAGCAGACACTCAATTGCACGATGCAGGAGAGCCCTACCCCTCCTCGCCCCCCAAACGAGCAGCTGAAAGCGAAGGCGTGTGCTTTACGGGATCACCGTGTCAGCTTTTGGCTGAAGGGATCCCAACGCTCATTTCTAAACTTATTTTGCACTTTTCCAGCTTTTTGCTGGCTGGAAGGCTGCGTTGCATGGTGCAGTCACACTCCCCCCTGCTGGCTGCTTCTCCAAAAGCGGGGCAGCATCAGGAAAAGCAGGGAAAAAGAAAATTATTTTAATATCTAAACTGATGATTATTTTTCTTCTGGGTATTACTTAGAGAAAAGTTGTCCTCAGTAATGACGGTTTCACAGCGCCAGCAAGGTAAGCTTCCTTGCCAGTTAAAATACCTTCGTCTGCCTCAACACCGAATTCTTTCTGTAATACAACTTTCATTTAACGCTTTATCTGCTCACCCACCAGCAGAGGCCCAGGCAGGAGCAGGCAGTGCTTGGGGCAAGTGCTATGGATGCCAGCAGGATCCTCTGGTTCTCACAGCCACCGCCTGGCCAGCAGCAGAACACATCTCATTTGTACTGTGATACCCATAATATTCACGCCGAAATGAGAAGGGATGAGTGTAGGGCTTTTCTGGGGTGGAGGAGCTAAAGAAACCGCCCGACTCTTTGTTCTTGGCTTTCTTTTTAAAAAAAAGCACCTTCTGCAAATCAGTCCCGTGCAGACCAAGGACGAGGTGGAAGGACCGACCTTATTTCCGAGGCTCAGCCTGTTAACACGTGCATCCACAGGTCACTAAAGGTGAACTCACACTTCCCAGCTTCGCCTCCCCACGCAGGGCTTGGGCTCCTGGGACGCTCCGACCTGGGTGGGCACAAAACCTCCCGAGTCAGCAAAAGTCCCCTAAACCTGTCACACCAGCCCGTGACGGTAGGAAGAGGGAGAATCAGGCAAGTGCATTCAACTTCTTGCAATTTCTGGACCTTCAGAGTGAGAAATCAGGTATGGAGCTGACAAAAGGAGCAAGGCTGGACTCCTCTCATGTGACATTCAAGAAGATTGTACCTTCGGCTGTGACATGGTGAAGAAAAGCCTGTCCCACACGCTTCAGCCGCAAACAGTTGGAGCGTACAGTATATAAAGTATATATAGCTGCTCCAGGGCTTTCCACTGCTTACTCAGAGCCAGGGTGATATTGGGACTCTTGAATATTTACATCTTACTACTCTCCAGAAGGACCATCTTCATTTGGTTCCCGGTAGGAGAAGGAGATCCCAGACGGAGACGTCTGCACAGCCCGTTAGCTGACAGTGGTTCCTGAACCAGCAGAGAGCTTTTTGGGCAAAGCTAACCACCATCTAAACCTTATCACAAACCACATGGCCACAGAAAAGGACTTAAGATGCTATCACCTCCTCCAGAGTCACCAAACTGCTACGTGTGAGGGCACCTCAGCCACTTCTATATAAAGTTGCACATTTTATATTAAGCTAAACTTAATAACAAAGAGCCCAAAAGAAGGTTGCCTCTCAAACTGCCCCAGTACTGCTAAGATAATATGTCACACAGCCTTTTTGTCATTTTATTGTACAATCCAGCCCAAACCCCCTGTACTTGGATAGGATCAAGGGCAGTATTCCTTCTCTAGGGAGCAGCTATTCAAATGCAGAGAATCCTTCCCATAAATGATACTGAAAATGTGACCTCACTCCGTGGAAGATTGTGGCTTAATTTCTGCATGATGCCGTTACGCCAGTCACTTCCACCTCCTTTCCCTCCCCAAACAACATGGAATATAATTCTCCTTTTCTGAACATCTGGCATTCCAGCTGTTGGGATTCACAGTCAACATGCATTAGAAATTAAAACATGTTCTAGATTAACTGGTAGAATTTGTCAGCTAATACTGAAAGGACAATTTTTAGATGTTGAAAACACTATGCACTTTCATAAAGGATAATCAGCTGTTTCTTGCCCCAGTGACTGCAGCTCAAGAACAGTCATCCTGTTACACTTTAATTTGTAAACTTAACAGAACTGTTAAGGATAAGCATGAGTTAACCTTAAAAGATACATCCTAAGGTGAGTCATCGCAGCTTGTTGTAATGCAAAAACTATGCCTTGTAGGTACTTTTGGAAGTTTTTTTCACTGTCCCCCACTTGCAGAGGGGCAACAGTTATGCAGAGAGCATAACCATTTTCACCTCTGACAAAAAGTAAATGAATGCAGGGACAAAAAGGATTTCCATCAGTCATCACAAGTCACCCTGTGACACTGGAGATGAAAGGCAGTAAGGTGCTAACAACGTAACTCCACTGCCTTGCAGAGCTAGCTGATAATGAGTATCAGCTCTGTGATCAACAAATGCAAGTGTCCCCTAATTCATGTAATCTGAATTTGAAATATTTCAGCATCCCTGGTACACCTGTGAACCTGAACTTCAGTTCTTAACCCCACCAGCTTCCTTAAATAGCTTAATCACATCCATTTCAACATTGTTTACAGAACAGCACAAAGTGATTAAATCTGATTTCACTTAATCTTTAATAAAACCTCAGTGAGTGCACCTCAATAAGGGTAACAGAACCTTTGCATTTTCATTTTAATAAAGATAGGAAATTCCCATGATTAGTGATTTCCAGTGTTAACAAGGCAATGTATCTTGTAATTAAAAATAAGTTTAAGGAGGCTGCTAAATTATTTTGATAATGATTTAAGGACCAATTACAGAAAATATGTCATTCTTCCCTTTCTAATTAGATATATTGGAAACAGTGAAGCTGAGAAGTTCTGATATTAACCATTTTTCATTACAGTGAGGACATTCACATGCTCCGTATCAGAAAAGTTTAACGAAAACCAGTATAGGGACTCCTCTTTAAAGGACACTTGATTGTAAAAGAAAAGGTGTAAGAATGATGTTATTAGTTCTGCTGCTTTGAGGTGGCTGGGATATACGGCCTTGAAGATTACTGCTCTATCAGCCTTACATGAGGATTTAGCACTCCCATAAAGCTACTCAGCCTTGTAGGAGCACAAAACGCAGCTTCGGTTTGGATTTGGGACTGAAGAGGGAAGCCGCACGGCCAAGCAGGTGCTGTGGCATTAGGGGACCACGCACCCACCGTCACTGCAGTGGGGCAGCACCACCCAGTGAGTCCGCTCAGGGATCTCCCTCCAAGAAAACAACCACAAAAAACAACCCAAACCAAAAGAAACCTTAAATCCTCTGGCCAGGCTGGCCTCTCCGCAACAAAAAACACGATGCTGCGACTGCAGCAACCAGTCACTCGCCAGGACTCTACAACGTAAAATGCTCTTGTTTGGGCTTGGTTTTATGAGAGAGCTTAGTAACAGCTTTACGAGAAACCAAATAAACAATTTATGCTACCAAATGGGGAACATGCCCATCTCTGTTCTAAAGGCTCCCATCGCCTGCCTTGAGCCAGCTCTGGCGCTGGTCTGGCTGCATGGTAAACCAGCTCAGTGCCCCAAAATGACTGAAAATCAAGCCAGGAAGAAGAAAGATTAAAAGAGAAATTGTTTCACCAGGTTAGGAACCTGCTTACCTTCCAGAGCAGGGGTGCGTGGCACAGCGAGGGGAAGCAAGAGCCTCCTCTCGGGGCGTCAAGCGCTCTCAATAACGCAACCCCGCTGCCGGGCAGACCCGCAACCGTCCCCTTCTCGATGGCAGCTCAGGCAGAAGAGCTCTGCCTGGGAGAACCTGCTCCTTCCCTTCGAGAGCAAGGATAGCTGCCGGATCACACCACCCTCTTCACCCCGGCCCTGGGCGGCATCGTTGCCTCGAGATTTAGGCAGAAAAACGAGGCCCAAGCGAGTACCAGCTGACAGCCAGATTTCTCTGTGCTCAGCATGCCAGCTTTTCACCGATAATAAAAGCTAATAAGATCTCACCCACTGTGGCTCATCGCAGGTTTCCTAAACTGACCATGGCTTGGAAAAGCCCTGACCGATGTTTTGTCCACCTTGGCTTGCAGCTGTGCTGCTCCCTATTTGGAAATTAAACAAAGATTTCCCATGCCCGAGTTACAGCTCTAAGAGCATCCCCCTTCTCCTTCTAATATTAACGGTAGTCTGTGTTAGAGCCACAGAAATATCCCTTTTCCCTTTCTATTATTGTTGTAGCATGTAAATTTAAGAGCGATCACATTTTTTCATCTTCACATTGCAAATTAATTTCCCATAACTCAAACCACCTTGCTCAGATAAACCTTTCCCTACTCACCCTGTATACAACTGAGCAGCAGCCAAGGACAGTTGACTTAGCTGAATAATACGCACTGGTGCTAAATGAAAATTAAACCATAAATATTTTAAAATACCTGATTTCCTGGATAGTAAAAGTGGAATGTATCATTTGTTTAAACTATCCTATTCATTATTTCTTTCCTCATTTCATAAAACTCAACCAGTAACAAGAACCTACATAAATAGAGCTTCAACTTTCATCTTGAGAAGTTTAATCAGAAAGCTCTTCAGGAATATTTTATTCCTTTTATCAGAATATTGATGGAAGTCATAATTCACCGTAATGTGAGAAAGTTTCCTTTCTCCAGCAAAGAAATTCATCAAGACATTTCTTGTTGGTAAGATCTGACATAAATCCGCTTGCTTTTTCCTCTATTTTATCTCAGCACCTTACGAATTTTAGATTGCCTGCTCTTAATTTTCCACAAGCAAATTCAATTAAATAAATTAAAAAACAGTAGTTCAATCCTGATTACCTCATCAGCAAATGGCTCTTTTATTGCACAACGGATGACATATGCCCCACTCTGCTGCTGCTGCTGGAGCCCTTATAAAACTGGATCATGAGAAACCTTTCCCTCTTTATCGGTACTATTAGGAAACAGCATTATCAACCACCTAAGTCAATTCAGCAAGGCACTTCCCCTGTTCAGGGAACAATCCAAGGGCTACTGCGAATGAAAAAATATCCTTGAAAAAATGAAGTATCGATGTCACTGTGCACCTTTCAAAACTTTTGTCTGTACAAGGATGCAGTCCCTTTTTTTACAGTACCAAGATGACATAGTGACACACAAGGGTGCAGGAGAAGCAATTCTGCACAGTCGCTGGCCAGGGTGGAGGTGACAGTTCACTATTTTTTCTTTATTTCCAGTATTATCTTGCTAAAAGTGAAGGTGAGCAAGCATACGCCATGTTGCAGGGACTGGATGGCAAGATGCCTTTGCTAACAGGCTAATTATTTAGCATTCACCTTTTCAGGACACGAATAACCAGTGTTAATTGGTACTGCAGCCTCTATGTTATGCTGGCATTATTAGCTGAATGCTGGAGCAGATCAGCAGTGAACAGGTTTTAACAGTGATATTCCACAAACATCATTATCTAGATTAACTTGCTTAGATGCATCCACAAACTTTCTGCTTCAGTATGACCAAACCTAGCTCTTGGGGCAGCTTGCTACAATCACTGTCAACCTCACGGAACAAGATTCACCCCAAGTACTTAAAATACCTTAGCAACCTAGAAGTGAATCCATTTAGACAGTTCCCCAAATGAAACCCACTGTTCAAAGAACTTCAAGGATTTCGAATCCATGTTAATTCCCTATAAATTTTAAAACATTTGAATAAGCTGCTCTTAGTACCATTAGTAAAGAGCCTTATTAAAAAAAAAAAATTGTATAAATATTTAAATTTTTCTTAGTTGTGAGAAAGAGGCTGTGCACAAAAGCTAAGAATAACTGCTCATCTTAAGTGCTTGAAGTACTCAGAATGAGGCAAAGCTGCACTCTGCTAGAGAAGACACACATGCAAGCCATGATTTCATGACCTCAGGTATCAGATACCTAACTCAAAAGATTTCAGTACTGATACGACTATCAAGAGCAAAACACTCGAGATACGATTTTCTCCTCTAAGGTAACCTCATGCAAGAGCATGTTCAGAAAAGACAGCTAAATGGACATTTCAGAAGAGAATTTATTAGCATTTGCAGTACAGCCAAAGCAAGTTGCAGTCCATTAGGCCTAAATACTCTTAGGTGCACCTAACAAATACTAAATCTGTGGGACAAGTATTGCCACAACACAGCTAAACATAGGAGCATTTTAAAATGGGATGACTGCAAAACAAACTGCAAAGCAGCAGGTTTAGTAACTGAGCTGATGTTAGGCCTTTGACAGTTTTCCCTAAAAATCTCTCAAAAATCAATCTTGCTACTAGCTGCGTGCATTCCTCCTCCAGCAAAAGTTATTGGGTTTTAAAAAAGTTGGTTTGTTGGAAGGAACAGCTCAAAAGCTGGAAAGCTAATAAATTTCTCTGCCTACAGACAGTCTTTTCACAAGGACAAACAATCTGAGGGAGAGGGCAAGAAAACGCAAGATTTTTCCACCAATATATTAACATATAGTCTTAAAGAGGACATTGTTATTTGTTCAGAAAGCCTGGAAGAAAAACATTTAGATTGGTTTGACTCTGCCAGCTGAACTATGCTTCAAGGGCTTTGGAAGATGTTCAAGATGAAATAAGGTAACACATCCATGAATGCCAGAAATCAACAAAATTTGCCTTATTTCTACTAATTTAGGTCAATGTTAATTTCCTACATTATTTTAAACAGTATTCTAGCTATTATAGCCAGTCAGGTGGCTCAAAATGTAGAATTTGCCTTGATGGCCTAATTCACTGGATGTGTTTAAGAGAAAATGACATTTGAAATGACACTTTTCATGTGGTACCACTGTACTTCTGTGCAGTCAGGCACTTCAGTATCTCATACGGTGTCCTGTGTAAGGCCTGGGGTACTGAGCCAAAATGAAAACACAAGTGTTCCACAAAGTGTGAACATACTATTCTCTCCTGTCAAAATCACTACACCTTATGAATGTTATTTAAGGAGAAAGCTACTCAACTTCTTGGGTGCAAAAACATTAGCGTCCTTCTTTCCAATTCCGATATTTAAACACCCTAAAGGAGTTCTGCAAAGTAACCTTTCCCTTTGGATCTTGACCACAGCAATGTTATGTTTTAATGTGCGTACATTCAGATGAGAGTTTCAAGTATCTTCCACGAGAATTACTAATTATACAACTAAAGTAAAAAACTACTTCTTAAAGAATTTATTAATTCCTACAGCTTAAAAGATTTCATTTAAGCCTTGCTATCTACCCTACAAACTATTTAACAGATGCATAAAACAAAACTCCATGCAACCCCTACACAGAGCGAATTTAATCAGTAACAGAAGAGATGGTTTTGAACTGGTTGTCCAATCCCAGGCCTAAGGAAGCTCTTTATCGTAAGGTACTGTATAAAAGCAGTGAAAGTTAAGAAAAAACACAAGCTTATTATCGTCATTTATTTTAAAAACCTTATTCAAAATATTAAGTGATACAAGTCCAAATATGATAAAAATTACTGCAAGAAAAGAGTTTTGGGATATTTTGTTTGTGCTTTACTTCTTATGGTTATGAAAAGAATGCATTTAACAGTAGGATTTAGAACTTTTAGCACTTCATTCGTAAGATAGTATCATGCCTTCAGACTCCCTATGCCGACAGCTGTAAAGTTGATTTTTTCAAAATGTTATGTAACTACTTGAATACCAAGTCATTAATTATGGGGTTCTGATCCACCATTATTTACATATTTATCAGTTTGAAAACTAAATCACAAACAGAATGTACAGAAAACTAAGATTTTATATTTTACAACTCATGAGAACATAAATAATGGAAGTACAAAAGACAAGGTAAAAAAAACCAAAAAACAAAAAACCTAGTGTACCAGTAATTTGATTTACACTAATGCATAAATGTTTGTCAAAAATTAGAGTGCACTGTCCACAGACTGGTAGCCCCACACACCATTACTTTCATCTGCCTGTTACCTGGGTCAGAACAACAACAAAATAAATTATTCTTACATTTTCAGGCCTCTCCCATTTATAGTATAATAAACCACATAACTGTTTCCCAACTGTCTTAAACTTCAACAGAAAGCTTTGATGTATTGAAAGCCTCTCAAGAATCTATATTTCAGTAAGATTATTCAACAAGGCTTATTTTCCATTCAGTAATTACAAAGATAATGAAATAGTCATAAATACCATCAGAGAAAAAAAAGGACAGTCAAGAAGCTGCATACCTTCACAAAGATCTTGAACATTTTAAGGAAATATATGGTATATAACTTCTGAAATAAAATGGGCTATACGTAATTATTTTTAAATCACTTACTGCATGAACCCATACGGAAATTATGAAGTTGCCACGTTAGCTATTCTGCCTAAAATAGGATCAAATTATGCAACAAGAAAACAGAACACAAAAAAAAAACCAAGATGAAAGATTTGTAGCATTAGGATTTAAGCATAGAAAAAAGTAATTATATTTTAAGTTTGCAATATAGTGGGATTTATGAGCCATAAAAGTGATTAGCAAAGAGATCGTTAATTTGATTTAGTGATGCCAAAGTCATTAATTTATTAGACCTAAAATATTTTATGCTTATTTTTTGTGTTACCACTATTAAGACTGCTCCAGACAGAAGGGATGATGCTTAATGAATGGAAAGAGCACAAATTATTAAACGCTGTATCTTTATAGTTGATATAAAACCTGACCAAAGTAGCAAACAGATGTATCATGCCCTTGATCTTCCATGAGATTTAATCTCAAAAACATCCAGGTCAAAGAGAATACATCTCATTTCAGTACAAGCAGCGTATTTCAAATACCTGAATATCATTACATGACTAGGCAGGCAAAGAGTAATAAGTTCAACAAACGCAAATCACAGTGCTTTCAAAATACATAGTCATTAGTTATTTTCAGGGAAGGCATCGCTTCATTAACATTTTGATCTAAACGATGATATTCTACTGTCCTAGAACACAGGCCATCCCTCCATCTTCGGCTCTGGACCAATAAGAAGATCTGAAAGAAAAAGCAGCCAACTTAAGTAATGCTATGGAGAGACATTTTGGTTTTGATAGACAGCTTAACAGTTCTATTGATATCACAGTTCTACCCCTTGATCCTGGCAATGGCATTACTGTTGCTATAAAACACTACACTAGTAGTCAGCCATTTCCATACTGTCCTTGCCATCAAGTCACTTCCTGGCACAACTCAGTTGCAGTTTGGCAAAAACACGGCATTCAACACATAACTCTTCTAGTAAAGATATGTGCATAGCTTCACATAGCATATACAGGCTATTAAACTATCCCCAGATGGTGACATTTGTTCATTTATTCATCTTACCTATTCTGGCATTTCACCCTTGTTAAAAATAATTGTATTACTGGTGCTTAAACAAAGGCAACAGAAGCAGCAATGGTGTAACTTGATAAAATGTTTCTGCACTACAGCTCAGTGCCTCCTTCAGCAATATCAGCAGAGCAGTTAAAGAGGCTATATGATAAATCAAAGCACTCAAGTAATCAGATTTTTAAATGTCTATTATCTTCACCCTATTTCGCCTTGCTTCTTACTGACATCCTCTAAGAATCCACTGTACCAGACAGGGCAACTATACTGGCAAAAGGGGAAATGGGATGCTGTAAGGGGGCACAGGGAAAGAAAAAGGAGAACCTAAACCAACTTGACTGTTGTCTCACACGAATACATGCCACTACCTATGTACTTAAAAGTACTACTGTATTTTCTGTTCCCAAAATTATTTCTAAGTGCTAAAAAGTAGTATCAACAGCTAGCTTTTCAAATGACACTACAAGCATTACTTTACCTATGTAGCAAAGACAACGCATTTTTTTATCACTTATTTGAACTTCCCTCAAAAGTTAAATTTTCAAATGTAAGAGTCTTCAACAATTTCCCCTATAAAGATTTGGCAAACCATATTCCAGATATGCCATTGCACTGTAAAGCAGAACTTTTGGGGGTTTTTTAGCTGCGTTCTTTTCAGAGTCCCCCAAGCTGACCAAATCAGTGTTCTCTACAAGGATAAACACTAGATTTTCCTCATATCCAAAAACTAACCTATGATTTAATTGCAAATTTGTGCATGCATCTCTACTGGGTCTGGCTGGGCTGGTGTTAATTTTCTATGCTAGCAGTACATTTGAAATAACACTCATCAGGCTACTTTTGAGATGCAGAGAATTAGTTTGCACTGAAGAAATAGTTACCTGAAAACTTGAGCTTCTCTGTGTAAAACCAGAAAGAGAGTTAAACACTTCCTAAAAGTTTGCAGTTAAGCCCTCAGAATATCTATGATACAAAGGCCACCTTAAAGTGAATACTTATTACAAGGACTGTCAGTTATAACAAGAACATTCCCACACCGTTTGGGATTAAACCTTCCTTAATTTGCTGTTTATAACCCTGCAGAGAAACAAAATTAGTTAATGAATCACCTTCACTCAATTTGGCTCAGGTCTCATTTATAGAACTCAAGCTGTACACTGCCATTGCCCATTACTGAACTGATTGATTACTGATGTTATCAATTAACTGATTTTCTAATCTAAAATGTTTGACTTGAGTTCATTTTCATTGTGCAGACAAAAATGACAGTAACGATCTGCATATTAGCATCACAGCAAGACAAGTGGTCAAAGATTTCATTCTCCAAAAAAGCTAAGTTTCTCTTATCAAAAAAGTGTGCAAAGCAATGCAACTTCATTTTAAATACTAAAGCTGTTTCTCTCAACCTTTCACAGCACACCTACCTTCCTCTTATTGTGATAGGTGACATATACAACAGCTACTAAGAAGGCAACTACAACCAGATGAAAAAAGAAATGGCTGTCTTCTTCTTCTTCCAACCCTGTGACAGAAACATCTTTTATCTTCTCATCAAGGGTCTTGATCTCCTCATTGTAATTACTAATGGTGTCAGAGTCATCATCTTCTGGTATCTCTAGGAGGTCTGGGTTGTATCTGGAATTCGATGTCACTTCATAAGGACCATAGTCATCTCCATCTGATTCCATCGTTTCTTTTATGATGGGTGGTGAACTATTTAGTGTGTCTTTCAAATCTGTTAGAAGATCCTCTTCCTCAATTTTAGTATCTTCAGAAGCATCAACATCCATTTGAGATACTGGACTAGCAGTCACCGCACGAGAGAGAACATATGGCGGAGAATCACCTTTTGCTGTAGATGGTTTTACTGCAGTCACCGAATTGATTTTAGCTGTTGTTGGGAACGCCTCTTTTTTTGTTGGGCTTGCATCTTTTTTTGTCGGGGTTATACTCTGCAAGCTGTCTGTCAAATTTTGGGATCTACTTAGTGTTTCATTCTCACTTTTAGATGAAATATTCTTCTGAAGCATCTCCACTTTCACAGACTCTGAGAAAAGGATGAGAAACAGTCAAGGTTAAGCACAAGGCACTAACTTCTCTTGTGAAACTTCAGCTATAAAGGAAAATTATTGCAAGGCATTTACTTTATAGACAAGAAGTCATATGATGAACAGGGCATATTTCACTCTGCAAACTTTTCAGAATTCATATGCAGAAATACACACTCCTGTACTTTGGCAACTTCAAGAGAAGTCTTGAGTGGGACAGGAATTAAAGCCAGGAAACACATGCTTTCCAGATTAGTATGCCAAAGCGTCCCTGAAAAATTTAGCATGTGTATTTTCCAGACTTAGAACTTCAGAGACATGTCCTCCCTCCCTCTGTGGATTTATGATGTCTTGTAGAATCATATAGGATTAGTATTTTCCCCATCATCAAATTCTTTCTCCCACATAATTTGCTGAGGTCTACAGAGGAAGAAGTTCTCAGTAAAGCTTATCCTGCAGTTAAAAGTTTTTAATCTTTCACCACTGCATATTTTACCAACAAAAAGAGAGAACATGCTGCGATACCTACTTTAGTCAGGACACAAGTTCCTAGCATCTCTTCCCAGGCACTTATTTTTATTAGATTTGCAGACACAGAAAAAGATTTCCAACCTTATGTTAACTCAAATGAAACTAGCAAACCACAGCTTAAAAAACAAAGCTGAAGGACAGACAATCTGACTGCATATGCTCCTGCAGGAAAGCCTTTTGTCGGCAGCAAATTATTATAATGAAGTAAGCCAGCAACAGCACCACGTAACAGTGCACCCTTAGGCAAATTCATAATCTCTCCAATGCTAGGATGGCTTTGCAGAACTACATAAAAGACAAGCTAGGCATTAAAACCACATGCAGGGCCCATCATCCCTTTTCTCAATCCAATGGAAGGTAAAAAAAAGATGCAGAGGGAGTTCATAAACAGCCAATGGGATTTTAATCCTAAAAAAAAAATAGAAAAGAGCAAACTCCTAATGTTTACAGCATGTCACTTCCAGATTCAAATCAGGAGGCACCTTAAAAATGAAGAACACATTTTAGACTTTCTGTACACATCATAATTTAAATAGTGGAACAATACTTGCCTTGTATTTTGGCATGCCAAACTACTTTTTAGTTTTTTTATTTTTAAAAAGTAACAATACTTTCATTAAGCACTCCCAAGGACCTCCCTGGTTCACTGGAAAGTTACAGATTCTAGAAATGAGCATTCAACCAACTGCTTGTGTCAAATTACTTGTAAGTAAAATATTATACAGGGGAGACTGAATCATGTTATTCATGAAATGTGTATTTACAGAGGATCAGTTACACATACTTCTTGTTTACGTGGTACACTTTCCCAGTATGAATTACTCTTTAACTGTAAAACAGAGAAGACTCAACTAATCCCACATGAACTAGACGTTATGGTGCCTCTCTGCTGAAGTTCAAAGCCAACTACTTTACATTTAAACACTTACTGTTGCTGAAGAAACTACTAGTCTGAATTATCGTATCAACATTAACTTGTTCAGTTCTTGTACAGGACAAGTTTAGGGAATTCCTATCTCCCCTCAGGAGTCAAGCCAGCTAATTACATACATGGAGATAAATATGATGAAAGGCAGCTGCAAGACAGTTTCATATTTATAGCTAGTTGGCACGTTATGAGGGAGGCAGGTAGACCTTACCGCTACCCTCACCAAACAGACAAAAAGTACAGCTAAATTGTTTGAAATATAAACAAGCATGTTTTTCCTACAGAACTACACTGCATGTATCCTTACACTTCAAAATATTCTTAAACTCATTTTAACATGAAAGTTTTAGAAGGATATATGCTTAAACACAAGGGACTCCCACCAGCTACTGCTGCAGCTTCGGACTGAGAAAGAATAATTTCCTATTATTCCTAAAAGAAGTTATTTTTTGTTTTAATAGGAGTGGCAAGTTCAGCAGCTACACCACAATTATTTATGACATCTACCCAAAACTATCTGGCATTATAAATGGTGGTTGCACTGTTTACAGTTACACAACACTGTCAGGTGATACTAGACACAGTGTGTGGACTCCAGAAATGCCTCAGCTTGAGAAATAGATATTAATGTCCAATCACAGTGACAGAACTAGCAACACAGTCCTCTTAGTAAACACTGTACATAAAAACATCTGACAGGGTCAAAATTCACTTCCAGGAAAACTTACTTTTTAGAAAGCAAGTTGTTCCATGATTTTGAAGTTAGAAACTCTTGGTTTCCTACAGGTTTCTGTCCCACATCCTGAACCCTTTCCTTCATTACTGCCTACCCACTAGACCAGGTGAGGGGCACCACAAGTAGAGCTGGTTTGGATATACTGACTTGACAAGCAAGAAAAGAACTGCCTGCTCAAAACAGCCCCTTTCATTTCCTTCAATAATTCCCTTTCTCTTCACTGCCCAACCAAGAGTGCATCTAAAACAAAGAGGAATTCACTGCACTTGAAATAGGTATTTCTTATTAGCATTTGCTTGCAGTTGGTTTGTAGGTTGAAGGCAAGTGGTAGAAAGAAAATGGACATAACTTAGGAGTCAACTTGCAGAATAACATAAAACTTATTTTCGCGGGGGGGGGGGGGGGGGGGGGGGGCTAAAAACAGGCACCTAACTAGAATAACTAGAACAAAATATTAAGTCGGATGAGCAAAGCAGTCAGCTAAACCGATCTTCGTAGCAATAAAACAAGGTCAACACCCGCCGAGGCAGCAGCACTTGACAGGCCCACGTTCTCCCCCGGCGCTCACTCTCTCAGAAAGACGAAGAGAAAACCCGACCGAGGCCGGTTCCCGGGGCCGAGGCCGGTTCCCGGGCCCGGCCGCCCCCCCCCCCGTCTCGCCTCACCAGCAGCCCCCGCGGGCAGGGCGGCCTACCGGCGTGCGAGGGCGGCAGAGGAGCCCCGCCGGCGGCCCCGGAGACCTTTAGGCCCAAAAAGCGCTGAAGACGAGTCCGGTGTAAGACCGGCGGGGCGGCCGCGCAAGCGCCCACAGCCGCCCGCCTCACCCACCCACCGGGGCCCATCCCGTCCTCCGCCGTACTCACCGGACTCGTCCTGGTCGCGGATCGCCAGGGCCCACCCGCAGAGCAGCAAGAGGCAGAGAGCGCGGCCCGCCGGGACGCCCCTCTCGCCGGCGGCCGCCATCTTCCCGGGCACCCTCCACAGACGTGGCGATGGCACCGCCCCCCCACCCACCCCGGGCGCCGCCGGGGAAGTGGCCGCGCATGCGCCTGGGAGGGAAGGCGGGTGGGCGCCGCGCAGGGGCTGAGGGGAGCGCGGCGGGGCACGGGGCTGCCCGCGGCTGCGCCCAGGGGGTCCGGTAGCCGAGGGAGCTGGTGGCGCCTGAGGGAGTGGGCTGGGCAGGCGGGGAGCGGCGAGGTGGAAGCGTGTCCAGCCCTCCCCTGACAGAAAACAGGGGGTTTCCTTCTCCTTCCTTCAGTCGGAGGTTGATGTTAGGGGTTGGAGCCTCCCCACAAAGCCCCTGCCCTGGGAAACCGCTCACCAGCGTCCGCATATGTGTGTGGGGCGGTTTTGGCAGAATTAAGGTAGGTTTATGGAAGAATGTTTTCCCGTTCTCACCGCAAGTGAGGCATTCCTGAGAGAAGCCTTGAAGCTGATCGCGAGAGAAAAAAATTTCCAAAACACACATGCCTCAAGCATGAGAAAAGCAAGAGCAAGGAGCCCAAAGGCTTATGGGGACGCTGAGAGAACACAGGACGTGCACAGCATACAGGAACGTAAATTAGTTTTGAGCGTTTGCCATGGTACTGCGAGCTGGCTGCGTGTGGTTTGTTTCAGTCGGTGAAGTCTGGAAGAGGAACGCTTCTCCCAGGCGTGTTACGTTAAATATTTGAGACAAGGCATGCTAGGAAGGACCCTGGAATAGCTCGTGATAAGAGGGAAGACAGCCGGCATTGCACAATTTGCGGGCTGTTGCTGAGGCGGATCTGCAGTCTCACGATGTCGTAACGCCGTTGCCTCATCGGGCACATGCTCTTGCCATCTGCACTCCACCCACGTCGATGGCTTATGTGTGAAAAAAATACAAAGTCTTAATGAAAAGCCACTGAAGTTTATCCCAACTGATAACTGTTCATTGCTCACACCTGTTTGTTCATAGAAAGGTAATTCAACTTTGTGAATTCTGCAATGAAAGAGAAACAAGTCACACGATCTTGTTTTCTCCATGACCTAAACACGTGCATATGTGCAGTTGCCAGAGCTTAGCGAGCACTAAGAACAGCCATGTCTGCAACTTAAATCTACTAAGTATTTTTTGTTTGTGTGGCACAAAATATGCGCTGAGATGTTGGCAGTCTGCTGCTGGAATTAATATGGAATGGTTATCACACTTAATATAAAGACAAAGTAAAAGGTGACATTTCAATATTTTATTCAAGTTGGGTTTGGGTTTTTTATCCATTTTTAGTAGTGTCAAGTACAGCATTTTGGGGTCTAGTTCCACACAAAATGGAAGACTCTCTAAAAATGTACCCATTTAGTTGCTAAAAAAAAGTGGTAATAAAACAAAAGTCCATTTTAAATTTAGTGATGCAACTATGTGATTGCAGTTACAAAGACTCTTCCCTGATTATGGCCCTGTCTTACAAGCTTTCCAGTCAGTGCAAGGGAAAGGAACCACAACACAGGACAGGTAGTATTGGCTGAGTCACATCAAACCTCCTCTGCAACGGACTTACACAAGGTGGGCAACCTAAACCATTCTGGAGACAGCTGTAGGTGTAAGATAACCAAATCAGATAAACCATTCATGAAATACCTATCTAAATAAAAATTTTTAAAAATCCCTTTTTCAGACAAGTTTGCACATTCCATCGTGAATTGAAACCTTAAGTGTCAGAATATTTTGCTTGCAGAATTAACAGTACAATATAGTGGTCTGCAATTCTTAACGTCTCAAGTTTTTATACCACATCAATATATTCCTTGTGCAGTCAACACGTTAGTAAAGGTAATCAATACCTTCCTATCGTGGCAGCTGACAGATGTGATGGGCAATAACATTAAAAAAAAAAAAGCCTGGAATTAGGAATTTTTTTTTATGCTTTTGTCTCCATTTCTGTAACAACATCATTTTTAAAGCTTAGCTGTCTTTAACCAGGACTAGCAGGACTGATACTTAGCAATACTTGCATCCCAGACATAAAACATTGAAAGGTACACTATATTCTGAAGGTAGCTATGCTGTATTTTCAAATTAGTGATTGTAGAATCACTCCTTATGCTTCAAATTCCAATCCTAGACCAAGTTTGTGACCACCTGCATTGACATTCTTGCCATCCAACAAAGCTGACAATGTCAGTTTGATACCTGCAAAATAGAGAAAAGTGAGAGAAGAGACCAACTGTTAAAACTTGGAATGAGGTTTACGTTCAGTGCGTCTGTGTTACTGCTTTAATTTATTGGGCATCTAGGTTAACGTAATTTGGCAGCTAGCCTTGTAAGGACTGGGCATTTTAAAACAATTTGCAGATAAGAAATCTTTCTGAATTATGAAAGTTACAATAAACCACAGTGATAGATTTCTGCTTTTTATCACTCCAAGTAATTAAAGCTCTGAGTCAGTTCACTGCTGCTGGTCTACTGATTAATCTAATTTTAGAGTCCAGTATTATGAAAAATTGGGACCTTGATACATACCCACCTTTCTAAACCACTTTAAAATCTAGGTGTGAAAAGGCCCTAGCCCTGTCTACTGTAATATCTCATGTCAATCTGCTTGGTATTCTGGCAGCAGATTTATGAGACTACATTAAAACCAATTTCACAGCAGTAAGATTGTCCTCTTCCTGGACCAGGGGACTTTGAGAAAGTTGCATTTTCAAGCAAAATAAACTCGGTAATAGGAAGCCTCTGAAAGTACTGAAAATGCATTTACTTGTCTGTGAAACACCTAATTGTAGTTGTATTTTGTGTCAACATAAGAGTATCTGACTGGTCAGTGGATGGCGGTCTCTAATAATTCTGCTTCCAATAGACATCCAAAATTAACAGAGCAGTCCCTGGAAAAGTTCATCACTGGCTTGCCAAGCAGAACAGCAGTCTTACAAAACCAATCACATTTTGTCACAAAAAGCCCTCAGATATTTCAAGATTAAAATATCACTTTATTGATTCTGAATTCCTTCTGCATAGACTTACCTGGCTTTAAAGTCTGAGTGTATCCTAATCCGATCAGACTGGAGTTGTTCACTTTAGCCTTAAAAGAAAAAAATACCATATGTAAATAATTCAGTATCTTTCTTCAAAGTCCTTCCTGCTTGAAAATTAAGTAATACCTTTTTAGCAGGTAAAGGATTTCATGTTTTAAATCACAAAATAACCTAGAGTTAATTTTGCTGTAACTTAAATCCCAAATCTCAACAAATCTACAGTCACTATAGAAAATAATGTTTTTATTAACATAGTTTTTAACTTTTTCAAGACTGACACAAAAAAAATTCTCAGAATAGCGCCCAATAATATGATAAAACATTCTGTGTCACTTCAAGGAAAATCCAATAGTTCTCCTCTCATGCTGCCAAACCCAAGACAAATAGATATATGTGCCAACTATACAGCATAGGACTGCATCAAAACTGTACTTCACTGATGTAAAGGTTGCTTCACATTTCCATTACGACAGCCTATTTTCAAATGCTTATAAATGTACATGCATAGCACTCACAGAAAAAGAGGCATCTGGGTCAATCTGATACTTGGCTGCTATTCCAAAGCGAGTGTTGCTATTACCGGCTGTCCAAGCAAGATTCACAGCAGTTTCCAGTTTATCATTCACCTTCTGGTAAATGGAGCCACCAAATTCCGTTCCATCATTCCTGGAAGGAATGCATTAGTCTAGTTTTAAACTGCACCCCAAAACAGTCATCTTTTTTTTCCAGTAAGACCTATATTTGTAGAACATTGACTTACACCTCATTTAACATCCCTATAACAACAAAGATAGAGACATTAGGCCAGACTGGTTCTGAAATCGTTTTTAAATGCTTAAATTCATTGACAATTACTATATTTCAACAAACAACTTAGGAAATGGGAAAAAAAAGCCATAACAATCTATCAATCAGAAATAGACTAATGATGACAACTTCCAATTTTCCCTTCCCTCTAGATGGGAGTCTTTGTAGTAAAGAGATTTATTCTTCTCTGCGTATCTCTGAAATAATTATTGTCTCAGGCCTATGACTCCCTAGTGCCCTGAAAGGGCTGTGCCCCAATCACTGAGCCTGAGCAGTCATCCTAACACTGCCTTGTCAGCGTGCTTTTACCAGTAGACACAGATGAACTGTATCAGAAGTGAAGATGCCAATTTAATATCCAAGCCTATCAGCTTTTGCAAGTGAATACCATTTGCAATAGTCCTTACGGTACATCTGTACATAGATGTCTCTCCACTAGAAATTGAAATGAAACTAATTTTACTTTGCAGAGCACTGGACAACAACTGAAGGATGACAGTCTTCTACAACCACTACCGAGTAGCACTACTTCCAATTACTACTGACACCAGTGTCACACAGGGAATAAAGCGTGGTAAATAAAATGCAAAACATTAGAGCATGCAGATCATAAAAACAAGAGCAAAAGACTTCTAAAAGCCTTGCACTCCTTGTAAACTAGTGAGCGTCTGAATTTCCATTTTCGCTCATTTTCTTAAGAGGATACAAGCGTATTGCACAAAATGGGCGTTAAACCACAGGAAAACCTCTGAAAATAAAACACTTATAATTATTTCTAAACTATGAAATAATCTGGTTCCAATTATTAGAGTATACCAAACCTCTAGTGATTAAAAGGGGGGAAATCTCTTCACTTTTACCCCCTTGGCCTGATGTTCCTGCTCATAACAATTGCACAAACAATTGTAGTGATATGCCTATTTAAAGGTTCAAGCAATAGCAGCAGCCTTTTAAATTGTTAGAGCAATTCTTCCAGAAAAACACTACAATACTTACTTCAGATAAGACTGAAGCTCACATATAACTGCATGTGCTTGGCTCTCAAGAAAAGGAGGGATTAAAAAGGACTGAGGAGAGCTGGTTATACAGGCAGATTTTGTGCAAGGTTCCCACACAGCTCTGTCTTGACCTGCAACATTAGGGGGGGGGCGGTCTGAGCTATGCTTAAAAAACGAGGAAAGTCATATTTAAAACTAGAAATTATCCAGCCCTACCTCCTTTAGTTATTATTAAAAAATAATAATAATTAAAAAGTCAACCCTCCTTTTAAGTCTAACGGAAATAATAACACTTTTCAGATACAGATAAAAAAACCCACATTATCCCCCTATGAAAATGAATATACTAAGGCACCATTAAGGAAAGTAACTTGCTAAAGTCCCCAAGCTGGTCTGTGAAACACCAGAAACAAAAGACGATGCTTCAAGCCCCACCTAGTTAAATTATCAGCTCTGCCACAGCGTCCCATGTGAAACACTGAACTGTCTAGATATTACAACCGAGCAGGCTAGTGATGGGAGTTACACACACAACCGTTTCTGGGACTATATAAAAATTCTGACACGTTTCAAAGCTGAAACACATCAAATACCTAAATAATCTATTAATATCAGCAAATCAGTTTTCTATTCATATCACACATTTATGGTTTTGCCTGTCAATTGGTAGGGTATGAATATTAAATAAACAAACTAGGCGTCCTCCTGAAGCTGATTTATCATCCACATACAGTAACAGCAACCTAAGAAATAGACAATTAGGAATCCAAGAAACAGTACAGTAAGATCTGAGCCCCTTCTGCTCTTATAAAGTTATCTTCTGCTGTTGCTTTAATTAAGAGTAATAATAATTACAGCATTTTATAGCAAAAAACAGTAATACAATGTTTTGAACTGCTACAGTATGACAATGTTGAAAGTCATTGTGCTTGAAGGAGTAACTCCTATCTACTGAGCGGAGGGGGACCCCGCATATTGCTTTGATTAAAGTTTTCTGCCCACATTTTTGTGCTTTGGCAATCCTTCAAACATACTGTCTGGGCTGTGAAGTTCAATTGTTCTGTAAGGCAGTGTGAGCTTCCTAAACCAGATCTCTGCAACACAGCATGAAACAGAACAGAAAGCCTTTGAAGAAGCAGCTCCAGGAAGGCAGAACAGTTGTTCAGCCCCCAAAATGGGAACAGCCTGCAATAGCTCTGCTACATGCAAAATATCCAATTACCCAAGGGAATGCAAAAGGGGAGGTGGGGGGAATGGATTAGGATTGCCTAATCTTAAAAAAATGTCTTCCCCAAAGGCATAAATTGCTTTTTTAAGAGGAACAGGAGACAGAGAAATTAAGGTCTTCATGGAATTTGGTCCTGGTTTCCCACTATTCAAGCATTCAGAAAGGACAAATGCTTGCATGAAGAGATTATTAGGAGATATACTGTTAAAACAAACTTTTGCACCATATCCCTTTCAGTACTAAAACAAACCCAGTCCATATCTCCACCCATTTGTTCCCTTTTGCCTGTTCTTGTTCATCCTCTGATTAACTCTTTCACCTACAGATCAAACCACCATTTTGCTTGATTTTGACGTGCAAAAGGAAGACATTGCTTTTATTTCAACTTTCACAAAGAGTATTTTTATAACCCACTTGTTTTATTATTCTGCTAATAGATTCTAATAATCCGTATCTGTTAGAAAGATAGACACTGGATGCTTGGGTGCTCAGTGAGTTTCAGTTCCTTCCATCATGCACTCCCTCACCCACATAATTCAAAGAAAAGTTAATGCAGCTAAAAAAATGCAGTTTGCCATCTTAAACGAAGAAGTAATTTCAACTATACCGTTCCCTCTTTCACCACTTCTGAAACTCTGTCCCTTTCATTGCTCTAGTAAGCAGCAAAATCCTTTCAAATTCCTTTTGAATGCCCGTCTGCCAATACTTACACATTAGTATGAAGCTGGAATTCATCAGTCTTGTAGCCAACAGCAAAGTTGCTCTGGGTTACTCTAGACTTCGTTGTCTCAAAAGTCATTTGGTAACCTGCCAGCCACCCCTCGTAGCCAACCACCAGGGCTCCACGTATTGAAGGACCAGCAATATCAAAATCCATGTCGCAGCCAATGTTGATGTGTTCCCTTTTGTACCCTGTCTTAACTTTAGCGCTCTTCTTCCTAAAGAGAAAAGAAAGAATCTCGTACCTTTGAAAAGGTACGCTCATAGGTAGCAATTCAATCAAATCAGTTACTTTAACTCAGCTCAATAGTTCTTGAAGACAAAGTATACATACCTGGAGAGCCACATGGTATGTCACCTTCTTACCTTTCACATCTGCAAAACCCTAATTCAGCTACAATGAATTATTTGCAATCAAGCAATAAAATGCGGTGTGGCACCCCAATAAGCACTTCTGGGCTGTGTTCTGAAAAGCGGCAGCACAATAAGCCAGACAGGAGGTGACAAAACCAAATCCTCATCCAACTAATCTGATGTTTTTGGAAGTTTGGTAGATGCAAGGAAGGAATGGAAAATGTAGCAGTTTACAGGTTTGCCACAGAAAGTCAATAGTAGTTGGCCTGTCTCAAACAAACAATTTTTAGACAATCCTAGTGAACTGGGTAATTTCATTTACTGTGACAGACGTCAAGAAATCACTACTTTGTCTCCAGCTTCCTGAGGGAAAGTCTCTGCTGCTAAGGAAGTAGGTTGCTTCAGTGGCTCTGACACCTTGTTTTCTCCTTTGGATGCTTTATGAAGTTTAATGGTTACAGCCATTAGAAAGGCTGCCAGGTAACACAGAAATAAACTTTCTCGAGTCACTTGTTTATTTTTATATTACTGGCCAGAGCAGTGTTTTCTCATGTGTCCTTAGGTTGCCTTACATCAAGGGTGCCGACCCTCACAAGGCACGAGAGTTACATCTAATATATTCAGCTACTCTTACTTAAGATTTTTTTCTTCTCTTTTTACCTTACAAGAGTTTTCTGTCTTTGACTAAATCTTTTACTGATATCTTTCTGGAAAAGTCAGGCTAATTTGAAATTTCAAATCAACCTTTCACTTCAGCTAGCAAAAACATTCTCCAAGAACTGTTTCAATGCTGTATCAGACCCACATAGAGATTGCTCTCTTTATTATTATGATTATTTCAGACTCAGGAATTTCTTGTGTTTTGCAAAATCAGAAATAAAGAGCAGGAGTGCCAAAAGCACTCAGCATTAGTTCATCTGCAACTTCTGTAAAAGTCAGTGGTACCTCTCCCACCAATGTCAACAGGACAGGCTAACACGGAGCACTCCTAAAAATGACTTTCCCTGTTGAAAGAGTCATCATAGCCAGTAAGTAAGGGGGAGAAGGTGCCTTACATTCAGACATGATGCATCCATGTCAACCTAAACCAGGTCACACCAGGATTGAATCTCACTCCATTTATTCAAGTTATAATAGTCCTCCCACACAATAGTTATAACTCAGATACTATAGCGTCTGAGGTGCCTAAGAAATAGCTACAGAGCTGTAACTTGTCTTCTCGTACAGGTTTTTTCTTCTTTATTTAAGATTCCTACCAGCTAAGAAATAATTATCAACAAACACTAGAGATTATTCTGGTTAACAAATACAAAAATATCTACTTAATGCAGAATTGGGAATGGACTGGAAACAGTTTACAATGCAAGACACAATCTAGAAGACAGGGTGAAACCTCCACTGGGACTGTAACCCCGGCAGCCTGCAGTGCAGCGTACTGCTCTGGGAAGCTAATGTGCAGAATATTTTGACTCACTGGCAGTGCTGCTTACAAAAAGATAATCAGGGGAAAAAAATAAACCAACATCTAGACCTACAGCTGCTGCTTAATCCCTCTGGCCCACATAAAACGTGGCATCCAATCGCTGTGTCAGAAATACTCATCCACCAACAAGGCATGCTGTGGCCAGCAAGAATTCAGATGATAAATTCAGCTTGGGAGAAGAGCCCAATTACTGTGTTGACCTATTAGAGCCGTGGCCAACTGGCTCCTGGAGCTTGTTAAGCTTCGCATTACAGCTGACTTGTTTAGGGCTTTTATTCAGACAGTAGCTCATCCTCTGACATGGCCAGAAATACACAACAGGAGTGCAAACAAAACCTTTTCTTCCCACCCCAATTCTGACTATAATTTTCAAGTTACTGTATTTAAAAGTGTGCTTGCTGTAGCTTAGGATTAAAAAGGGATTGTTAATACTAAGATTTAAATCAGATGTACATGACTTCATCACACACAGGCTGATTATTAACTGTCTTGATATCTTCAGACAGAAGGAGTAAAGAAGCAAGACAGTATTCTGGAAAACTAAAATAAAAAATGCCTTTTTTTGACACTCAAGCTTACTCACTTCTTACCCAGTGTTAGGAGAGAAGGAGGAGTCAAAGGTCAGCTTCAGGCCACGTGCAAGCTGAACAGAAAAGAATTTCACTGGTTGGATTCATAATTAGAGATTGTCATAAGTTAATTTTTAAATTGCATCTTTTGAGCCAAAAATTACCTGATCTTCAAGAGTAATCTCAGTGCCTAGTGTGTTGTCAGTGTTCCACTTTTCCGTGAACATCAATCCATATTCCACCCATTTGTATTTTGTTTCCAAACTACCACTAACTTTGCTTGTTTCTGAGTTTGCTGAACCTGAGCTTGTAAATTCCTAAAAGGAAAAAAAAAAAATTTATATCTACATTATATATATATATATATATATATATATATATATATTTGCATGCAGGTAAATATTTATACTTGTAGAAGATATTAGTCGTTATAATTTGGGATATTATTCAATACTGCAGACTTCTCAGAAGATTTAAGAACATGTTTGCTAGTCATTAATACCAACACACCCTGGCACCACAAAAAATTTCACTGTCAGGGAGAAAAAACATTGCATGCTAAGGGAATGGGAATTGGACAGGACTGTGGATAACTCGTACCAGCAGCATAACACAGAATAAGGTGCTAGTCTGTACAAGGTGCATCTGTGAATCAGCATGCAATGCAGCGCATTCAGAAACCAACATATTTCTGCTCGTTCAATCCGGGAAGGCAGAAGGGAAGCACTGACACTTCCTCCGAGCGCAGGCCGTGGCGATGGCCTCAAAAAGCAACACAATTTTCACACTAAGCAATTAGCATGGCTGCAAGGGAGCCCTTCACTGTATCTTCTACTCTAATTTGTGCACAGTCTCGTATATTATACAAAAATTATAAATGCAGAGTAACTTGCAAGGTTATAATATATCTGAAAAATGATAAGGGGAGGGTAAGGGATTCTACTTTTAAAAAGAAATATAGAGTAAACACAAGAACACTGCAATGTTTTGGATTTCAATATCTTTCCAAACTCACCAGTCCATTTTCAGATTTTGTTTTCAAATCAAGTTTTATTAAGCCAAAACCTAGAAGATGAGTAAAAAGTATGAGTTATATATATGTTAATTTGAAAAACATTTCTGATTTATTTTGTAAAACTCCCTTCTAAATCACCTGTGAACTATTAAAAAAGTAAACCCAAGGGTACAGTTATCAAACCATGTGTTTTTATGAAGCAGATTATGCAGCGCGTACTCACTTCAGATAGCACTCGACTGATTGATTAATCCTACTGACCTCAGCAACAGAATCAGGACCAAATTAGGTAATAATGTCTTTATTCATAGTGAGCAGCAGCATTTTGTTCATAAGCAAACTACTGGCATCAATGATCCTATTCATGATACAAGGAAACAGTCAAAATACAACCCACAATTTTCTTTCAAAACAAACAACAGTCCTACAGGCAACAGAAGGAATTTTGTCAAAAGAAAAGTTACCCTCCCTTTCTAGACAGCAAGAGCAATGTGAAGCTATGATGGAAAATTCTCTGGATTCTAATGGAAATTATTGGAATATTTATCAGAAAAAAAAGTAATAAAATCCCAACAGTTTCAGGAATCAGGTAGGCAGCAAAAGACCAAATTTATTTTGGCTTTATTTACCATATCCCTTGGTGAAAACGTCTCTGGCGGATTTACCCAGATCAGCATAAGCAGGTGGAACAGCCATTTTCTGGAAAAAAAACAACAACAAACAAAAAAAAAAAAAAAAAAAGGAAATTACAGTGTTCAGAAACTTATTTCATTCATTTACGCAACAAGAAACTTAAGCCCATTTCAGCCAGTTTTATTTTCTATCCACCACCTATCAATTAAATACAGCCTGAAGAAAGTAGCTATGGCAAATAGAGTGATTTGATTTTGCTCATTAGCCAGCAGAAGCAATTACCATGCATTTGCCACCGAGGATGAGAAACAGGTTGCAGAACAAATATATATTAAAAAATATATTAAATATATATTCAAATAATATATATTAAAAAAAAGATAAACTGTCTATGCCTTTCCAAAGACTTCACTGTTGTTGTCTTATCAGTATAACTGCATGAATGAACAACCTCTTTTTTTTAAAACCATTTCTTGGAAACATTTTTCCTGTTACTTGCAACAGATCTATGCATTCTGATGCAAAGCATTAGGGCCCCAAGTCTTAGGGCCCCAAGTCATCCACTCAGGAAATCTAACTAGGACAAGCATCTAGCATCAGGAGCATCTCTCTCCTCCTAATTCAGAGCAGCATACGGATAGCACATTAGCAAAATCGACAAATGGTCATTTTTCTGCTTCAGTTTTCTTTGACTTTGGTACTGCTGTTAATGGGTTAAGATGTCTCCTTAGACATTGACCTTTAAGTGTTTTTCTGTTCATCAACTGGGAAAAAAATCAGCTTGCTGAGAAAAATTAAGACTGAAGGGATGCTACACTGAGAAGTCGGGCAGTCAGGAGCGTAGGCACAAGCCCACTTCAGCAGCCAAATGCTGCCTAGAGAGCTCTCTGCAAAGGCTGGAGCGAGGCACCAGCCCAATGCCGTGGACACTGCAGCGGCAGCTTTCTCCATCACGTTTTGTTCGGTAAGGATGCCCATGTCGCCATGTAGGTCCTCACTTTCCCACCTTCAGCAGGCCCTGACCATTCTTAGTTCAGTGGCCTCCTGCAAGAGATGTGAATGCATCCCATTTTCTCTGCCACTGAGAAAACTGTCGCATCACATATGGAGGAGGAAATAGGATCCTGAGAGGAATAAAGCAACCAAATCTACTTTCTTATCCAAGTACAGTAATTTGTTCTAGGGGAGCAAAGTCAAACAATCTGAAATGGTGTACACCTTCTGTCTTTACAGACAAGATTTTGTAATTTTAAAAAAGCAAAGGAGATAAATCATACTTATAAATCTGGTCCTCTCGATACCAGATGTTGCAATAAAACTCCATATTCCCAAACTTTCCGCTTATACAAAAGCAATAAGCAGTTTATTACACAAGCATGCAAGTGTTTAAAAAAAAATTGCCTGCCAATCCTTACTCCAGACTATTCGACGTTAGCAGAAAAGTATTCCTTTAAACCACAAACAAAACAGCTAGCTCTGAACATGAGGGGTGCTGTTAATAGGCTTTCTGGCTGTAGACTTGGATGCAGGTCTCTGGGCAAGCACACCACCCCACAAATATCAGATAGGGAGTTTCAGCAGTCACTCAACGCCTCAAGCACTCCATCCAGCAAGTTGTTGCCTGTTAAAGCAGGATATTGCTATTGCATAAATGAAGAATCCCTATCCTAGAGGGAACAAAACAGATCTGGTAGCTAAATAAAAGCAAAGTCTTCTCAGAACATAAATAAAGTAGGATACAAGGGCGCATACTATGCTGTAGCTTCAGTTGCAGAGACTACCTGGATGCATGTCATCTCTTTCCAGTTATAGTTCAGTAATGGGACGCAGCCCCAGATACATAAGCAGCTAAACAGTTAAATTTTAAAAAAGGAAAAAGAAAAAAAATCCATATTCCAAAGCACTTTTAGCGGCTTATATGAGACCTAAATGTCTCTCTCCATTTTTTTGTGCAAACGTGAAAGCAGGGCTTTAATGTTTATATACAAAACCAGCCTTTAAAAAAGAAAAAAGAAAAAAACCCACCATATGCACACAAAAAAAAACCCAAACCAAGCATTAACAGATTTCTTTAAGTAATTCCTCTGCTCCTTATTAAAGTCACTAGAAGCAGAGTACAATGCCCTGCTTGGAGATCATACCTTAAGGTCAGAGCTAAGGCAGCACTCAGGAGAGGGGTGGCAGGATTCACTAAGGGCTGTACGTGTTCAGAAAGTGCTTCTTCCCTGCCAGAGCAACCCAGTCTCATGAGAACCCTCTGATGGGTATTTCCATTTAGCATCATCAAAAATTAAAAATGTTAAAAATCCTACACTTGAAAATCAAATAAAGCATTGCTTTGGAAGATAATGCACTGCTCTGCCAGCTGCACTTTGGAATCTACCAAATATATTTTACCAACAGTCCCTTTGAGTCACTCCATAAAACCAAAATATTTTCTTGAAAACTGAATGCTGTGTGCTTTTGGTTTGGATTTTGTAGGTTATGTTTTTCCCTCCTCCAAGCCATGAAGCCAAGTTTTGCTCCCACTGATGTTTGTGTATTTCTCCACTGGATGTGGTCAGGCTCCTCGTGCGGATGAGCTGTGACAGGCTGCTCCACTGCTGCAGTCTGGGCTGTGGCTACAGGACAGTGGGAGACGTCGAGATCCCCACTTAGGCAATTACTATAATTAAGGGACAATATTGAAAGCCAAATCCCTGCCGGTCGTAAGGCAAATCATGTAACGCACCCAGAGCAAGGTGTTTAAAATTGCTGAGCGTGAAAAACACTACGAGCTAGGTACGTGGTAGTTAACCGTGCTGTTGTCAGCAAGAACAAAAATAATTATTTCTGTTTGCACTGACTAATCGGAAGCCTCTTGTTTAACAGATGGAAAACAAAACTGATTACATCCTGTGTGAGTGCAGGTTGTAAGACAAGCATGCTTAACAGGGATTCAAACTCTTAAAGGATCAAGGAATGGCCATGGCCAAGTGCCCTTGCTTTTCACCAGTGGGATTCCAGCACATTAACTCAGATTAGGTTAGGGCTGAAATGAATTCATTGCTTTTATCTGTGTCCAACCGTGCAAATAGCTCAGAGTGACTGTGCACCTCAACTCCTGCACAAAGCAGGCCAAGTAGAATACATATAATGTGTTCTAAGTAGGAAAATATTTTTTCTTGAGTAGGAAATACCGTAGCACGAGTCCTGACTAAAGAAAATCTGAACTGAGGAGTTAGCTCCAAGAGCTGCTATGAGGACCACCGCCACGAGCGCCTGATTTATAACTGCCACGGGGAGAAAATAGGAAGCTTCCTCTGGAGCTGCAGGACCCAAGAGCCAGCCCTAGTGAAGATTTCATTAAAGACGAAGCACTTCCAGCAGGCCAAATCTGTGTATTTTCCAGTGTCACAGATGGCAAAGTTTTCATCCTACGATGCAGTTCTGGGCAATTAAATCAAAATCAGCCCAATAGGCAGCAAACCCCCGGGGTACCCTTGGCAAATGTAAGGACTGGCTGCAACCAAAGGAAAACTCATCTCTGCTTGATAACTCTCTTATGTGCTTCAGTTAAAGCTGCCCCACAGACTTAGCAACTTTATGATATTTACCTGAGGGGGAAAAGCAATCTAAAAATTTAAGATAAGAATAAAATTAATTATAAGAATAAAATTCCCATGAAGACAATGGGAATCTATCAGATTCAAGGCTAAGAAAATAAAAAGGTTGGATTTAACCTTACTCTAGCCACATTTTCCCCTCATAAATTTGAACTCTTGTACCATTTCTTGATGGTAACAGTAGTTCTGAACATTTCAGGTCCCCGTCTCCACAAGCGGTACCCCTGAAAAGATAGTAAGTGCAGAGCTGATGCGTAACAGCTGCCAGGGACACGTCCCACCTGCGTTGCGAGCTGAGAGGGACAGACAGCATTGGGTTATGAGACCAGGTACAGTCTGTCCACATGAGGAAAAAAGCGCACTAGGGTCTCTTGCCTCAAGATCAAAAAAAAACTTGATTTATTTCTCGTTTATCTCCATCATTAAAGGAAAAATTATTCCTTGGTATGAAGCAACTTCTAAGCGCCTTTCTGGACCCCCAGCCTGTGCAGTGTCATTTCCCAACCAGCACACGTTGTATCAATAAATAAGCCACGAACGACGGTGCTTTTGCTCTCAGGCAGAACAGGGCCCAGCTCTCTCCGCACGCCACAGCAGGCTGGCCGGAGTCACCAGCTCCGCACAGCACCGGTGTCCCTGTCCCACCATCCAACATCCTGGGCTGCCAGGTGAGCACGGTGCTGGCTCCACAGTTTGGGTTTTATGATCCAGATCCCAAATCCGTTCAAGTCATGACTACGGTCTGCTTTGAATCAAGTTCAGAAGCCTAATTGTGCAGAGGTTTAAAAATACGCTTAACTGTAAACACATGAGTAGTCCCACTGAGGTCAAACATCAAGTTCGGCACATTCAAAAGTCTTTTGAGAAGCCAGTATAAGCACGTGATTTGTAAATACTCTGCATTATGGGACACAATACTTAACAACACTTTTTGCCCCAACTTGCTACTGTGCCGACGTTGTATAATCCATGCACCATTATGACTCAAAATTTAAGACTCAGGAGTCCACAGTTTCTTTCATGCAGGTATTAGTAAACCCATGCAGCGTCCCTCTGACACTCGTAGGATCACAGCCTTCCTACCGCAGCTTTGCTTTTGAACTACATACATGATGGAGCAGATTTAGGTTTCAGAGATTGGTTTATGCGGTATCTCTGTAGCCCAATAAACACAGGAGAATAGAGGAGATAAACCCCTGAAAAGCAAATGTAAATATTATTATTTAGTCTATACTAATATTTATGGAATTAAAGAAAGAAAGAGCCTGCTCTTAATTGTATGGGTATAAACGAAGAACGACAACGTTGTACGGCAACCCCTTATTAAACTATCACATAGAAGTAACAATTAAACAAAGTTGGGGATATTGCAGCCTGCCGTAGCTACTGTAGTTACTAAAACCGCAAGGGAAGAACAAAGAACCACATACCTTATACGTTAAATTAGACATTCAGGTTAACTATCTGTTCCTTTCAAACACCTGCAGAGGAGGAGACGAGCAGCGCTGCTGTCCCACCCCGTGCCACCAGCACGGCGCAGGGGCAAGGCTGGCGCACGCCCCGGCAAAGCGCTCAAGAAGGCACACGTCCCTCGCTCCCGGCCCCGTTGCGGGAACACCCAGCGCCAGATCAATGGGGATGACTAACGAAAAGGGCATTTTGTCTTCCAGCGTCATTTGACAGCTTGCTCTCCTCGCACAGAAGACGAGCATCCACCGCAGCGGAGCTCGGGCTACAGAGCCGGTGGATGGGGCTTTCTCTACCTGCAGAAGATGCCAAAGCCAGGAGGGCCTGCGCTGTGCTCCCCGACTGCATCCCGCAGGGAGCCGGGGCTGGGGACATCGCTCCTGCTGCTATGGCAACCGACAGCGGCATCCCACGCACCATCACACACCCCCACACCCCCCGAAACGTGGGCAGGAAGAAAAGGTACAGACCGTGGATCAGCGTAAACCTTCAATGGAGAGTGCTGGGAGGAGGGATTGTTCTAGGATGTCTTTTCAATAGTGCAAAAGCCCTTTTGTGAAGGAATTCTGACAAAATTTCAGAGCTGAAACACCATGAGACAGGTGATTATTCAACCATCCACTGCACCGAACCAAACAAACTGCAACCCGCTTCTGATCCTCACTAGACGGCCTGAGAAACGAGATGGGATCTGTTTCAGCGGGTATCGCTATAAATATTCCCCAGAGACACAACCCTGCGTCGGTCAGTAAGGATGAGTCAGCTCCGCTTCGTTTTCAGAAAATTTTGTTACTTTTTTTTTTTTTTTTTTTTAACAAATGCCCAAAGACTGAATGAGTCTTTCACCCTCCAGCAAGAGTTGTTCCCAGTGAGGGCTGTGACGAGGCAGAATGGAGGCAATCGCACCGCTGCTGCTGCAGCTGCACGTCGCTCCCTGCTTGGTTCGGGAGGGGAAAACCGAGTCCTCCAGATTTTTAAACTGACATTATTCCTCCCCAGAGTAAAGAGCTGGTTTTTGAGAATTAGCAGAATAAAAATGAAACAAAAATCAGCTTGACTGCATGGGGTGGGGTTTGGGTTTTTGGTGCACATCAGGATGAATTTGCCAACCCGCAAAAAAGATGCCAGGGGCGTGGACGACCGAGGTGGAAGGGACGTCAGCGTTACAACGGTGCTAAATCCGGGCAGGTGCGGCCACCCACGACCTTTGCTCCCCCGGGAACGTGCAAAACGATCCCCGCTTGCGGAAGCCAAGAAACCTTCACCCACCCACCTCCGTGGCCGAACGGCCTTTAAATCCCCATCACGGGACCAGCGTCCGGACGGACCCGCGCTCGACCTCCCCGGGGAACAGCCGAGGGCATCGCACGAAGACGGGCGCATGTCGGCACCCGCTACCCCCCGCCTTCTTGCCTTGCCGCCCTCCGTCACCCCCAAAAACAGGCCCTAATTTCATAACACTCGGCATTACATAAGAAAACAGTTATTCCCCTGCTCTAATTAAAAAAAAAAACAACCTCCCGGGTTGCTACCGATATCCCCCCAGCTCCCACCCATCACCCGTAACCGGCTGCCGCAAATTTTCCCCCTCCCGGGGCTCGGAGGGAGCGACCCAGGGATGATCCCCGGGACCCCCGGGGGGGACCCCAGCTCCCGGTCCTACCTGGCCCGGCAGCGGCAGCAGCCGCCTGCGTCCCGCTTTCCCCCCACCCTCGGCCTCTTCCTCCTCCTCCTCCTCCTCCAGCAGCGGCTGCCCCTGCCCGGCGCCTCCCCGGGCTCTGCGGCGGCGGCGGCGGCTGCGTGACGGCGGGCGGGGACGGGACGGAACGGGACGGAACGGGCGGGAGGGGGCGGGCGGCGGGGCGGGACTTGCCGCCGTACCGGGAACCCGCTCCATGGGAAACGAAGGGGATCCAGCTGCCGGGTACCGCTCTCCGGGAACGGTACCGGCACCGGGAGATGCTCCCCCGAGAGGTCAGCGGGACCCACCCATCCCCCCCCCCCTTCGGGGCGCAGCATCCCAAAGATGCACCGGTTGCAGCTACCGGGGGGATCCGCGGTCTCCGGAACCGGGGAGCTCCGGGTAGCAGCATCCTCAGCTGTGGTGGGAAGTCCCCAGTTAGTTGGAATTAGTTAAATTAGAATTGACCTAGAATTAGTTAAATCCTACCTCCCCATCTAGACAAAAATTCCCATTCCTGATATTGCTTTTGAGCCAAGAGCGGCTGGAGAGAAGGAAAGGAGAGCCTGGGAGAGAGTTTTTGAGCAGGTGAAGAAGGCATGTGTGATGGCGAGGGTCCAAAGGAGCTGTTGGAGGGATGGGGAGGCAGCGAGGCAGCAAGCCTTCCCGGAGCGGGACCAGCCACGGGGCACAGAGACGCTCCGGTGAATTAGGGAGCTTCACATCTTTCCTGACTCCCGCTCGGACACATGAATCGGCCCTCACGGCTTACAGGGAAGCTGGGGCTGATTCCAGAACAAAATTCTCCCGGTGACAAGAGGTCAGGTGGGGAGTGCTCCGCTATCGGAGAGAAACAGAGGCTGAAGCTGTGCTGCTTTCAGGAGATACAAAACAGGTCCTCCACTGTTGGAGGCTCCTGGAGAGCTCAGAGCATCACCCACAAGATAAACAGGAGAATCATCCCACCCAGGAAACTGCTGGTGGTCTTGATAGTCACCCTTCTGGCCCCAGCATCCAGGGGACGTTTTTATTAGAAAAGGAAAGCATTGCTAAGAATTCACATCCCACCCACATGAACTCGTATTTCCTTTTTTTTTTTTTTTACAGTGAATTCTTTCCTACTCTTTTTCCCTTGCACAGTGGCAAGGGATGGCAAGAAGCAGTTTCGTGCTCTCACCTGGTTCATGCCTTTGCTTTCCCAGCAGCATTTCTTCAGAAAGCAGGGCTGTACCCGCAGCAGGCGACTGGCGCACGGCTGGGAGCAGAGGTTGGAGTCATCCTGCTCAGAAACACAACTGGAGCACACACGCAAGGCACTTGTGAATTTTGAGTCAGTATTCAAACTAAATAAACTTTGCAAGGGGCTTCATGTTGAACAGAAACATATAAATGAAGCGGTGCGTGGGATTCAGTGAGATGTCAGGAATTTCTTGGCATTCATGATGGGGTGGTAGAGGGGAAAGGGTTGCACGTAGCCACATGCAGACCTTGGAAATGCAGCTGTGGCAGCAAAGGCTGAAGTAATTGTGCCTGATACCATCTCTGCACTAAAATAAAGTGCACAGCCTGCCACCAGGATAGGAACAAACAGAAACAAGACGTCTCTCTCAAATTTGGAAAGTTACTTCTCAACACAGTCATTTTGTTGATCCAAGGCAACTCTACGAGCACGGGTTTCGTCACAAGAGCACAAGGGTTGAAATCAGGGTGAAGTGTCAGCTTTGGACAGTGTCTCTCGGCTCTCCTGCTCACAGCCTTCCCTCTTCACCCGCATTCTGGGGCTTGCTGGAGCCTGCCCTGGGCTGATTTCACTTATTGTCCCATGAAAAAAACCTAGCCCAGCAAAAACAGCTGGGCAGCTTTCTGCTAGGGTGCATTGCACCCCATTACCTGAGAGTCAGAGGGGGAGAGTCGGGGCTGTCCTCCCTGGAGGGGAGTAGGGGCACAGGACACCCCCCATCACCCCTGTGGCTCAGCCACAAGGTGCACTTTGATCCTGAGCAGCAATTCCTCAACCTGCCCTCTGCAAAGGTAAATCGCACAACGAGCGTGATTTATAGAGCGCCGCCTCCCTCCCTTGCTCCCTCCCCTAGCATCGTCCCAACTGCCACCCCATCTTCTCAAATATTTTCTTTTAGCACCTCCAGGCATAAAAAACTCTTTTATTACCTGCAGGCACGCAGAGATTGGAGCCCGTTCCCCACAGCCTTTCTCTAGCTCAGATTTTTATACCACAAAGGACTTGCGGCATGGTCAGAGGCAGGACACAGGCAGAGATCCATCGCAGCCGGCGTGTGACGTGACCACAACCGCAGGGCCAGCCTGCTGCCTGCCCGTTCCTGTTGGAGGTGCTGATGGATGTGGGGGGCCAGACGGTTCGCGGGATGTCCCCTCTGCTACGGGCACAGGGAAACATTTGGCTGGCACCTGCAGCAGCAGCAACGAGGCAGCAGTCAAGCCCTCACGATGTTATTTTGAAAATCCCTCTTGCACACGTGCTGTTTACCCTGCTTTTGACTTTTTCTGGTTTTCCCCAGTGTTCAGATTCCTCCTTCTGGGCTTTCACAGTCTCTGCCTGAGCTTTTCATAGAATCACTTAGGTTGGAAAAGACCTTCAAGATCATCGAGTCCAAACATCATCCATGCCCACTAAACCATGTTCTGGAGTACCTTGTCTACGCGCTTTTTGAACACCTCCAGGGATGGTGACTCAACCACTTCCCTGGGCAGCCTATTCCAGCGTCTGACAACCCCCTCAGTAAAGAAATTTTTCCCCTTTTTCCCCTTCACCAGCAAGACCAAGAAGAAACCGCCCAGGCCCCCTGCCCCACACTTAGCCCTCCCAGCCCCATAGGCACTCTCGGGGTGCTCAGGGTCTCTTTGGGGGTATCAATGCTTGAGATTAAATTTTCACAGGCTGCATCTGCAGTAGGGGCTTAGGGGATGCCGCTGGTGGGCTAAGAATGAGCAGAGGGAGAAAATGTTTCGTATCTGTGCAGAGATAATTTTTCATTACTTTGTGGAACATGCATCTACCAAAAGATGGCAGCAAATCTCCTCGTATGGAGCTGGCATCAGCGTCATCTGCTCTGTTGGGCTCTATTTTTCATACAGGCTATGAGCTGTAGATTATCCTGGCGAGCGCCAGATGAACTGAAGGATTACACTCGATGTTCTCAAGGGAGAAAATCTGTGCTTGTGACTTCAGTTTAAATTTTGGAGACTCCTTCAACAGTATAAGAAATCACCAAAATGGTCTAAATGACAGTTCCTTTTATTTTGGCAACCTGTGGTTTGGGTAATGCTACATCTTAATTTATTTTACCAGAATAAAATTAATTAATTTTATTTTACTAGGGTTTACTATTTGACTAGAATAAAAGGGAATCCATAATAACGGATTTGACAAATAATAATGCCACAAATAATTCAGATCCAAGGTCCATCTAAATGTTCCTTGCTTTAGGTCTCGAGCACTCGGAGAGGCTTATTTAACACCAGTTTGCTGGAAAATCTGGAACTGACCCACCCTTTGTTATATAAATCTGCGTGTCAGTCAAAGGATTATTTTTAAGCTCTGTCCTGTATCTCTAACGGATATAGCTGTGGCCCTGGTTCTGACACTGTTTCATACTGAATGAACTGGGAATAACTGAAGGTCAGTAGAGTTTCACTGCAGGTACCAACAACATCGGGTTATAGTAACGGGGCTGGGCTCCCCACCGCGCTCTGCCCTCTGCTCTTTTTGATGGGGTGCAGCTCTACATTTGTTCTGTACGGCAGTTAGTGGTAAGAAGGCGGGAGGCATGGGAGGATCAGCCCTTCTGCATTTCAAAGTATGCTTCTGATTCAATTCCTTCATGAAACGGGATCAGTAAATACTGTTTTCATTAAGCACATTTATATAGCTAAACTATGCAAAACTGTCACTTTTCCCTCTGCTTCCCAAAAGAATTTAGCTGCCTAAAATGAATCTGTGAGAAAAAATTGCCCTGCTGCTCATTTGCAGCTTGTGAATTTTACATGAACAGCTAAGTCGAGTTCAACTGCAGCTTCATTTGTATCACATAACGTGTTTGAACAGCTGAAAAACTCATTAGCCATAGACCCAAGATGTATT